>NW_028227276.1:16315791-16353291 GCF_978045245.1 Mus caroli | reverse complement strand
AGAAACAGAGAGAGACAGAGAGAGAGACACTGAGAGAGACAGAGAGAGACAGAGATAGACAGAGATAGAGAGAAAGAGACACAGAGAGACACAGAGAAAGACAGAGAGAGACACAGAGAGAGAGACACACAGAGAGATACAGAGAGAGAGACAGAGAGAGACAGAGAGAGAGAGACAGAGACAGACAGAGAGAGACAGAGAGAGACAAAGAGAGACACACAGAGAGATAGAGAGAGACAGAGAGAGACAGAGAGAGAGAGAGAGACAGAGAGAGAGACAGAGATATACAGAGAGAGACAGAGAGAGACAGAGAGATTCACAGAGAGTGACAGAGAGAGAGAGAGAGATGAGAGAGACAGAGAGAGACAAAGAGATACACATAGAGAGATAGAGAGAGACAGAGAGAGACAGAGAGAGAGATAGAGAGAGAGACAGAGAGATACAGAGAGAGACAGAGAGAGAGACAGAGAGAGACAGAAGGAGAGAGAGAGACAGAGAGAGAGATAGAGACAGAGAGAAACAGAGAGAGAGACAGAGAGAGAAACAGAGAGAGACAGAGAGAGAGACAGAGAGAGACAGAGAGAGAGACAGAGAGTGACAGAGATAGACAGAGAGAGACACATAGAGAGAAAAAGAGAGAGACAGAGAGACAGAGAGAGACAGAGAAAGAATTAGAGAGACTGAGAGAGACAGAGAGCGAGACCGAGAGAGACATACAGAGAGAGACATAGAGAGACATAGAGAGAGACACAGAGATAGACAGAGAGAGAGACAGATAGAGACAAATAGAGAAACAGAGAGAGAGACAGAGAGAGACATAAAGAGACAGAGAGAGAGAGAGAGACAGAGAGAGAGACTGAGAGAGACAGAAAAGAGACAGAGAGAGAGAGACAGAGAGAGACAGAGAGAGACAGAGAGATTCACAGAGAGTGACAGATAGAGAGAGAGACAGTAGAGACGAGAGAGACAGAGAGAGACAAAGAGAGACACATAGAGAGATAGAGAGAGACAGAGAGAGACAGAGAGAGAGAGAGACAGAGAGAGAGACAGAGAGATACAGAGAGAGACAGAGAGAGAGACAGAGAGAGACAAAAGGAGAGAGAGAGACACAGAGAGAGATAGAGACAGAGAGAAACAGAGAGAGAGACAGAGAGAGAAACAGAGAGAGACAGAGAGAGAGACAGAGATAGACAGAGAGAGACAGAGAGTGACAGAGATAGACAGAGAGAGACACATAGAGAGAAAAAGAGAGAGACAGAAAGACAGAGAGAGACAGAGACAGAGTTAGAGAGACTGAGAGAGACAGAGAGCGAGACCGAGAGAGACATACAGAGAGAGACATAGAGAGACAGAGAGAGACACAGAGAGAGACAGAGAGAGAGACAAATAGAGACAAATAGAGAAACAGAGATACAGACAGAGAGAGACAGAAAGACACAGAGAGAGTGAGAGACAGAGAGAGAGACAGAGAGAGACAGAAAAGAGACAGAGAGAGAGAGACAGAGAGAGACAGAGAGATTCACAGAGAGTGACAGATAGAGAGAGAGACAGAGAGAGATGAGAGAGACAGAGAGAGACAAAGAGAGACACATAGAGAGATAGAGAGAGACAGAGAGAGACAGAGAGAGAGAGACAGAGAGAGAGACAGAGAGATACAGAGAGAGACAGAGAGAGAGACAGAGAGAGACAGAAGGAGAGAGAGAGACAGAGAGATAGAGACAGAGAGAAACAGAGAGAGAGACAGAGAGAGACACAGAGAGAGACAGAGAGAGATACAGAGAGAGAGAGAGAGATACAAGAAAGAGAGACAGAGAGAGACAGAGAGCGATACAGAGAGAGAGACAGAGAGAGACAGAGAGAGACAGAGAGACAGAGAAAGACATAGATAAACAGAGATAAAGAAAGAGACACAGAGAGAGACAGAGAGAGACAGAGAGAAACAGAGAGACAGAGAGAGACAGAGATAAACAGAGATAAAGAGAGAGACACAGAGAGAGACAGAGAGAGACAGAGAGAGACACAGAGAGAGACAGAGAGAGACAGATAGAGACAGAGACAGACAGAGAGAGACAGAGAGAGACAGAGAGAGAGACAGACAGAGACAGAGATAGACAGAGAGAGATACAGAGAGAGACACAGAGAGAGACAGAGGTAGAGACAGAGAAAGAAAAAGAGAGAGACAAAGAGAGAAACAGAGAGAGAGACTGAGAAGGACAGAAAAGAGACAGAGAGAGAGAGACAGAGAGAGAAACACAGAGACACAGAGAGAGACAGAGAGAGAGCCAGAGAGAGACGTGAGAGACAGAGAGAGACAGAGAGAGACGCAGAGAGAAAAAGAGAGAGACAGAGAGTTACACAAAGAGAGCATAGAGATACAGAGAGACAAAGAGAGAAGAGAGACAGAGAGAGACACAGAGAGAAACAGAGAGAGACAGAGAGAGTGAGACAGAGAGAGACACAAAGAGAGACAGAGAAAGAAAGAGAGAGACAGAGAAAGACAGAGAAGGACAGATAGAGAGAAAGAAAAAGAGACAGACACACAGAGAGAGAGATAGAGACAGAGTGAGAGAGACTGAGAGAGACAGAGAGATACTGAGAGAGACAAAGAGAGACAGAGAGAGACAGAAAAGAGACAAAGGGGAGAGACAGAGAAAGACAGAGAGAGACAGAGAGACAAAGAGAGAGACAGAGAGAGAGACAGAGACAGAGACAGAGAGAGACAGAGAGAGAAACAGAGAGAGACAGAGAGAGACACAGAGAGAGACAGAGATAGAGAGAGACACAGGGAGACACAGAGAGAGACAGAGAGGGACTGAGAGAGAGACAGGGAGAGACAGAGGGAGACAGATAAAGAGACAGAGAGAGACAGAGAGAGAGACAGAGAAAGAGACAGAGAGACAGAGAGAGACAGAGAGAGAGAGAAAGAGACACAGAGAGAGACAGAGAGAGTAAGAGATAGAGACAGAGAGAGACAGAGAGAGAGACAGAGAGAGAAACAGAGAGAGACAGAGAGAGAGAGAGACTGAGAGAGACAGAGAGAGACAGAGATAGACAGAGATAGAGAGAAAGAGACACAGAGAGACACAGAGAGAGACAGAGAGAGACACAGAGAGAGAGACAGAGAGAGATACAGAGAGAGAGACAGAGAGAGACAGAGAGAGAGAGACAGAGACAGACAGAGAGAGACAGATGGAGACAAAGAGAGACACACAGAGAGATAGAGAGAGACAGAGAGAGACAGAGAGAGAGAGAGAGACAGAGAGAGAGACAGAGAGATACAGAGAGAGACAGAGAGAGACAGAGAGATTCACAGAGAGTGACAGAGAGAGAGAGACAGAGAGAGATGAGAGAGACAGAGAGAGACAAAGAGATACACATAGAGAGATAGAGAGAGACAGAGAGAGACAGAGAGAGAGATATAGAGAGAGATACAGAGAGAGACAGAGAGAGAAACAGAGAGAGACAGAGAGAGAAACAGAGAGATACAGAGAGAGAGACAGAGAGAGACAGAGAGAGAGACAGAGAGTGACAGAGATAGACAGAGAGAGACACATAGAGAGAAAAAGAGAGAGACAGAGACAGAGAGAGACAGAGAAAGAATTAGAGAGACTGAGAGAGACAGAGAGCGAGACCGAGAGAGACATACAGAGAGAGACATAGAGAGACATAGAGAGAGACACAGAGATAGACAGAGAGAGAGACAGATAGAGACAAATAGAGAAACAGAGAGAGAGACAGAGAGAGACAGAAAGAGACTGAGAGAGACAGAGATAGAGATTGAGAGAGACAGAGAGACAGAGAGAGACAGAGAGAGACACAGAGAGAGACAGAGATAGTCAGAGACAGACAGAGATAGACAGAGAGAGAGACATAGATACAGAAAAGAGACAAAGAGAAAGAGACAAAGAGAGACAGAGAAAGACAGAGAGAGACGGAGAGAGACAGAGAGAGACACAGAGAGAGACATAGAGAGACAGAGAAAGACACAGAGAGAAACAGAGAGAGGCAGAGAGAGAGACAGAGAGACAGAGAAAGACAGGGAGAGACAGAGAGAGACACAGAGATGACAGAGACATACAGAGAGAGACAAAGAGAGCAGAGAGAGACAGAGAGAGACAGAGAGAGACAGAGAGAGAGACAGAGAGAGAGACAGAAAGAGACAGATAGAGACAGAGTGAGACAAAGAAAGACACAGAGAGAGACAGAGAGATATATAGAGAGAGACAGAAAGAGACAGAAACAGACAGAGAGACAGAGAGAATCAGAGAGAGACACAGAGAGAGACAGAGAGAGACACAGATAGAGACATGGAGAGACACAGAGAGACACAGAGAGAGACAGAGAGAGACAGTAGCAGACAGAGAGAGACAGTGAGAGACAGAGAGAGACACAAAGAGAGATAGATAGAGACACAGAGAGAGACAGAGAGAGACAGAGAGAGACAGACAGAGACAGAGAGAGACACAGAGAGAGAGAGACAGAGATAGAGACAGAGAGAGACAGAAGGAGAGAAAGAGAGACACTGACAGAGACAGAGATAGAGACAGAGAGAGACGGGGAGAGACACTGGGAGAAACAGAGAGAGACAGAGAGAGAGACAGAGAGAGACGAGAGAGACAGAGAGAGACAGAGAGAGACAGAGAGAGAGAGAAAGAGACACAGAGAGAGACAGAGAGAGTAAGAGATAGAGACAGAGAGAGACAGAGAGAGAGACAGAGAGAGAAACAGAGAGAGACAGAGAGAGAGAGAGACTGAGAGAGACAGAAAGAGACAGAGATAGACAGAGATAGAGAGAAAGAGACACAGAGAGACACAGAGAAAGACAGAGAGAGACACAGAGAGAGAGACAGAGAGAGAGATACAGAGAGAGAGACAGAGAGAGACAGAGAGAGAGAGACAGAGACAGACAGAGAGAGACAGAGAGAGACAAAGAGAGACACACAGAGAGATAGAGAGAGACAGAGAGAGACAGAGAGAGAGAGAGACAGAGAGAGAGACAGAGAGATACAGAGAGAGACAGAGAGAGACAGAGAGATTCACAGAGAGTGACAGAGAGAGAGAGAGAGATGAGAGAGACAGAGAGAGACAAAGAGATACACATAGAGAGATAGAGAGAGAAAGAGAGAGACAGAGAGAGAGATAGAGAGAGAGACAGAGAGATACAGAGAGAGACAGAGAGAGAGACAGAGAGAGACAGAAGGAGAGAGAGAGAGACAGAGAGAGAGATAGAGACAGAGAGAAACAGAGAGAGAGACAGAGAGAAAACAGAGAGAGACAGAGAGAGAGACAGAGAGAGACAGAGAGAGAGACAGAGAGTGACAGAGATAGACAGAGAGAGACACATAGAGAGAAAAAGAGAGAGACAGAGAGACAGAGAGAGACAGAGAAAGAATTAGAGAGACTGAGAGAGACAGAGAGCGAGACCGAGAGAGACATACAGAGAGAGACATAGAGAGACATTGAGAGAGACACAGAGATAGACAGAGAGACAGACAGATAGAGACAAATAGAGAAACAGAGAGAGAGACAGAGAGAGACATAAAGAGACAGAGAGAGAGAGAGACAGAGAGAGAGACAGAGAGAGACAGAAAAGAGACAGAGAGAGAGAGACAGAGAGAGACAGAGAGAGACAGAGAGATTCACAGAGAGTGACAGATAGAGAGAGAGACAGAGAGAGACGAGAGAGACAGAGAGAGACAAAGAGAGACACATAGAGAGATAGAGAGAGACAGAGAGAGACAGAGAGAGAGACAGAGAGAGAGACAGAGAGAGACAAAAGGAGAGAGAGAGACAGAGAGAGAGACAGAGAGAGACAAAAGGAGAGAGAGAGACAGAGAGAGAGATAGAGACAGAGAGAAACAGAGAGAGAGACAGAGAGAGAAACAGAGAGAGACAGAGAGAGAGACAGAGATAGACAGAGAGAGACAGAGAGTGACAGAGATAGACAGAGAGAGACACATAGAGAGAAAAAGAGAGAGACAGAGAGACAGAGAGAGACAGAGACAGAGTTAGAGAGACTGAGAGAGACAGAGAGCGAGACCGAGAGAGACATACAGAGAGAGACATAGAGAGACAGAGAGAGACACAGAGAGAGACAGAGAGAGAGACAGATAAAGACAAATAGAGAAACAGAGAGACAGACAGAGAGAGACAGAAAGACACAGAGAGAGTGAGAGACAGAGAGAGAGACAGAGAGAGACAGAAAAGAGACAGAGAGAGAGACAGAGAGAGACAGAGAGATTCACAGAGAGTGACAGATAGAGAGAGAGACAGAGAGAGATGAGAGAGACAGAGAGAGACAAAGAGAGACACATAGAGAGATAAAGAGAGACTAGAGAGACAGAGAGAGAGAGAGACTGAGAGAGAGACAGAGAGATACAGAGAGAGACAGAGAGAGAGACAGAGAGAGACAGAAGGAGAGAGAGAGACAGAGAGAGATAGAGACAGAGAGAAACAGAGAGAGAGACAGAGAGAGACACAGAGAGAGACAGAGAGAGATACAGAGAGAGAGAGAGAGATACAAGAAAGAGAGACAGAGAGAGACAGAGAGCGATACAGAGAGAGAGACAGAGAGAGACAGAGAGAGACAGAGAGACAGAGAGAGACAGAGATAAACAGAGATAAAGAGAGAGACACAGAGAGAGACAGAGAGAGACAGAGAGAAACAGAGAGACAGAGAGAGACAGAGATAAACAGAGATAAAGAGAGAGACACAGAGAGAGACAGAGAGAGACAGAGAGAGACACAGAGAGAGACAGAGAGAGAGACAGATAGAGACAGAGACAGACAGAGAGAGACAGAGAGAGACAGAGAGAGAGACAGACAGAGACAGAGATAGACAGAGAGAGATACAGAGAGAGACACAGAGAGAGACAGAGGTAGAGACAGAGAAAGAAAAAGAGAGAGACAAAGAGAGAAACAGAGAGAGAGACTGAGAAGGACAGAAAAGAGACAGAGAGAGAGAGACAGAGAGAGAAACACAGAGACACAGAGAGAGACAGAGAGAGAGCCAGAGAGAGACGTGAGAGACAGAGAGAGACAGAGAGAGACGCAGAGAGAAAAAGAGAGAGACAGAGAGTTACACAAAGAGAGCATAGAGATACAGAGAGACAAAGAGAGAAGAGAGACAGAGAGAGACACAGAGAGAAACAGAGAGAGACAGAGAGAGTGAGACAGAGAGAGACACAAAGAGAGACAGAGAAAGAAAGAGAGAGACAGAGAAAGACAGAGAAGGACAGATAGAGAGAAAGAAAAGGAGACAGACACACAGAGAGAGAGATAGAGACAGAGTGAGAGAGACTGAGAGAGACAGAGAGATACTGAGAGAGACAAAGAGAGACAGAGAGAGACAGAAAAGAGACAAAGGGGAGAGACAGAGAAAGACAGAGAGAGACAGAGAGACAAAGAGAGAGACAGAGAGAGAGACAGAGACAGAGACAGAGAGAGACAGAGAGAGAAACAGAGAGAGACAGAGAGAGACACAGAGAGAGACAGAGATAGAGAGAGACACAGGGAGACACAGAGAGAGACAGAGAGGGACTGAGAGAGAGACAGGGAGAGACAGAGGGAGACAGATAAAGAGACAGAGAGAGACAGAGAGAGAGACAGAGAAAGAGACAGAGAGACAGAGAGAGACAGAGAGAGAGAGAAAGAGACACAGAGAGAGACAGAGAGAGTAAGAGATAGAGACAGAGAGAGACAGAGAGAGAGACAGAGAGAGAAACAGAGAGAGACAGAGAGAGAGAGAGACTGAGAGAGACAGAGAGAGACAGAGATAGACAGAGATAGAGAGAAAGAGACACAGAGAGACACAGAGAGAGACAGAGAGAGACACAGAGAGAGAGACAGAGAGAGATACAGAGAGAGAGACAGAGAGAGACAGAGAGAGAGAGACAGAGACAGACAGAGAGAGACAGATGGAGACAAAGAGAGACACACAGAGAGATAGAGAGAGACAGAGAGAGACAGAGAGAGAGAGAGAGACAGAGAGAGACAGAGAGATACAGAGAGAGACAGAGAGAGACAGAGAGA
The DNA here is from genome assembly GCF_978045245.1 of Mus caroli. Taxonomy (NCBI): domain Eukaryota; kingdom Metazoa; phylum Chordata; class Mammalia; order Rodentia; family Muridae; genus Mus; species Mus caroli. The sequence continues at coordinate 16,345,260 of NW_028227276.1, read as the reverse complement.
TTCACAGAGAGTGACAGAGAGAGAGAGACAGAGAGAGATGAGAGAGACAGAGAGAGACAAAGAGATACACATAGAGAGATAGAGAGAGACAGAGAGAGACAGAGAGAGAGATAGAGAGAGATACAGAGAGAGACAGAGAGAGAAACAGAGAGAGACAGAGAGAGAAACAGAGAGATACAGAGAGAGAGACAGAGAGAGACAGAGAGAGAGACAGAGAGTGACAGAGATAGACAGAGAGAGACACATAGAGAGAAAAAGAGAGAGACAGAGAGACAGAGAGAGACAGAGAAAGAATTAGAGAGACTGAGAGAGACAGAGAGCGAGACCGAGAGAGACATACAGAGAGAGACATAGAGAGACATAGAGAGAGACACAGAGATAGACAGAGAGAGAGACAGATAGAGACAAATAGAGGAACAGAGAGAGAGACAGAGAGAGACATAAAGAGACAGAGAGAGAGAGAGACAGAGAGAGAGACAGAGAAACAGAAAAGAGACAGATAGAGAGAGACAGAGAGAGACAGAGAGAGACAGAGAGATTCACAGAGAGTGACAGATAGAGAGAGAGACAGAGAGAGACGAGAGAGACAGAGAGAGACAAAGAGAGACACATAGAGAGATAGAGAGAGACAGAGAGAGACAGAGAGAGAGAGACAGAGAGAGAGACAGAGAGATACAGAGAGAGACAGAGAGAGAGACAGAGAGAGACAAAAGGAGAGAGAGAGACAGAGAGAGAGATAGAGACAGAGAGAAACAGAGAGAGAGACAGAGAGAGAAACAGAGAGAGACAGAGAGAGAGACAGAGATAGACAGAGAGAGACAGAGAGTGACAGAGATAGACAGAGAGAGACACATAGAGAGAAAAAGAGAGAGACAGAGAGACAGAGAGAGACAGAGACAGAGTTAGAGAGACTGAGAGAGACAGAGAGCGAGACCGAGAGAGACATACAGAGAGAGACATAGAGAGACAGAGAGAGACACAAAGAGAGACAGAGAGAGAGACAGATAGAGACAAATAGAGAAACAGAGAGACAGACAGAGAGAGACAGAAAGACAAAGAGAGAGTGAGAGACAGAGAGAGAGACAGAGAGAGACAGAAAAGAGACAGAGAGAGAGAGACAGAGAGAGACAGAGAGATTCACAGAGAGTGACAGATAGAGAGAGAGACAGAGAGAGATGAGAGAGACAGAGAGAGACAAAGAGAGACACATAGAGAGATAGAGAGAGACAGAGAGAGACAGAGAGAGAGAGACTGAGAGAGAGACAGAGAGATACAGAGAGAGACAGAGAGAGACAGAGAGAGACAGAAGGAGAGAGAGTGACAGAGAGAGATAGAGACAGAGAGAAACAGAGAGAGAGACAGAGAGAGACACAGAGAGAGACAGAGAGAGATACAGAGAGAGAGAGAGAGATACAAGAAAGAGAGACAGAGAGAGACAGAGAGCGATACAGAGAGAGAGACAGAGAGAGACAGAGAGAGACAGAGAGACAGAGAGAGACAGAGATAAACAGAGATAAAGAGAGAGACACACAGAGAGACAGAGAGAGACAGAGAGAAACAGAGAGACAGAGAGAGACAGAGATAAACAGAGATAAAGAGAGAGACACAGAGAGAGACAGAGAGAGACAGAGAGAAACAGAGAGACAGAGAGAGACAGAGATAAACAGAGATAAAGAGAGAGACACAGAGAGAGACAGAGAGAGACAGAGAGAGACACAGAGAGAGACAGAGAGAGAGACAGATAGAGACAGAGACAGACAGAGAGAGACAGAGAGAGACAGAGAGAGAGACAGACAGAGACAGAGATAGACAGAGATAGACAGAGAGAGATACAGAGAGAGACTCAGAGAGAGACAGAGGTAGAGACAGAGAAAGAAAAAGAGAGAGACAGAGAGAGAGACTGAGAAGGACAGAAAAGAGACAGAGAGAGAGAGACAGAGAGAGAAACACAGAGACACAGAGAGAGACAGAGAGAGAGCCAGAGAGAGACGTGAGAGACAGAGAGAGACAGAGAGAGACGCAGAGAGAAAAAGAGAGAGACAGAGAGTTACACAAAGAGAGCATAGAGATACAGAGAGACAAAGAGAGAAGAGAGACAGAGAGAGACACAGAGAGAAACAGAGAGAGACAGAGAGAGTGAGACAGAGAGAGACACAAAGAGAGACAGAGAAAGAAAGAGAGAGACAGAGAAAGACAGAGAAGGACAGATAGAGAGAAAGAAAAGGAGACAGACACACAGAGAGAGAGATAGAGACAGAGTGAGAGAGACTGAGAGAGACAGAGAGATACTGAGAGAGACAAAGAGAGACAGAGAGAGACAGAAAAGAGACAAAGGGGAGAGACAGAGAAAGACAGAGAGAGACAGAGAGACAAAGAGAGAGACAGAGAGAGAGACAGAGACAGAGACAGAGAGAGACAGAGAGAGAAACAGAGAGAGACAGAGAGAGACACAGAGAGAGACAGAGATAGAGAGAGACACAGGGAGACACAGAGAGAGACAGAGAGGGACTGAGAGAGAGACAGGGAGAGACAGAGGGAGACAGATAAAGAGACAGAGAGAGACAGAGAGAGAGACAGAGAAAGAGACAGAGAGACAGAGAGAGACAGAGAGAGAGAGAAAGAGACACAGAGAGAGACAGAGAGAGTAAGAGATAGAGACAGAGAGAGACAGAGAGAGAGACAGAGAGAGAAACAGAGAGAGACAGAGAGAGAGAGAGAGACTGAGAGAGACAGAGAGAGACAGAGATAGACAGAGATAGAGAGAAAGAGACACAGAGAGACACAGAGAGAGACAGAGAGAGACACAGAGAGAGAGACAGAGAGAGAGATACAGAGAGAGAGACAGAGAGAGACAGAGAGAGAGAGACAGAGACAGACAGAGAGACAGATGGAGACAAAGAGAGACACACAGAGAGATAGAGAGAGACAGAGAGAGACAGAGAGAGAGAGAGAGACAGAGAGAGAGACAGAGAGATACAGAGAGAGACAGAGAGAGACAGAGAGATTCACAGAGAGTGACAGAGAGAGAGACAGAGAGAGATGAGAGAGACAGAGAGAGACAAAGAGATACACATAGAGAGATAGAGAGAGACAGAGAGAGACAGAGAGAGAGATAGAGAGAGATACAGAGAGAGACAGAGAAACAGAGAGAGACAGAGAGAGAAACAGAGAGATACAGAGAGAGAGACAGAGAGAGACAGAGAGAGAGACAGAGAGTGACAGAGATAGACAGAGAGAGACACATAGAGAGAAAAAGAGAGAGACAGAGAGACAGAGAGAGACAGAGAAAGAATTAGAGAGACTGAGAGAGACAGAGAGCGAGACCAAGAGAGACATACAGAGAGAGACATAGAGAGACATAGAGAGAGACACAGAGATAGACAGAGAGAGAGACAGATAGAGACAAATAGAGAAACAGAGAGAGAGACAGAGAGAGACAGAAAGAGACTGAGAGAGACAGAGACAGAGATTGAGAGAGACAGAGAGACAGAGAGAGACAGAGAGAGACACAGAGAGAGACAGAGATAGTCAGACACAGACAGAGATAGACAGAGAGAGAGACATAGATACAGAAAAGAGACAAAGAGATAGAGACAAAGAGAGACAGAGAAAGACAGAGAGAGACGGAGAGAGACAGAGAGAGACACAGAGAGAGACATAGAGAGACAGAGAAAGACACAGAGAGAAACAGAGAGAGACAGAGAGAGAGACAGTGAGACAGAGAAAGACAGAGAGAGACACAGAGATGACAGAGACATACAGAGAGAGACAAAGAGAGCAGAGAGAGACAGAGAGAGACAGAGAGAGACAGAGAGAGAGACAGAGAGAGAGACAGAAAGAGACAGATAGAGACAGAGTGAGACAAAGAAAGACACAGAGAGAGACAGAGAGATATATAGAGAGAGACAGAAAGAGACAGAAACAGACAGAGAGACAGAGAGAATCAGAGAGAGACACAGAGAGAGACAGAGAGAGACACAGAGAGAGACATGGAGAGACACAGAGAGACACAGAGAGAGACAGAGAGAGACAGTAGCAGACAGAGAGAGACAGTGAGAGACAGAGAGAGACACAAAGAGAGATAGATAGAGACACAGAGAGAGACAGAGAGAGACAGAGAGAGACAGACAGAGACAGAGAAGACACAGAGAGAGAGAGACAGAGATAGAGACAGAGAGAGACAGAAGGAGAGAAAGAGAGACACTGACAGAGACAGAGATAGAGACAGAGAGAGACGGGGAGAGACACTGGGAGAAACAGAGAGAGACAGAGAGAGAGACAGAGAGAGACGAGAGAGACAGAGAGAGACAGAGAGAGACAGAGAGAGAGAAAGAGACACAGAGAGAGACAGAGAGAGTAAGAGATAGAGACAGAGAGAGACAGAGAGAGAAACAGAGAGAGACAGAGAGAGAGAGACTGAGAGAGACAGAGAGAGACAGAGATAGACAGAGATAGAGAGAAAGAGACACAGAGAGACACAGAGAAAGACAGAGAGAGACACACAGAGAGAGACAGAGAGAGAGATACAGAGAGAGAGACAGAGAAAGACAGAGAGAGAGACAGAGACAGACAGAGAGAGACAGAGAGAAACAAAGAGAGACACACAGAGAGATAGAGAGAGACAAAGACAGACACAGAGAGAGAGAGACAGAGAGAGAGACAGAGAGATACAGAGAGAGACAGAGAGAGACAGAGATTCACAGAGAGTGACAGAGAGAGAGAGAGAGATGAGAGAGACAGAGAGAGACAAAGAGATACACATAGAGAGATAGAGAGAGACAGAGAGAGACAGAGAGAGAGAGATAGAGAGAGAGACAGAGAGATACAGAGAGAGACAGAGAGAGAGACAGAGAGAGACAGAAGGAGAGAGAGAGACAGAGAGAGAGATAGAGACAGAGAGAAACAGAGAGAGAGACAGAGAGAGAAACAGAGAGAGACAGAGAGAGAGACAGAGAGAGACAGAGAGAGAGACAGAGAGTGACAGAGATAGACAGAGAGAGACACATAGAGAGAAAAAGAGAGAGACAGAGAGACAGAGAGAGACAGAGAAAGAATTAGAGAGACTGAGAGAGACAGAGAGCGAGACCGAGAGAGACATACAGAGAGAGACATAGAGAGACATAGAGAGAGACACAGAGATAGACAGAGAGACAGACAGATAGAGACAAATAGAGAAACAGAGAGAGAGACAGAGAGAGACATAAAGAGACAGAGAGAGAGAGAGACAGAGAGAGAGACAGAGAGACACAGAAAAGAGACAGAGAGAGAGAGACAGAGAGAGACAGAGAGAGACAGAGAGATTCACAGAGAGTGACAGATAGAGAGAGAGACAGAGAGAGACGAGAGAGACAGAGAGAGACAAAGAGAGACACATAGAGAGATAGAGAGAGACAGAGAGAGACAGAGAGAGAGACAGAGAGAGAGAGACAGAGAGATACAGAGAGAGACAGAGAGAGAGACAGAGAGAGACAAAAGGAGAGAGAGAGACAGAGAGAGAGATAGAGACAGAGAGAAACAGAGAGAGAGACAGAGAGAGAAACAGAGAGAGACAGAGAGAGACAGAGATAGACAGAGAGAGACAGAGAGTGACAGAGATAGACAGAGAGAGACACATAGAGAGAAAAAGAGAGAGACAGAAAGACAGAGAGAGACAGAGACAGAGTTAGAGAGACTGAGAGAGACAGAGAGCGAGACCGAGAGAGACATACAGAGAGAGACATAGAGAGACAGAGAGAGACACAGAGAGAGACAGAGAGAGAGACAGATAGAGACAAATAGAGAAACAGAGAGACAGACAGAGAGAGACAGAAAGACACAGAGAGAGTGAGAGACAGAGAGAGAGACAGAGAGAGACAGAAAAGAGACAGAGAGAGAGACAGAGAGAGACAGAGAGAGACAGAGAGAATCACAGAGAGTGACAGATAGAGAGAGAGACAGAGAGAGATGAGAGAGACAGAGAGAGACAAAGAGAGACACATTGAGAGATAGAGAGAGACAGAGAGAGACAGAGAGAGAGAATGACAGAGAGAGAGACAGAGAGATACAGAGAGAGACAGAGAGAGAGACAGACAGTGACAGAAGGAGAGAGAGAGACAGAGAGAGATAGAGACAGAGAGAAACAGAGAGAGACACAGAGAGAGACTGAGAGAGATACAGAGAGAGAGAGAGATACAAGAAAGAGAGACAGAGAGAGACAGAGAGCGATACAGAGAGAGAGACAGAGAGAGACAGAGAGAGACAGAGAGACAGAGAGAGACAGAGATAAACAGAGATAAAGAGAGAGACACAGAGAGAGACAGAGAGAGACAGAGAGAAACAGAGAGACAGAGAGAGACAGAGATAAACAGAGATAAAGAGAGAGACACAGAGAGAGACAGAGAGAGACAGAGAGAGACACAGAGAGAGACAGAGAGAGAGACACAGACAGACAGAGACAGACAGAGAGAGACAGAGAGAGACAGAGAGAGAGACAGACAGAGACAGAGATAGACAGAGAGAGATACAGAGAGAGACACAGAGAGAGACAGAGGTAGAGACAGAGAAAGAAAAAGAGAGAGACAAAGAGAGAGACAGAGAGAGAGACTGAGAAGGACAGAAAAGAGACAGAGAGAGAGAGACAGAGAGAGAAACACAGAGACACAGAGAGAGACAGATAGAGAGCCAGAGAGAGACGTGAGAGACAGAGAGAGACAGAGAGAGACGCAGAGAGAAAAAGAGAGAGACAGAGAGTTACACAAAGAGAGCATAGAGATAAAGAGAGACAAAGAGAGAAGAGAGACAGAGAGAGACACAGAGAGAAACAGAGAGAGACAGAGAGAGTGAGACAGAGAGAGACACAAAGAGAGACAGAGAAAGAAAGAGAGAGACAGAGAAAGACAGAGAAGGACAGATAGAGAGAAAGAAAAGGAGACAGACACACAGAGAGAGATATAGAGACAGAGTGAGAGAGACTGAGAGTGACAGAGAGATACTGAGAGAGACAAAGAGAGACAGAGAGAGACAGAAAAGAGACAAAGGGGAGAGACAGAGAAAGACAGAGAGAGACAGAGAGACAAAGAGAGAGACAGAGAGAGAGACAGAGACAGAGACAGAGAGAGACAGAGAGAGAAACAGAGAGAGACAGAGAGAGACACAGAGAGAGACAGAGATAGAGAGAGACACAGGGAGACACAGAGAGAGACAGAGAGAGACACAGAGAGAGACAGAGATAGAGAGAGACACAGGGAGACACAGAGAGAGACAGGGAGAGACAGAGGGAGACAGATAAAGAGACAGAGAGAGACAGAGAGAGAGACAGAGAAAGAGACAGAGAGACAGAGAGAGACAGAGAGAGAGAGAGAAAGAGACACAGAGAGAGACAGAGAGAGTAAGAGATAGAGACAGAGAGAGACAGAGAGAGAGACAGAGAGAGAAACAGAGAGAGACAGAGAGAGAGAGAGACTGAGAGAGACAGAGAGAGACAGAGATAGACAGAGATAGAGAGAAAGAGACACAGAGAGACACAGAGAGAGACAGAGAGAGACACAGAGAGAGAGACAGAGAGAGAGAGACAGAGAGAGACAGAGAGAGACAGATGGAGACAAAGAGAGACACACAGAGAGATAGAGAGAGACAGAGAGAGACAGAGAGAGAGAGAGAGAGACAGAGAGAGAGACAGAGAGATACAGAGAGAGACAGAGAGAGACAGAGAGATTCACAGAGAGTGACAGAGAGAGAGAGACAGAGAGAGATGAGAGAGACAGAGAGAGACAAAGAGATACACATAGAGAGATAGAGAGAGACAGAGAGAGACAGAGAGAGAGAGATAGAGAGAGATACAGAGAGAGACAGAGAGAGAAACAGAGAGAGACAGAGAGAGAAACAGAGAGATACAGAGAGAGACAGAGAGAGAGACAGAGAGTGACAGAGATAGACAGAGAGAGACACATAGAGAGAAAAAGAGAGAGACAGAGAGACAGAGAGAGACAGAGAAAGAATTAGAGATACTGAGAGAGACAGAGAGCGAGACCGAGAGAGACATACAGAGAGAGACATAGAGAGACATAGAGAGAGACACAGAGATAGACAGAGAGAGAGACAGATAGAGACAAATAGAGAAACAGAGAGAGAGACAGAGAGAGACAGAAAGAGACTGAGAGAGACAGAGATAGAGATTGAGAGAGACAGAGAGACAGAGAGAGACAGAGAGAGACACAGAGAGAGACAGAGATAGTCAGAGACAGACAGAGATAGACAGAGAGAGAGACATAGATACAGAAAAGAGACAAAGAGAAAGAGACAAAGAGAGACAGAGAAAGACAGAGAGAGACAGAGAGAGACAGAGAGAGACACAGAGAGAGACATAGAGAGACAGAGAAAGACACAGAGAGAAACAGAGAGAGACAGAGAGAGAGACAGAGAGACAGAGAAAGACAGAGAGAGACAGAGAGAGACACAGAGATGACAGAGACATACAGAGAGAGACAAAGAGAGCAGAGAGAGACAGAGACAGAGAGAGACAGAGAGAGAGACAGAGAGAGAGACAGAAAGAGACAGATAGAGACAGAGTGAGACAAAGAAAGACACAGAGAGAGACAGACAGATATATAGAGAGAGACAGAAAGAGACAGAAACAGACAGAGAGACAGAGAGAATCAGAGAGAGACACAGAGAGAGACAGAGAGAGACACAGAGAGAGACATGGAGAGACACAGAGAGACACAGAGAGAGACAGAGAGAGACAGTAGCAGACAGAGAGAGACAGTGAGAGACAGAGAGAGACACAAAGAGAGATAGAGAGAGACACAAAGAGAGACAGAGAGAGACAGACAGAGACAGAGAGAGACACAGAGAGAGAGAGACAGAGATAGAGACAGAGAGAGACAGAAGGAGAGAAAGAGAGACACTGACAGAGACAGAGATAGAGACAGAGAGAGACGGGGAGAGACACTGGGAGAAACAGAGAGAGACAGAGAGAGAGACAGAGAGAGATGAGAGAGACAGAGAGAGACAGAGAGAGACAGAGAGAGAGAGAAAGAGACACAGAGAGAGACAGAGAGAGTAAGAGATAGAGACAGAGAGAGACAGAGAGAGAGACAGAGAGAGACTGAGAGAGACAGAGAGAGACAGAGATAGACAGAGATAGAGAGAAAGAGACACAGAGAGACACAGAGAAAGACAGAGAGAGACACAGAGAGAGAGACAGAGAGAGATACAGAGAGAGAGACAGAGAGAGACAGAGAGAGAGAGACAGAGACAGACAGAGAGAGACAGAGAGAGAGAGACAGAGAGAGATACAGAGAGAGAGACAGACAGAGACAGACAGAGAGAGACAGAGAGAGACAGAGAGAGAGACAGAGAGAGAGATACAGAGAGAGAGACAGACAGAGACAGACAGAGAGAGACAGAGAGAGACAGAGAGAGAGACAGACAGAGACAGAGATAGACAGAGAGAGATACAGAGAGAGACTCAGAGAGAGACAGAGGTAGAGACAGAGAAAGAAAAAGAGAGAGACAAAGAGAGAGACAGAGAGAGAGACTGAGAAGGACAGAAAAGAGACAGAGAGAGAGAGACAGAGAGAGAAACACAGAGACACAGAGAGAGACAGAGAGAGAGCCAGAGAGAGACGTGAGAGACAGAGAGAGACAGAGAGAGATGCAGAGAGAAAAAGAGAGAGACAGAGAGTTACACAAAGAGAGCATAGAGATACAGAGAGACAAAGAGAGAAGAGAGACAGAGAGAGACACAGAGAGAAACAGAGAGAGACAGAGAGAGTGAGACAGAGAGAGACACAAAGAGAGACAGAGAAAGAAAGAGAGAGACAGAGAAAGACAGAGAAGGACAGATAGAGAGAAAGAAAAGGAGACAGACACACAGAGAGAGAGATAGAGACAGAGTGAGAGAGACTGAGAGAGACAGAGAGATACTGAGAGAGACAAAGAGAGACAAAGAGAGACAGAAAAGAGACAAAGGGGAGAGACAGAGAAAGACAGAGAGAGACAGAGAGACAAAGAGAGAGACAGAGAGAGAGACAGAGACAGAGACAGAGAGAGACAGAGAGAGAAACAGAGAGAGACAGAGAGAGACACAGAGAGAGACAGAGATAGAGAGAGACACAGGGAGACACAGAGAGACAGAGAGGGACTGAGAGAGAGACAGGGAGAGACAGAGGGAGACAGATAAAGAGACAGAGAGAGACAGAGAGAGAGACAGAGAAAGAGACAGAGAGACAGAGAGAGACAGAGAGAGAGAGAGAAAGAGACACAGAGAGAGACAGAGAGAGTAAGAGATAGAGACAGAGAGAGACAGAGAGAGAGACAGAGAGAGAAACAGAGAGAGACAGAGAGAGAGAGACTGAGAGAGACAGAGAGAGACAGAGATAGACAGAGATAGAGAGAAAGAGACACAGAGAGACACAGAGAGAGACAGAGAGAGACACAGAGAGAGAGACAGAGAGAGAGATACAGAGAGAGAGACAGAGAGAGACAGAGAGAGAGAGAGACAGAGACAGACAGAGAGAGACAGATGGAGACAAAGAGAGACACACAGAGAGATAGAGAGAGACAGAGAGAGACAGAGAGAGAAACAGAGAGAGACAGAGAGAGAGAGAGACTGAGAGAGACAGAGATAGACAGAGGTAGAGAGAAAGAGACACAGAGAGACACAGAGAGAGACAGAGAGAGACACAGAGAGAGAGACAGAGAGAGAGATACAGAGAGAGAGACAGAGAGAGACAGAGAGAGAGAGAGACTGAGAGAGACAGAGAGAGACAGAGATAGACAGAGATAGAGAGAAAGAGACACAGAGAGACACAGAGAGAGACAGAGAGAGACACAGAGAGAGAGACAGAGAGAGAGATACAGAGAGAGAGACAGAGAGAGACAGAGAGAGAGACAGAGACAGACAGAGAGAGACAGATGGAGAAAAAGAGAGACACACAGAGAGATAGAGAGAGACAGAGAGAGACAGAGAGAGAGAGACAGAGAGAGAGACAGAGAGATACAGAGAGAGACAGAGAGAGACAGAGAGATTCACAGAGAGTGACAGAGAGAGAGAGACAGAGAGAGATGAGAGAGACAGAGAGAGACAAAGAGATACACATAAGAGATAGAGAGAGACAGAGAGAGACAGAGAGAGAGAGATAGAGAGAGATACAGAGAGAGACAGAGAGAGAAACAGAGAGAGACAGAGAGAGAAACAGAGAGATACAGAGAGAGAGACAGAGAGAGACAGAGAGAGAGACAGAGAGTGACAGAGATAGACAGAGAGAGACACATAGAGAGAAAAAGAGAGAGACAGAGAGACAGAGAGAGACAGAGAAAGAATTAGAGAGACTGAGAGAGACAGAGAGTGAGACCGAGAGAGACATACAGAGAGAGACATAGAGAGACATAGAGAGAGACACAGAGATAGACAGAGAGAGAGACAGATAGAGACAAATAGAGAAACAGAGAGAGAGACAGAGAGAGACAGAAAGAGACTGAGAGAAACAGAGATAGAGATTGAGAGAGACAGAGAGACAGAGAGAGACAGAGAGAGACACAGAGAGAGACAGAGATAGTCAGAGACAGACAGAGATAGACAGAGAGAGAGACATAGATACAGAAAAGAGACAAAGAGAAAGAGACAAAGAGAGACAGAGAAATACAGAGAGATACGGAGAGAGACAGAGAGAGACACAGAGAGAGACACAGAGAGAGACATAGAGAGACAGAGAAAGACACAGAGAGAAACAGAGAGAGACAGAGAGAGAGACAGAGAGACAGAGAAAGACAGAGAGACAGAGAGAGACACAGAGATGACAGAGACATACAGAGAGAGACAAAGAGAGCAGAGAGAGACAGAGAGAGACAGAGAGAGACAGAGAGAGAGACAGAGAGAGGGACAGAAAGAGACAGATAGAGACAGAGTGAGACAAAGAAAGACACAGAGAGAGACAGAGAGATATATAGAGAGAGACAGAAAGAGACAGAAACAGACAGAGAGACAGAGAGAATCATAGAGAGACACAGAGAGAGACAGAGAGAGACACAGAGAGAGACATGGAGAGACACAGAGAGACACAGAGAGAGACAGAGAGAGACAGTAGCAGACAGAGAGAGACAGTGAGAGACAGAGAGAGACACAAAGAGAGATAGATAGAGACACAGAGAGAGACAAGAGAGACAGAGAGAGACAGACAGAGACAGAGAGAGACACAGAGAGAGAGAGACAGAGATAGAGACAGAGAGAGACAGAAGGAGAGAAAGAGAGACACTGACAGAGACAGAGATAGAGACAGAGAGAGACGGGGAGAGACATTGGGAGAAACAGAGAGAGAGACAGAGAGAGACGAGAGAGACAGAGAGAGACAGAGAGAGACAGAGAGAGAGAGAAAGAGACACAGAGAGAGACAGAGAGAGTAAGAGATAGAGACAGAGAGAGACAGAGAGAGAGACAGAGAGAGAAACAGAGAGAGACAGAGAGAGAGAGAGACTGAGAGAGACAGAAAGAGACAGAGATAGACAGAGATAGAGAGAAAGAGACACAGAGAGACACAGAGAAAGACAGAGAGAGACACAGAGAGAGAGACAGAGAGAGAGATACAGAGAGAGAGACAGAGAGAGACAGAGAGAGAGAGACAGAGACAGACAGAGAGAGACAGAGAGAGACAAAGAGAGACACACAGAGAGATAGAGAGAGACAGAGAGAGACAGAGAGAGAGAGAGAGACAGAGAGAGAGACAGAGAGATACAGAGAGAGACAGAGAGAGACAGAGAGATTCACAGAGAGTGACAGAGAGAGAGAGAGATGAGAGAGACAGAGAGAGACAAAGAGATACACATAGAGAAATAGAGAGAGACAGAGAGAGACAGAGAGAGAGAGATAGAGAGAGAGACAGAGAGATACAGAGAGAGACAGAGAGAGAGACAGAGAGAGACAGAAGGAGAGAGAGAGACAGAGAGAGAGATAGAGACAGAGAGAAACAGAGAGAGAGACAGAGAGAAAACAGAGAGAGACAGAGAGAGAGACAGAGAGAGACAGAGAGAGAGACAGAGAGTGACAGAGATAGACAGAGAGAGACACATAGAGAGAAAAAGAGAGAGACAGAGAGACAGAGAGAGACAGAGAAAGAATTAGAGAGACTGAGAGAGACAGAGAGCGAGACCGAGAGAGACATACAGAGAGAGACATAGAGAGACATAGAGAGAGACACAGAGATAGACAGAGAGACAGACAGATAGAGACAAATAGAGAAACAGAGAGAGAGACAGAGAGAGACATAAAGAGACAGAGAGAGAGAGAGACAGAGAGAGAGACAGAGAGAGACAGAAAAGAGACAGAGAGAGAGAGACAGAGAGAGACAGAGAGAGACAGAGAGATTCACAGAGAGTGACAGATAGAGAGAGAGACAGAGAGAGACGAGAGAGACAGAGAGAGACAAAGAGAGACACATAGAGAGATAGAGAGAGACAGAGAGAGACAGAGAGAGAGACAGAGAGAGAGACAGAGAGATACAGAGAGAGACAGAGAGAGAGACAGAGAGAGACAAAAGGAGAGAGAGAGACAGAGAGAGTGATAGAGACAGAGAGAAACAGAGAGAGAGACAGAGAGAGAAACAGAGAGAGACAGAGAGAGAGACAGAGATAGACAGAGAGAGATAGAGAGTGACAGAGATAGACAGAGAGAGACACATAGAGAGAAAAAGAGAGAGACAGAGAGACAGAGAGAGACAGAGACAGAGTTAGAGAGACTGAGAGAGACAGAGAGCGAGACCGAGAGAGACATACAGAGAGAGACATAGAGAGACAGAGAGAGACACAGAGAGAGACAGAGAGAGAGACAGATAGAGACAAATAGAGAAACAGAGAGACAGACAGAGAGAGACAGAAAGACACAGAGAGAGTGAGAGACAGAGAGAGAGACAGAGAGAGACAGAAAAGAGACAGAGAGAGAGAGACAGAGAGAGACAGAGAGATTCACAGAGAGTGACAGATAGAGAGAGAGACAGAGAGAGATGAGAGAGACAGAGAGAGACAAAGAGAGACACATAGAGAGATAGAGAGAGACAGAGAGAGACAGAGAGAGAGAGACTGAGAGAGAGACAGAGAGATACAGAGAGAGACAGAGAGAGAGACAGAGAGAGACAGAAGGAGAGAGAGAGACAGATAGAGATAGAGACAGAGAGAAACAGAGAGAGAGACAGAGAGAGACACAGAGAGAGACAGAGAGAGATACAGAGAGAGAGATACAAGAAAGAGAGACAGAGAGAGACAGAGAGCGATACAGAGAGAGAGACAGAGAGAGACAGAGAGAGACAGAGAGACAGAGAGAGACAGAGATAAACAGAGATAAAGAGAGAGACACAGAGAGAGACAGAGAGAGACAGAGAGAAACAGAGAGACAGAGAGAGACAGAGATAAACAGAGATAAAGAGAGAGACACAGAGAGAGACAGAGAGAGACAGAGAGAGACACAGAGAGAGACAGAGAGAGAGACAGATAGAGACAGAGACAGACAGAGAGAGACAGAGAGAGACAGAGAGAGAGACAGACAGAGACAGAGATAGACAGAGAGAGATACAGAGAGAGACACAGAGAGAGACAGAGGTAGAGACAGAGAAAGAAAAAGAGAGAGACAAAGAGAGAGACAGAGAGAGAGACTGAGAAGGACAGAAAAGAGACAGAGAGAGAGAGACAGAGAGAGAAACACAGAGACACAGAGAGAGACAGAGAGAGAGCCAGAGAGAGACGTGAGAGACAGAGAGAGACAGAGAGAGACGCAGAGAGAAAAAGAGAGAGACAGAGAGTTACACAAAGAGAGCATAGAGATACAGAGAGACAAAGAGAGAAGAGAGACAGAGAGAGACACAGAGAGAAACAGAGAGAGACAGAGAGAGTGAGACAGAGAGAGACACAAAGAGAGACAGAGAAAGAAAGAGAGAGACAGAGAAAGACAGAGAAGGACAGATAGAGAGAAAGAAAAGGAGACAGACACACAGAGAGAGAGATAGAGACAGAGTGAGAGAGACTGAGAGAGACAGAGAGATACTGAGAGAGACAAAGAGAGACAGAGAGAGACAGAAAAGAGACAAAGGGGAGAGACAGAGAAAGACAGAGAGAGACAGAGAGACAAAGAGAGAGACAGAGAGAGAGACAGAGACAGAGACAGAGAGAGACAGAGAGAGAAACAGAGAGAGACAGAGAGAGACAGAGATAGAGAGAGACACAGGGAGACACAGAGAGAGACAGAGAGGGACTGAGAGAGAGACAGGGAGAGACAGAGGGAGACAGATAAAGAGACAGAGAGAGACAGAGAGAGAGACAGAGAAAGAGACAGAGAGACAGAGAGAGACAGAGAGAGAGAAAGAGACACAGAGAGAGACAGAGAGAGTAAGAGATAGAGACAGAGAGAGACAGAGAGAGAGACAGAGAGAGAAACAGAGAGAGACAGAGAGAGAGAGAGACAGAGAGAGACAGAGATAGACAGAGATAGAGAGAAAGAGACACAGAGAGACACAGAGAGAGACAGAGAGAGACACAGAGAGAGAGACAGAGAGAGAGATACAGAGAGAGAGACAGAGAGAGACAGAGAGAGAGAGACAGAGACAGACAGAGAGAGACAGATGGAGACAAAGAGAGACACACAGAGAGATAGATAGAGACAGAGAGAGACAGAGAGAGACAGAGAGACAGAGAGAGAGACAGAGAGATACAGAGAGAGACAGAGAGAGACAGAGAGATTCACAGAGAGTGACAGAGAGAGAGAGACAGAGAGAGATGAGAGAGACAGAGAGAGACAAAGAGATACACATAGAGAGATAGAGAGAGACAGAGAGAGACAGAGAGAGAGAGATAGAGAGAGATACAGAGAGAGACAGAGAGAGAAACAGAGAGAGACAGAGAGAGAAACAGAGAGATACAGAGAGAGAGACAGAGAGAGACCGAGAGAGAGACAGAGGGTGACAGAGATAGACAGAGAGAGACGCATAGAGAGAAAAAGAGAGAGACAGAGAGACAGAGAGAGACAGAGAAAGAATTAGAGAGACTGAGAGAGACAGAGAGCGAGACCGAGAGAGACATACAGAGAGAGACATAGAGAGACATAGAGAGAGACACAGAGATAGACAGAGAGAGAGACAGATAGAGACAAATAGAGAAACAGAGAGAGAGACAGAGAGAGACAGAAAGAGACTGAGAGAGACAGAGATAGAGATTGAGAGAGACAGAGAGACAGAGAGAGACAGAGAGAGACACAGAGAGAGACAGAGATAGTCAGAGACAGACAGAGATAGACAGAGAGAGAGACATAGATACAGAAAAGAGACAAAGAGAAAGAGACAAAGAGAGACAGAGAAAGACAGAGAGAGACGGAGAGAGACAGAGAGAGACACAGAGAGAGACATAGAGAGACAGAGAAAGACACAGAGAGAAACAGAGAGAGACAGAGAGAGAGACAGAGAGACAGAGAAAGACAGAGAGAGACAGAGAGAGACACAGAGATGACAGAGACATACAGAGAGAGACAAAGAGAGCAGAGAGAGACAGAGACAGAGAGAGACAGAGAGAGAGACAGAGAGAGAGACAGAAAGAGACAGATAGAGACAGAGTGAGACAAAGAAAGACACAGAGAGAGACAGAGAGATATATAGAGAGAGACAGAAAGAGACAGAAACAGACAGAGAGACAGAGAGAATCAGAGAGAGACACAGAGAGAGACAGAGAGAGACACAGAGAGAGACATGGAGAGACACAGAGAGACACAGAGAGAGACAGAGAGAGACAGTAGCAGACAGAGAGAGACAGTGAGAGACAGAGAGAGACACAAAGAGAGATAGAGAGAGACACAGAGAGAGACAGAGAGAGACAGAGAGAGACAGACAGAGACAGAGAGAGACACAGAGAGAGAGAGACAGAGATAGAGACAGAGAGAGACAGAAGGAGAGAAAGAGAGACACTGACAGAGACAGAGATAGAGACAGAGAGAGACGGGGAGAGACACTGGGAGAAACAGAGAGAGACAGAGAGAGAGACAGAGAGAGACGAGAGAGACAGAGAGAGACAGAGAGAGACAGAGAGAGAGAGAAAGAGACACAGAGAGAGACAGAGAGAGTAAGAGATAGAGACAGAGAGAGACAGAGAGAGAGACAGAAAGAGAAACAGAGAGAGACAGAGAGAGAGAGAGACTGAGAGAGACAGAGAGAGACAGAGATAGACAGAGATAGAGAGAAAGAGACACAGAGAGACACAGAGAAAGACAGAGAGAGACACAGAGAGAGAGACAGAGAGAGACAGATAGAGAGAGACAGAGACAGACAGAGAGAGACAGAGAGAGACAAAGAGAGACACACAGAGAGATAGAGAGAGATAGAGAGAGACAGAGAGAGAGAGAGACAGAGAGAGAGACAGAGAGATACAGAGAGAGACAGAGAGAGACAGAGAGATTCACAGAGAGTGACAGAGAGAGAGAGAGAGAGAGAGATGAGAGAGACAGAGAGAGACAAAGAGATACACATAGAGAGATAGAGAGAGACAGAGATAGACAGAGAGAGAGAGATAGAGAGAGAGACAGAGAGATACAGAGAGAGACAGAGAGAGAGACAGAGAGAGACAGAAGGAGAGAGAGAGACAGAGAGAGAGATAGAGACAGAGAGAAACAGAGAGAGAGACAGAGAGAGAAACAGAGAGAGACAGAGAGAGAGACAGAGAGAGACAGAGAGAGAGACAGAGAGTGACAGAGATAGACAGAGAGAGACACATAGAGAGAAAAAGAGAGAGACAGAGAGACAGAGAGAGACAGAGAAAGAATTAGAGAGACTGAGAGAGACAGAGAGCGAGACCGAGAGAGACATACAGAGAGAGACATAGAGAGACATAGAGAGAGATACAGAAATAGACAGAGAGAGAGACAGATAGAGACAAATAGAGAAACAGAGAGAGAGACAGAGAGAGACATAAAGAGACAGAGAGAGAGAGAGACAGAGAGAGAGAGACAGAGAGAGACAGAAAAGAGACAGAGAGAGAGAGACAGAGAGATACAGAGAGAGACAGAGAGATTCACAGAGAATGACAGATAGAGAGAGAGACAGAGAGAGACGAGAGATACAGAGAGAGACAAAGAGAGACACATAGAGAGATAGAGAGAGACAGAGAGAGACAGAGAGAGAGACAGAGAGAGAGACAGAGAGATACAGAGAGAGACAGAGAGAGAGACAGAGAGAGACAAAAGGAGAGAGAGAGACAGAGAGAGAGATAGAGACAGAGAGAAACAGAGAGAGAGACAGAGAGAGAAACAGAGAGACACAGAGAGAGAGACAGAGATAGACAGAGATAGACAGAGAGAGACAGAGAGTGACAGAGATAGACAGAGAGAGACACATAGAGAGAAAAAGAGAGAGACAGAGAGACAGAGAGAGACAGAGACAGAGTTAGAGAGACTGAGAGAGACAGAGAGCGAGACCGAGAGAGACATACAGAGAGAGACATAGAGAGACAGAGAGAGACACAGAGAGAGACAGAGAGAGAGACAGATAGAGACAAATAGAGAAACAGAGAGACAGACAGAGAGAGACAGAAAGACACAGAGAGAGTGAGAGACAGAGAGAGAGACAGAGAGAGACAGAAAAGAGACAGAGAGAGAGAGACAGAGAGAGACAGAGAGATTCACAGAGAGTGACAGATAGAGAGAGAGACAGAGAGAGATGAGAGAGACAGAGAGAGACAAAGAGAGACACATAGAGAGATAGAGAGAGACAGAGAGAGACAGAGAGAGAGACAGAGAGAGAGACAGAGAGATACAGAGAGAGACAGAGAGAGAGACAGAGAGAGACAGAAGGAGAGAGAGAGACAGAGAGAGATAGAGACAGAGAGAAACAGAGAGAGAGACAGAGAGAGACACAGAGAGAGACAGAGAGAGATACAGAGAGAGAGAGAGAGATACAAGAAAGAGAGACAGAGAGAGACAGAGAGCGATACAGAGAGAGAGACAGAGAGAGACAGAGAGAGACAGAGAGACAGAGAGAGACAGAGATAAACAGAGATAAAGAGAGAGACACAGAGAGAGACAGAGAGAGACAGAGAGAAACAGCGAGACAGAGAGAGACAGAGATAAACAGAGATAAAGAGAGAGTCACAGAGAGAGACAGAGAGAGACAGAGAGAGACACAGAGAGAGACAGAGAGAGAGACAGATAGAGACAGATACAGACAGAGAGAGACAGAGAGAGACAGAGAGAGACAGACAGAGACAGAGATAGACAGAGAGAGATACAGAGAGAGACACAGAGAGAGACAGAGGTAGAGACAGAGAAAGAAAAAGAGAGAGACAAAGAGAAAGACAGAGAGAGAGACTGAGAAGGACAGAAAAGAGACAGAGAGAGAGAGACAGAGAGAGAAACACAGAGACACAGAGAGAGACAGAGAGAGAGCCAGAGAGAGACGTGAGAGACAGAGAGAGACAGAGAGAGACGCAGAGAGAAAAAGAGAGAGACAGAGAGTTACACAAAGAGAGCATAGAGATACAGAGAGACAAAGAGAGAAGAGAGACAGAGAGAGACACAGAGAGAAACAGAGAGAGACAGAGAGAGTGAGACAGAGAGAGACACAAAGAGAGACAGAGAAAGAAAGAGAGAGACAGAGAAAGACAGAGAAGGACAGATAGAGAGAAAGAAAAAGAGACAGACACACAGAGAGAGAGATAGAGACAGAGTGAGAGAGACTGAGAGAGACAGAGAGATACTGAGAGAGACAAAGAGAGACAGAGAGAGACAGAAAAGAGACAAAGGGGAGAGACAGAGAAAGACAGAGAGAGACAGAGAGACAAAGAGAGAGACAGAGACAGAGACAGAGACAGAGACAGAGACAGAGAGAGACAGAGAGAGAAACAGAGAGAGACAGAGAGAGACAGAGATAGAGAGAGACACAGGGAGACACAGAGAGAGACAGAGAGGGACTGAGAGAGAGACAGGGAGAGACAGAGGGAGACAGATAAAGAGACAGAGAGAGACAGAGAGAGAGACAGAGAAAGAGACAGAGAGATAGAGAGAGACAGAGAGAGAGAAAGAGACACAGAGAGAGACAGAGAGAGTAAGAGATAGAGACAGAGAGAGACAGAGAGAGAGACAGAGAGAGAAACAGAGAGAGACAGAGAGAGAGAGAGACTGAGAGAGACAGAGATAGACAGAGATAGAGAGAAAGAGACACAGAGAGACACAGAGAGAGACAGAGAGAGACACAGAGAGAGAGACAGAGAGAGAGATACAGAGAGAGAGACAGAGAGAGACAGAGAGAGAGAGACAGAGACAGACAGAGAGAGACAGATGGAGACAAAGAGAGACACACAGAGAGATAGATAGAGACAGAGAGAGACAGAGAGAGAGAGAGAGACAGAGAGAGAGACAGAGAGATACAGAGAGAGACAGAGAGAGACAGAGAGATTCACAGAGAGTGACAGAGAGAGAGAGACAGAGAGAGATGAGAGAGACAGAGAGAGACAAAGAGATACACATAGAGAGATAGAGAGAGACAGAGAGAGACAGAGAGAGAGATAGAGAGAGATACAGAGAGAGACAGAGAGAGAAACAGAGAGAGACAGAGAGAGAAACAGAGAGATACAGAGAGAGAGACAGAGAGAGACAGAGAGAGAGACAGAGGGTGACAGAGATAGACAGAGAGAGACACATAGAGAGAAAAAGAGAGAGACAGAGAGACAGAGAGAGACAGAGAAAGAATTAGAGAGACTGAGAGAGACAGAGAGCGAGACCGAGAGAGACATACAGAGAGAGACATAGAGAGACATAGAGAGAGACACAGAGATAGACAGAGAGAGAGACAGATAGAGACAAATAGAGAAACAGAGAGAGAGACAGAGAGAGACAGAAAGAGACTGAGAGAGACAGAGATAGAGATTGAGAGAGACAGAGAGACAGAGAGAGACAGAGAGAGACACAGAGAGAGACAGAGATAGTCAGAGACAGACAGAGATAGACAGAGAGAGAGACATAGATACAGAAAAGAGACAAAGAGAAAGAGACAAAGAGAGACAGAGAAAGACAGAGAGAGACGGAGAGAGACAGAGAGAGACACAGAGAGAGACATAGAGAGACAGAGAAAGACACAGAGAGAAACAGAGAGAGACAGAGAGAGAGACAGAGAGACAGAGAAAGACAGACAGAGACAGAGAGAGACAGAGAGAGAGACAGAGAGAGAGACAGAAAGAGACAGATAGAGACAGAGTGAGACAAAGAAAGACACAGAGAGAGACAGAGAGATATATAGAGAGAGACAGAAAGAGACAGAAACAGACAGAGAGACAGAGAGAATCAGAGAGAGACACAGAGAGAGACAGAGAGAGACACAGAGAGAGACATGGAGAGACACAGAGAGACACAGAGAGAGACAGAGAGAGACAGTAGCAGACAGAGAGAGACAGTGAGAGACAGAGAGAGACACAAAGAGAGATAGAGAGAGACACAGAGAGAGACAGAGAGAGACAGAGAGAGACAGACAGAGACAGAGAGAGACACAGAGAGAGAGAGACAGAGATAGAGACAGAGAGAGACAGAAGGAGAGAAAGAGAGACACTGACAGAGACAGAGATAGAGACAGAGAGAGACGGGGAGAGACACTGGGAGAAACAGAGAGAGACAGAGAGAGAGACAGAGAGAGACGAGAGAGACAGAGAGAGACAGAGAGAGACAGAGAGAGAGAGAAAGAGACACAGAGAGAGACAGAGAGAGTAAGAGATAGAGACAGAGAGAGACAGAGAGAGAGACAGAGAGAGAAACAGAGAGAGACAGAGAGAGAGAGAGACTGAGAGAGACAGAGAGAGACAGAGATAGACAGAGATAGAGAGAAAGAGACACAGAGAGACACAGAGAAAGACAGAGAGAGACACACAGAGAGAGACAGAGAGAGAGATACAGAGAGAGAGACAGAGAGAGACAGAGAGAGAGAGACAGAGACAGACAGAGAGAGACAGAGAGAGACAAAGAGAGACACACAGAGAGATAGAGAGAGACAGAGAGAGACAGAGAGAGAGAGACAGAGAGAGAGACAGAGAGATACAGAGAGAGACAGAGAGAGACAGAGATAGACAGAGATAGAGAGAAAGAGACACAGAGAGACACAGAGAAAGACAGAGAGAGACACACAGAGAGAGACAGAGAGAGAGATACAGAGAGAGAGACAGAGAGAGACAGAGAGAGAGAGACAGAGACAGACAGAGAGAGACAGAGAGAGACAAAGAGAGACACACAGAGAGATAGAGAGAGACAGAGAGAGACAGAGAGAGAGAGACAGAGAGAGAGACAGAGAGATACAGAGAGAGACAGAGAGAGACAGAGAGATTCACAGAGAGTGACAGAGAGAGAGAGAGAGAGAGATGAGAGAGACAGAGAGAGACAAAGAGATACACATAGAGAGATAGAGAGAGACAGAGAGAGACAGAGATAGAGAGAGATACAGAGAGAGACAGAGAGATACTGAGAGAGACAGAGAGAGAGACAGAGAGAGACAGAAGGAGAGAGAGAGACAGAGAGAGAGATAGAGACAGAGAGAAACAGAGAGAGAGACAGAGAGAGAAACAGAGAGAGACAGAGAGAGAGACAGAGAGAGACAGAGAGAGACAGAGAGTGACAGAGATAGACAGAGAGAGACACATAGAGAGAAAAAGAGAGAGACAGAGAGACAGAGAGAGACAGAGAAAGAATTAGAGAGACTGAGAGAGACAGAGAGCGAGACCGAGAGAGACATACAGAGAGAGACATAGAGAGACATAGAGAGAGACACAGAGATAGACAGAGAGAGAGACAGATAGAGACAAATAGAGAAACAGAGAAAGAGACAGAGAGAGACATAAAGAGACAGAGAGAGAGAGAGACAGAGAGAGAGACAGAGAGAGACAGAAAAGAGAAAGAGAGAGAGAGACAGAGAGAGACAGAGAGAGACAGAGAGATTCACAGAGAGTGACAGATAGAGAGAGAGACAGAGAGAGACGAGAGAGACAGAGAGAGACAAAGAGAGACACATAGAGAGATAGAGAGAGACAGAGAGAGACAGAGAGAGAGAGAGACAGAGAGAGAGACAGAGAGATACAGAGAGAGACAGAGAGAGAGACAGAGAGAGACAAAAGGAGAGAGAGAGACAGAGAGAGAGATAGAGACAGAGAGAAACAGAGAGAGAGACAGAGAGAGAAACAGAGAGAGACAGAGAGAGAGACAGAGATAGACAGAGAGAGACAGAGAGTGACAGAGATAGACAGAGAGAGACACATAGAGAGAAAAAGAGAGAGACAGAGAGACAGAGAGAGACAGAGACAGAGTTAGAAAGACTGAGAGAGACAGAGAGCGAGACCGAGAGAGACATACAGAGAGAGACATAGAGAGACAGAGAGAGACACAGAGAGAGACAGAGAGAGAGACAGATAGAGACAAATAGAGAAACAGAGAGACAGACAGAGAGAGACAGAAAGACACAGAGAGAGTGAGAGACAGAGAGAGAGACAGAGAGAGACAGAAAAGAGACAGAGAGAGAGAGACAGAGAGAGACAGAGAGAGACAGAGAGATTCACAGAGAGTGACAGATAGAGAGAGAGACAGAGAGAGATGAGAGAGACAGAGAGAGACAAAGAGAGACACATAGAGAGATAGAGAGAGACAGAGAGAGACAGAGAGAGAGACACACACAGAGAGAGACAGAGAGATACAGAGAGAGACAGAGAGAGAGACAGAGAGAGACAGAAGGAGAGAGAGGGACAGAGAGAGATAGAGACAGAGAGAAACAGAGAGAGAGACAGAGAGAGACACAGAGAGAGACAGAGAGAGATACAGAGAGAGAGAGAGAGATACAAGAAAGAGAGACAGAGAGAGACAGAGAGCGATACAGAGAGAGAGACAGAGAGAGACAGAGAGAGACAGAGAGACAGAGAGAGACAGAGATAAACAGAGATAAAGAGAGAGACACAGAGAGAGACAGAGAGAGACAGAGAGAAACAGAGAGACAGAGAGAGACAGAGATAAACAGAGATAAAGAGAGAGAAACAGAGAGAGACAGAGAGAGACAGAGAGAGAGACAGATAGAGACAGAGACAGACAGAGAGAGACAGAGAGAGACAGAGAGAGAGACAGACAGAGACAGAGATAGACAGAGAGAGATACAGAGAGAGACACAGAGAGAGACAGAGGTAGAGACAGAGAAAGAAAAAGAGAGAGACAAAGAGAGAGACAGAGAGAGAGACTGAGAAGGACAGAAAAGAGACAGAGAGAGAGACAGAGAGAGAAACACAGAGACACAGAGAGAGACAGAGAGAGAGCCAGAGAGAGACGTGAGAGACAGAGAGAGACAGAGAGAGACACAGAGAGAAAAAGAGAGAGACAGAGAGTTACACAAAGAGAGCATATAGATACAGAGAGACAAAGAGAGAAGAGAGACAGAGAGAGACACAGAGAGAAACAGAGAGAGACAGAGAGAGTGAGACAGAGAGAGACACAAAGAGAGACAGAGAAAGAAAGAGAGAGACAGAGAAAGACAGAGAAGGACAGATAGAGAGAAAGAAAAGGAGACAGACACAGAGAGAGAGAGATAGAGACAGAGTGAGAGAGACTGAGAGAGACAGAGAGATACTGAGAGAGACAAAGAGAGACAGAGAGAGACAGAAAAGAGACAAAGGGGAGAGACAGAGAAAGACAGAGAGAGACAGAGAGACAAAGAGAGAGACAGAGAGATAGACAGAGACAGAGACAGAGAGAGAAACAGAGAGTGACAGAGAGAGACACAGAGAGAGACAGAGATAGAGAGAGACACAGGGAGACACAGAGAGAGACAGAGAGGGACTGAGAGAGAGACAGGGAGAGTCAGAGGGAGACAGATAAAGAGACAGAGAGAGACAGAGAGAGACAGAGAAAGAGATAGAGAGACAGAGAGAGAGACAGAGAAAGAGACAGAGAGAGACACAGAGAGAGAAAGATAGAGACAGAGCAAGAGACAGAAAGAGACAGAGAGAGAGACAGAGACAAAGAGAATGACTGAGAAATACGGAGAGAGAGACGCAGAGAGAGAGACAGAGAGAGACAAAGGGAGAAACAGAGAGAAAGACAGAGACAGAGAGAGACAGAGAGAGATACAGAGAGAGACACAGAGATAGACAGAGGGAGAGACAGAGAAAGAGAAAGAGAGAGACAGAGAGAGACAGAAAAGAGACAGAGAGAGAGACAGAGACAGACAGAGAGAGACAGATAGAGAGACAGAGAGAGACACAGAGAGAGACACAGAGAGAGACAGAGAGAGACGAGAGAGACAGAGAGAGACAGAGAGAGACAGAGAGAGAGAGAAAGAGACACAGAGAGAGACAGAGAGAGACAGAGAGAGTAAGAGATAGAGAAAGAGAGAGACAGAGAGAGACAGAGAGACACAAAGAAAGAAACAGAGAAAGATGGAGAGAAACAGAGAGAGAGACAGAGAGAGACAAATCGAGACACAGAGAGAGACAGAGAGAGACACAGAGAGAGACAGAGAGAGAGATACAGAGAGACAGAGAGAGACAGAGAGAGAGACTGAGAGAGACAGAGAGAGACAGACATAGACAGAGATAGAGAGAAAGAGACACAGAGAGAGAAAGAGAGAGACAGAGAGAGTAAGAGATAGAGACAGAGAGAGACAGAGAGAGAGACAGAGAGAGAAACAGAGAGAGACAGAGAGAGAGACTGAGAGAGACAGAGAGAGACAGAGATAGACAGAGATAGAGAGAAAGAGACACAGAGAGACACAGAGAGAGACAGAGAGAGACACAGAGAGAGACAGAGAGAGAGATACAGAGAGAGAGACAGAGAGAGACAGAGAGAGAGAGACAGAGAGAGACAGAGAGAGACACACAGAGAGACAGAGAGAGACAGAGAGATACTGAGAGAGACTGAGATAGAGACTGAGAGAGACAGAGAGATACAGAGAGGGAGGGAGACAGAGAGAGACAAAGAGAGACAGAGAGAGAGACACATGAAACAGATAGAGACATAGAGAGACACAGAGAGAGACAGAGAGAGACTGGAGATAAACAGGGAGAGACAGAGTTAGAGACAGAGAGTGACCGAGACAGACAATGAGAGACAGAGAGAGACAGAGAGAGACAGAGAAAGACACAGAGAGAGACAGAGGGAGACACAGAGAGAGACAGAGACATAGAGAGACAGAGATAGAGAGACAGAGACACAAAGAGACTCATAGAGATACACAGAGAGACACAGAGAGAGACAGAGACAGAGTGAAAGAGACTGAGACATACAGAGAGAGAAACAGAGAGAGACAGAGACATACAGAGAGAGAGACATAGAGAGACAGAGAGAGACACAGAGAGAGACAAACAAAGACAGAGAGAGAGACAGACAGAGAGACAGAGATACAGAGACAGAGACACAGAGAAACACATAGAGAGACACAGAGAGAGACAGAGACAAAGAGAGAGACAGAGACAGAGTGAGAGAGACTGAGAGAGACAGAGAGACAAACAGAGAGCGACAGAGACTAAGAGAGAGACAGAGAGAGACAGAGATAGAAACAGAGAGAGACAGAAAGAGAGACAGAGAGAGTGATAGACACAGAGAGAGACACAGAGAGAGATAGAGAGAGAGAGTTAGACAGAGAGGGACAAAGAGAGAGACAGAGAGAGACAGAGACAAAGAGAGAGACAGAGAGAGACAGAGACAAAGTGAGAGAGACTGAGAGACAGAGAGAGACAAGGAGACAGAGAGAGACAATGAGAGACAGAGAGAGACACAGAGGGAGACAGAGAGAGACAGAGAGAGACAGAGAGAGACATAGAGAGACAGAGAGAGACAGAGATAGAGACCGAGAGAGACAGAGAGAGACAGAGAGAGAGACACACAGAGAGACAGAGAGAGACAGAGAGAGACTGAGAGAGACAGAGATAGAGACTGAGAGAGACAGAGAGATACAGAGAGGGAGGGAGACATAGAGAGACAAATAGAGACAGAGAGAGAGACACATGAAACAGATAAAGACATAGAGAGAAACAGAGAGAGACAGAGAGAGACAGGAGATAAACAGGGAGAGACAGAGTTAGAGACAGAGAGAGACTGAGAGAGAAAATGAGAGACAGAGAGAGACAGAGAGAGACAGAGAATGGCACAGAGAGACACAGAGAGAGACAGAGTTAGAGAGAGACACAGGGAGACATAGAGAGAGACAGAGAGGGACTGAGAGAGAGACAGGGAGAGACAGAGGGAGACAGATAAAGAGACAGAGAGAGACAGAGAGAGAGACAGAGAAAGAGACAGAGAGAGACAGAGAGAGAGAGAGACTGAGACAAAGAGAATGACTGAGAAATATAGAGAGAGACACAGAGAGAGAGACAGAGAGAGACAAAGAGAGAAACAGAGTGAAAGACAGAGACAGAGAGAGACAGAGAGAGATACAGAGAGAGACACAGATATAGACAGAGGGAGAGATAGAGAAAGAGAAAGAGAGAGACAGAGAGAGAGACAGAGAGAGACAGAAAAGACACAGAGAGAGACAGAGACAGAGAGAGACAGAGAGAGACAGATAGAGAGACAGAGAGAGACACAGAGAGAGACAGAGAGAGAGACAGAGAGAGACACAGAGAGAGACAGAGAGAGAGACAGAGAGAGATGAGAGAGACAGAGAGAGACAGAGAGAGACAGAGAGAGAGAGAAAGAGACACAGAGAGAGACAGAGAGTGACAGAGAGAGTAAGAGATAGAGACAGAGAGAGACAGAGAGAGAGAGAGACTGAGAGAGACAGAGAGAGACAGAGATCGACAGAGATAGAGAGAAAGAGACACAGAGCGACACAGAGAGAGACAAGAGAGACACAGAGAGAGAGAGAGAGATACAGAGAGAGAGACAGAGACAGAGAGAGACAGAGAGAGTAAGAGATAGAGACAGAGAGAGACAGAGAGAGAGACAGAGAGAGAAACAGAGAGAGACAGAGAGAGAGAGAGACTGAGTGAGACAGAGAGAGACAGAGATAGACAGAGATAGAGAGAAAGAGACACAGAGAGACACAGAGAGAGACAGAGAGAGACACAGAGAGAGACAGAGAGACACAGAGAGAGAGACAGAGAGAGACAGAGAGAGAGACAGAGACAAGAGAGAGAGAGACAGAGTTATACAGAGATAGAGATAAAGAGACACAGAGAGAGACAGAGAGAGACAGAGAGTGTAAGAGATAGAGACAGAGAGAGACAGAGAGAGAGACAGAAAGAGAAACAGAGAGAGACAGAGAGTGACAGAGAGAGAGAGATAAAGGGAGTGACTGAGAAAGACAGAGAGAGACAGAGAGAGACAGAAATAGAGACAGAGAGAGTCACAGAGAGAGACAGAGATAAAGAGAATGACTGAGAAATACAGAGAGAGACAGAGAGAGACAAAGAGATAGAGGGAGAGACAGAGAAAGAGAAAGAGAGAGACAGAGAGAGAGACAGAGAGAGACAGAAAAGAGACAGAGAGAGAGACAGTGACAGACAGAGAGAGACAGAGAGAGACAGATAGAGAGACAGAGAGAGACACAGAGAGTGACACAGAGAGAGAGAGACAGAGAGAGATGAGAGAGACCGAGAGAGACGGAGAGAGACAGAGAGAGAGACAGGGAGAGACAAAGAAAGAAACAGAGGTAGATGGAGAGAGAGACAGAGAGAGACAGAGAGAGACTGAGAGAGACAGAGATGGAGAGAAAGAGACAGAGAGAGACAGAGAGAGACAGAGAGAGAAGGAGAGAGTAAGAGATAGAGACAGAGAGAGACAGAGAGAGAGACAGAGAGAGAAACAGAGAGAGACAGAGAGAGAGACAGAGAGAGAGACAAAGACAAAGGGAGTGACTGAGAAAGACAGAGAGAGAAAGAGAGAGACACAGAGAGACAGAGACATACAGAGAGAGAGACAAAGAGAGAAGAGAGAGACAGTGAGAGACTGAGAGAGACAGAGAGACACAGAGAGAGACAGAGAGATTTACAGAGAAACAGAGATAGAGACATAGAGAGACACAGAGAGAGACAGAGACAGAGTGAAAGAGACTGAGACATACAGAGAGAGAAACAGAGAGAGACAGAGACATACAGAGAAAGAGACATAGAGAGACAGAGAGAGACACAGAGAGAGACAAACAAAGACAGAGAGAGAGACAGACAGAGAGACAGAGAGACAGAGACAGAGACACAGAGAAACACATAGAGAGACACAGAGAGAGTCAGAGACAAAGAGAGAGACAGAGACAGAGTGAGAGAGACTGAGAGAGACAGAGAGACAAACAGAGAGCGACAGAGACTAAGAGAGAGACAGAGAGAGACAGAGATAGAAACAGAGAGAGACAGAAAGAGAGACAGAGAGAGTGATAGACACAGAGAGAGACACAGAGAGAGATAGAGAGAGAGTTAGACAGAGAGGGACAAAGAGAGAGACAGAGAGAGACAAAGAGAGAGACAGAGAGAGACAGAGACAAAGAGAGAGACAGAGAGAGACAGAGACAAAGTGAGAGAGACTGAGAG
>NW_028227276.1:16288291-16313291 GCF_978045245.1 Mus caroli | reverse complement strand
ACAGATAGTGAGACAAAGAGAGATGAGAGAGACAGAGAGAGACAAAGAGAGAGACAGAGAGCGACAAAGAAAGAAACAGAGATAGACGGAGAGAGACAGAGAGAGAGACAGAGAGAGACAGAGAGAGACACAGAGAGAGAAAGAGAGAGACACAGAGAGAGACAGAGAGAGATACAAGAAAGAGAGACAGAGAGAGATACAGAGAGAGAGACAGAGACAGAGAGAGACATAGAGACAGAGAGAGACAGAGATAGACAGAGATAGAGAGAGAGACACAGAGAGAGACAGAGACATACAGAGAGAGAGACAAAGAGAGAAGAGAGAGACAGTGAGAGACTGAGAGAGACAGAGAGACACAGAGAGAGAGACAGAGAGATTTACAGAGAGAGACAAACAAAGACAGAGAGAGAGACAGACAGAGAGACAGAGAGACAGAGACAGAGACACAGAGAAACACATTGAGAGACACAGAGAGAGACAGAGACAAAGAGAGAGACAGAGACAGAGTGAGAGAGACTGAGAGAGACAGAGAGACAAACAGAGAGTGACAGAGACTAAGAGAGAGACAGAGAGAGACAGAGATAGAAACAGAGAGAGACAGAAAGAGAGACAGAGAGAGTGATAGACACAGAGAGAGACACAGAGAGAGATAGAGAAAGAGTTAGACAGAGAGGGACAAAGAGAGAGACAGAGAGAGACAAAGAGAGAGACAGAGAGAGACAGAGACAAAGAGAGAGACAGAGAGAGACAGAGACAAAGTGAGAGAGACTGAGAGACAGAGCGAGACAGAGAGACAGAGAGAGACAATGAGAGACAGAGAGAGACACAGAGGGAGACAGAGAGAGACAGAGAGAGACAGAGAGAGACAGAGAAAGAGAGATAGAAAGACAGAGACACAGAGATACACAAGAGAGACACAGAGAGAGACAGATAAAAAGAGAGAGACAGAGACAGAGTGAGAGTGACTGAGAGAGACAGAGAGACCGACAGAGAGAAACAGAGACAAATACAGAAACAGAGAGAGATAGAGATAGAGACAGAGAGAGACAGAGAGAGAGACAGAGAGAGTGATAGATAGACACAGAGAGAGACACAGAGAGAGATAGAGAGAGGTAGACAAAGAGAGACAAAGAGAGAGACAGAGAGAGACAGAGAGAGAGACAGAGAAGACAGAGAGAGACACAGAGAGAGACAGAAAGAGACCGAGAGAGACTGAGAGAGACAGAGATAGAGACTGAGAGAGACAGAGAGAGAGACAGAGAGACAGAGAGAGACAGAGAGAGACAGAGAGAGAGAGACAGAGAGAGAGAGACAGAGATAGACAGAGATAGAGAGAAAGAGACACAGCGAGAGACAGAGAGAGACAGAGAGAGAAGGAAAGAGACACAGAGAGACACAGAGAGAGACAGAGAAGGACAGAGAGAGAGAGAGACATAGAGAGAGAGAGACAGAATAGACAGAGATAGAGAGAAAGAGACAGAGAGAGAGACAGAGTGAGAAACAGAGAGAGACAGAGAGAGACACAAAAAGAGACAGAGGGAGACACAGAGAGACACAGAGAGAGACAGAGACAGAGAGAGAGACAGAGAGAGAGAGACAGAGATAGACAGAGATAGAGAGAAAGAGACACACAGAGAGACAGAGAGAGACAGAGAGAGGAGGAGAGAGTAAGAGATAGAGACAGAGAGAGAAAAAGAGATAGACAGAGAGAGAAACAGAGAGAGACAGAGAGAGAGAGAGACAGAGAGAGAGACAAAGACAAAGGGAGTGACTGAGAAAGACAGAGAGAGACAGAGAGAGAGAGAGACAGAGAGAGACACAGAGAGACAGAGACATACAGAGAGATAGACAAAGAGAGAAGAGAGAGACAGTGAGAGACTGAGAGAGACAGAGAGACACAGAGAGAGAGACAGAGAGAGACACAGAGAGAGACAGAGATAGAGACAGAGAGAGACAAAGAGAGAGACAGAGAAAGAGACAGAGAGAGAAAAAGAGAGACAGAGAGAGATACAGAGAGAGACATAGATAGAGACAGAGAGAGACAGATACAGAGACAGAGAGAGACAGAGAGGACACAGAGAGACACAGAGAGAGAAAGAGAGAGACAGAGAGAGAGACAGAGGGAGAAAGAAAGAGAGAGAGCCAAAGAGAGTGAATGAGAGAGACAGAGAGAGACCGAGAGAGAGACAGAGAGAGAGAGACAGAGAGAGACAGAGATAGTCAGAGAGAGACAGAGATAGACAGAGAGAGAGACATAGATACAGAAAAGAGACAAAGAGAGAGAGACAAAGAGAGACAAAACAGAGAGACACAGAGAGAGTATGGAGAGAGACAGAGAGAGACAGATATAGAGACAGAGAGAGACAGAGAAAAACACAGAGAGAAACACAGAGAGACAGAGAGACAGAAAGAGGCAGAGAGAGAGACAGAGAGAGACACAGAGATGACAGAGACATACAGAGAGAGACAAAGAGAGTAGAGAGAGACAGAGAGAGACAGACAGAGACAGAGAGAGACAGAGAGAGACACAGAGAGAGAGACACAGAGAGAGAAAGAAAGAGACAGAGACAGAGTGAGACAAATAAAGACACAGAGAGAGACAGAGAGATATATAGAGAGAGACAGAAAGAGACAGAAACAGACAGAGAGACAGAGAGAAACAGAGAGATACAGAGAGAGAGAGGAGAGAGACAGAGAGAGACAAAGAGAGAGAGAAACACAGAGAGAGACAGAGAGAGAAACAGAGAGAGACATGGAGAGACACATAGAGACACAGAGAGAAACAGAGAGAGACAGAGACAGACAGAGAGAGACAGTGAGAGACAGAGAGAGACACAAAGAGAGACAGAGACAGACACAGAGAGACACAGAGAAGAGAGAGAGAGACAGACAGAGACAGAGAGAGACACACAGAGAGAGAGAAAGAGATAGAGACAGAGAGAGACAGAGAGAGAGACAGAGAGAGACTCAGAGAGATAGAGATAGAGACAGAGAGAGATGGGGAGAGACACTGGGAGAAACAGAGAGAGACAGAGAGAGAGACAGAGAGAGACAGAAATAGAGATAGAGAGAGACAGAGAGAGAGACAGAGAAAAAGAGAATGACTGAGAAATACAGAGAGAGACACAGAGAGATATACAGAGAGAGACACAGAGATAGACAGAGGGAGAGACAGAGAAAGAGAAAGAGAGAGACACAGAGAGAGATAGAGAGAGACAGAAAAGAGACAGAGAGAGAGAGACAGAGACAGACTGAGAGAGACAGAGAAAGACAGATACTGAGACAAAGAGAGATGAGAGAGACAGAGAGAGACAGAGAGAGACAGTGAGAGAGACAGAGAGCGACAAAGAAAGAAACAGAGATAGACGGAGAGAGACAGAGAGAGAGACAGAGAGAGACAGAGAGAGACAGAGAGAGAGAAAGAGAGAGACACAGAGAGAGACAGAGAGAGAGATACAAGAAAGAGAGACAGAGAGAGATACACAGAGAGAGACAGAGAGAGACAGATAGAGACAGAGAGACAGAGAGAGACAGAGATAGACAGAGATAGAGAGAGAGACACAGAGAGAGACAGAGAGAGACAGAGAGAGACAAAGAGACACAGAGAGAGAGAGACAGATAGAGACAGAGCCTGACAGAGAGAGACAGAGAGAGACAGAGAGAGAGACAGACAGAGACAGAGAGAGTCAGAGAGAGATACAGAGAGAGACACAGAGAGAGACAGAGGGAGAGACAGAGAAGGACAGAAAAGAGACAGAGAGAGAGACAGAGAGAGAAACACAGAGACACAGAGAGAGACAGAGAGAGAGACAGAGAGAGACAAGAGAGACAAAGAGAGACAGAGAAAGACAGAGAGAGATACAGAGAGCAAAAGAGAGAGACAGAGAGTTACACAAAGAGAGCATAGAGATACAGAGAGATAAAGAGAGAAGAGAGAAAGAGAGAGACACAGAGAGAAACAGAGAGAGACAGAGAGAGTGAGACAGAGAGAGACACAAAGAGAGACAGAGAAAGAAAGAGAGAGACAGAGAAAGACAGAGAAGGACAGATAGAGAGAAAGAAAAGGAGACAGACACAGAGAGAGAGAGAGATAGAGACAGAGTGAGAGAGACTGAGAGAGACAGAGAGATACTGAGAGAGACAAAGAGAGACAGAGAGAGACAGAAAAGAGACAAAGGGAGAGAGACAGAGAAAGACAGAGAGAGACAGAGAGACAAAGAGAGAGACAGAGAGAGAGACAGAGACAGAGACAGAGATAGAGAGAGACAGAGAGAGAAACAGAGAGAGACAGAGAGAGACACAAAGAGAGACAGAGATAGAGAGAGACACAGGGAGACACAGAGAGAGACAGAGAGGGACTGAGAGAGAGACAGGGAGAGACAGAGACAGAGAGAGACAGAGAGAGAAACAGAGAGAGACAGAGAGAGACACAGAGAGAGACAGAGATAGAGAGAGACACAGGGAGACACAGAGAGAGACAGAGAGGGACTGAGAGAGAGACAGGGAGAGACAGAGGGAGACAGATAAAGAGACAGAGAGAGACAGAGAGAGAGACAGAGAAAGAGACAGAGAGACACAGAGAGAGAGACAGAGAGAGACAAAGAGAGAAACAGAGAGAAAGACAGAGACAGAGAGAGACAGAGAGAGATACAGAGAGAGACACAGAGATAGACAGAGGGAGAGACAGAGAAAGAGAAAGAGAGAGACAGAGAGAGACAGAAAAGAGACAGAGAGAGACAGAGAGAGACAGAGAGAGACAGATAGAGAGACAGAGAGAGACACAGAGAGAGACAGAGAGAGAGACAGAGAGAGATGAGAGAGACAGAGAGAGACAGAGAGAGACAGAGAGAGTGAGAAAGAGACACAGAGAGAGACATACAGAGACATAGAGAGTAAGAGATAGAGACAGAGAGAGACAGAGAGAGAGACAGAGAGACACAAAGAAAGAAACAGAGAAAGATGGAGAGAGACAGCGAGAGAGACAGAGAGAGACACATAGAGACACAGAGAGAGACAGAGAGAGACACAGAGAGAGACAGAGAGAGATACAGAGAGACAGAGAGAGAGAGACAGAGACAGAGTGAAAGAGACTGAGACATACAGAGAGAGAAACAGAGAGAGACAGAGATAGAAACAGAGAGAGACAGAAAGAGAGAAAGAGAGAGTGATAGACACAGAGAGAGACACAAAGAGAGATAGAGAGAGAGATAGACAGAGAGGGACAAAGAGAGAGACAAAGAGAGACAAAGAGAGACAGAGAGAGACAGAGACAAAGAGAGAGACAGAGAGAGACAGAGACAAAGTGAGAGAGACTGAGAGACAGAGCGAGTCAGAGAGACAGAGAGAGACAATGAGAGACAGAGAGAGACACAGAGGGAGAAAGAGAGAGACAGAGAGAGACAGAAAAGAGACAGAGAGAGACAGAGAGAGACAGAGAGAGACAGATAGAGAGACAGAGAGAGACACAGAGAGAGACAGAGAGAGAGACAGAGAGAGACGAGAGAGACAGAGAGAGACAGAGAGAGACAGAGAGAGAGAGAAAGAGACACAGAGAGAGACATAGAGAGACATAGAGAGTAAGAGATAGAGACAGAGAGAGACAGAGAGAGAAACAGAGAGACACAAAGAAAGAAACAGAGAAAGATGGAGAGAGACAGAGAGAGAGACAGAGAGAGACACATAGAGACACAGAGAGAGACAGAGAGAGACACAGAGAGAGACATAGAGAGATACAGAGAGACAGAGAGAGACAGAGAGAGAGACTGAGAGAGACAGAGAGGGACAGAGATAGGCAGAGATAGATAGAAAGAGACACAGAGAGACAGAGAGAGACAGAGAGAGTAAAAGATAGAGACAGAGAGAGACAGAGAGAGAGACAGAGAGAGAAACAGAGAGAGACAGAGAGAGAGAGAGACTGAGAGAGACAGAGAGAGACAGAGATAGACAGAGATAGAGAGAAAGAGACACAGAGAGACACAGAGAGAGACAGAGAGAGACACAGAGAGAGACAGAGAGAGAGATACAGAGAGAGAGACAGAGAGAGACAGAGAGAGAGACAGAGAGAGACAGAGAGAGAGACACACAGAGAGACAGAGAGAGACAGAGAGAGACTGAGAGAGACTGAGATAGAGACTGAGAGAGACAGAGAGATACAGAGAGGGAGGGAGACAGAGAGAGACAAAGAGAGACAGAGAGAGAGACACATGAAACAGATAGAGACATAGAGAGACACAGAGAGAGACAGAGAGAGACTGGAGATAAACAGGTAGAGACAGAGTTAGAGACAGAGAGAGACCGAGACAGACAATGAGAGACAGAGAGAGAGAGAGAGAGACATAGAAAGACACACAGAGAGACAGAGAGAGACACAGTGAGAGACAGAGACATAGAGAGACATAGATAGAGAGACAGAGACACAAAGAGACTCATAGAGATACACAGAGAGACACAGAGAGAGACAGAGACAGAGTGAAAGAGACTGAGACATACAGAGAGAGAAACAGAGAGAGACCGAGACATACAGAGAGAGAGACATAGAGAGACAGAGAGAGACACAGAGAGAGACAAACAAAGACAGAGAGAGAGACAGACAGAGAGACAGAGATACAGAGACAGAGACACAGAGAAACACATAGAGAGACACAGAGAGAGACAGAGACAAAGAGAGAGACAGAGACAGAGTGAGAGAGACTGAGAGAGACAGAGAGACAAACAGAGAGCGACAGAGACTAAGAGAGAGACAGAGAGACAGAGATAGAAACAGAGAGAGACAGAAAGAGAGACAGAGAGAGTGATAGACACAGAGAGAGACACAGAGAGAGATAGAGAGAGAGTTAGACAGAGAGGGACAAAGAGAGAGACAGAGAGAGAAAGAGAGAGACAGAGAGAGAGATAGACAGAGACAGAGAGAGACAGAGAGAGAAAGAGACAAAGAGAGAGATAGATAGAGACATAGACAGACTGAGAGAGACTGAGAGATAGAGAAAGACAATGAGAGACAGAGGGAGACACAGAGGGAGACAGAGACAGAGAGAAACAGAGATAGAGAGACAGAGACACAGAGATACACAAGAGAGACACAGAGAGAGACAGAGACAAAGAGAGAGACAGAGACAGAGTGAGAGTGACTGAGAGAGACAGAGAGACCGACAGAGAGAAACAGAGACAAATACAAAAACAGAGAGAGATAGAGATAGAGACAGAGAGAGACAGAGAGAGAGACAGAGAGAGTGATAGAGAGACACAGAGAGAGACACAGGGAGAGATAGAGAGGTAGAGAGAGAGAGACAAAAAGAGAGACAGAGAGAGACAGAGAGAGAGACAGAGAGAGACACAGAGAGAGACAGAGAGAGACAGAGAGAGAGACAGAGAAGACAGAGAGAGACACAGAGAGAGACAGAGAGAGACAGAGAGAGATGAGAGAGACAGACAGAGACAGAGAGAGACAGAGATAGAGACAGCGAGAGACAGAGAGAGACAGAGAGAGACATAGAGAGAAAGAGAGAGACAGAGATAGAGAAAGAGATAGACAGATACAGAGACAGAGAGAGACACACAGAGAGACAGAGAGAGACACAGAGAGACTGAGAGACAGAGATAGAGACTGAGAGAGACAGAGAGATACAGAGAGGGAGAGAGACATAGGGAGACAAAGAGAGACAGAGAGAGAGACACATGAAACAGATAGAGACAGAGAGACACAGAGAGAGACATAGAGAGAAAGGAGATAAACAGGGAGAGACAGAGTTAGAGACAGAGAGAGACCGTGAGAGACAATGAGAGACAGAGAGAGACAGAGAAGGACAATGAGAGACAGAGAGAGACAGAGAGAGACAGAGAGAGACAGAGAAAAACACAGAGTGAGACAGAGAGAGACACAGAGAGAGACACAGAGAGAGACAGAGACATAGAGAGACAGAGATAGAGAGACAGAGACACAAAGAGACTCATAGAGATACACAGAGAGACACAGAGACAGAGTGAAAGAGACTGAGACATACAGAGAGAAACAGAGAGAGACAGAGACATACAGAGAGAGAGACATAGAGAGACAGAGAGAGACACAGAGAGAGACAAAGAAAGACAGAGAGAGAGACAGACAGAGAGACAGAGATACAGAGACAGAGACACAGAGAAACACATAGAGAGACACAGAGAGAGACAAAGACAAAGAGAGAGACAGAGACAGAGTGAGAGAGACTGAGAGAGACAGAGAGACAAACAGAGAGCAACAGAGACTAAGAGAGAGACAGAGAGAGACAGATATATAAACAGAGAGAGACAGAAAGAGAGATAGAGAGAGTGATAGACACAGAGAGAGACACAGAGAGAGATAGAGAGAGAGATAGACAGAGAGGGACAAAGAGAGAGACAGAGAGAGACAAAGAGAGAGACAGAGAGAGACAGAGACAAAGTGAGAAAGACTGAGAGACAGAGAGAGACAGAGAGACAGAGAGAGACACAGAGGGAGACAGAGAGAGACAGATAGAGACAGAGAGAGACAGAGAAAGAGAGATAGAGAGACAGAGACACAGAGATACACAAGAGAGACACAGAGAGAGACAGAGACAAAGAGAGAGACAGAGACAGAGTGAGAGTGACTGAGAGAGACAGAGAGACCGACAGAGAGAAACAGAGACAAATACAGAAACAGAGAGAGATAGAGATAGAGACAGAGAGAGACAGAGAGAGAGACAGAGAGAATGATAGAGAGACACAGAGAGAGACACAGAGAGAGATAGAGAGAGAGGTAGACAAAGAGAGACAAAGAGAGAGACAGAGAGAGACAGAGAGAGAGACAGAGAAGACAGAGAGACAGAGAGAGAGACAGAGAGAGACAGAGAGAGACTGAGAGAGACAGAGATAGAGACTGAGAGAGACAGAGAGAGAGACAGAGAGACAGAGAGAGACAGAGAGAGACACAGAGAGAGACAGAGATAATCAGAGAGAGACAGAGTTAGACAGAGAGAGAGACATAGATATAGAAAAGAGACAAAGAGGGAGAGACAAAGAGAGACAGAGAAAGACAGAGAGAGACAGAGAGAGAGACGGAGAGAGACAGAGAGAGACACAGAGAGAGACAGATATAGAGACAGAGAGAGACAGAGAAAGACACAGAGAGAAACACAGAGAGACAGAGAGAGAGACAGAGAGACAGAGAGAGACAAAGAGAGCAGAGAGAGACAGAGAGAGACAGAGAGAGAGACAGAGAGAGAGACAGAAAGAGACAGATAGAGACAGAGTGAGACAAAGAAAGACACAGAGAGAGACAGAGAGATATATATAGAGAGACAGAAAGAGACAGAAACAGACAGAGAGACAGAGAGAATCAGAGAGAGACAGAGAGAGAGACAGAGAGAGACAGAGAGAGACACAGAGAGAGACACAGAGAAACACAGAGAGAGACACAGAGAGAGACAGAGAGAGACTGTAGCAGACAGAGAGAGACAGTGAGAGACAGAGAGAGACACAAAGAGAGATAGAGAGAGACACAGAGAGAGACAGAGAGAGAGACAGAGAGAGACAGAGAGAAACAGAGAGAGACACAGAGAGAGATAGAGACAGAGATAGAGACAGAGAGAGACAGAGAGAGAGAAAGAGAGACACTGAGAGAGACAGAGATAGAGACAGAGAGAGACGGGGAGAGACACTGGGAGAAACAGAGAGAGACAGAGAGAGAGAGACAGAGAGAGACGAGAGAGACAGAGAGAGACAGAGAGAGACTGAGAGAGAGAGAGAGACAGAGAGAGACAGAGAGAGTAAGAGATAGAGACAGAGAGAGATAGAGAGACAGAGACAGAGAGAGAAACTGAGAGAGACAGAGAGAGAGAGAGACTGAGAGAGACAGAGAGAGACAGAGATAGAGATAGAGAGAAAGAGATACAGAGAGACACAGAGAGAGACAGAGAGAGACACAGAGAGAGAGACAGAGAGAGAGATACAGAGAGAGAGACAGAGAGAGACAGAGAGAGAGAGAGACAGAGACAGACAAAGAGAGACAGAGAGAGACAAAGAGAGACACAGAGAGATAGAGAGAGACAGAGAGAGAGAGAGAGAGAGAGACACAGAGAGAGAGACAGAGAGATACAGAGAGAGACAGAGAGAGACAGAGAGATTCACAGAGAGTGACAGAGAGAGAGAGAGACAGGGAGAGACGAGAGAGACAGAGAGAGACAGAGAGAGAGAGATAGAGAGAGAGACAGAGAGATACAGAGAGAGACAGAGAGAGAGACAGAGAGAGACAGAAGGAGAGAGAGAGACAGAGAGAGAGATAGAGACAGAGAGAAACAGAGAGAGAGACAGAGAGAGAAACAGAGAGAGACAGAGAGAGAGACAGAGAGAGAAAGAGAGAGAGACAGAGAGTGACAGAGATAGACAGAGAGAGACACATAGAGAGAAAAAGAGAGAGACAGAGAGACAGAGAGAGACAGAGACAGAGTTAGAGAGACTGAGAGAGACAGAGAACGAGACCGAGAGAGACATACAGAGAGAGACATAGAGAGACAGAGAGAGACACAGAGAGAGACAGAGAGAGAGACAGATAGAGACAAATAGATAAACAGAGAGAGACAGAGAGAGACAGAAAGAGACAGAGAGAGAGAGAGACAGAGAGAGAGACAGAGAGAGACAGAAAAGAGACAGAGAGAGAGACAGAGAGAGACAGAGAGAGACAGAGAGATTCACAGAGAGTGACAGAAAGAGAGAGAGACAGAGAGAGACGAGAGAGACAGAGAGACAAAGAGAGACACATAGAGAGATAGAGAGAGACAGAGAGAGACAGAGAGAGAGAGACAGAGAGAGAGACAGAGAGATACAGAGAGAGACAGAGAGAGAGACAGAGAGAGACAGAAGGAGAGAGAGACAGAGAGAGAGATAGAGACAGAGAGAAACAGAGAGAGAGACAGAGAGAGAAACAAAGAGAGACAGAGAGAGAGACAGAGAGAGACAGAGAGAGACAGAGAGTGAGAGAGATAGACAGAGAGAGACACATAGAGAGAAAAAGAGAGAGACAGAGAGACAGAGAGAGACAGAGACAGAGTTAGAGAGACTGAGAGAGACAGAGAGCGAGACCGAGAGAGACATACAGAGAGAGACATAGAGAGACAGAGAGAGACACAGAGAGAGACAGAGAGAGAGACAGATAGAGACAAAGAGAGAAACAGAGAGAGAGACAGAGAGAGACAGAAAGAGACAGAGAGAGAAAGAGACAGAGAGAGAGACAGAGAGAGACAGAAAAGAGACAGAGAGAGAGAGACAGAGAGAGACAGAGAGATTCACAGAGAGTGACAGATAGAGAGAGAGACAGAGAGAGACGAGAGAGACAGAGAGAGACAAAGAGAGACACATAGAGAGATAGAGAGAGACAGAGAGAGACACAGAGAGAGAGAGACAGAGAGAGAGACAGAGAGATACAGAGAGAGACAGAGAGAGAGACAGAGAGAGAAGGAAGGAGAGATAGAGACAGAGAGAGATAGAGACAGAGAGAAACAGAGAGAGAGACAGAGAGAGACACAGAGAGAGACAGAGAGAGACAGAGAGAGACAGAGAGAGAGAGATACAAGAAAGAGAGACAGAGAGAGACAGAGAGCGATACAGAGAGAGAGACAGAGAGAGACAGAGAGAGACAGAGAGACAGAGAGAGACAGAGATAAACAGAGATAAAGAGAGAGACACAGAGAGAGACAGAGAGAGAGACAGATAGAGACAGAGACAGACAGAGAGATACAGAGAGAGACAGAGAGATAGACAGACAGAGACAGAGATAGACAGAGAGAGATACAGAGAGAGACACAGAGAGAGACAAAGGTAGAGACAGGGAAAAAAAGAGAGAGACAAAGAGAGAGACAGAGAGACTGAGAAGGACAGAAAAGAGACAGAGAGAGAGACAGAGAGAGAAACACAGAGACACAGAGAGAGACAGAGAGAGAGACAGAGAGAGACGTGAGAGACAGAGAGAGACAGAGAGAGACAGAGAGAGTCACAGAGAGCAAAAGAGAGAGACAGAGAGTTACACAAAGAGAGCATAGAGATACAGAGAGACAAAGAGAGAAGAGAGACAGAGAGAGACACAGTGAGAAACAGAGAGAGACAGAGAGAGTGAGACAGAGAGAGACACAAAGAGAGACAGAGAAAGAAAGAGAGAGACAGAGAAAGACAGAGAAGGACAGATAGAGAGAAAGAAAAGGAGACAGACACAGAGAGAGAGAGACAGAGTGAGAGAGACTGAGAGAGACAGAGAGATACTGAGAGAGACAAAGAGAGACAGAGAGAGACAGAAAAGAGACAAAGGGGAGAGACAGAGAAAGACAGAGAGAGACAGAGAGACAAAGAGAGAGACAGAGGGAGAGACAGAGACAGAGAGAGACAGAGAGAGACACAGAGAGAGACAGAGATAGAGAGAGACACAGGGAGACACAGAGAGAGACAGAGAGGGACTGAGAGAGAGACAGGGAGAGACAGAGGGAGACAGATAAAGAGACAGAGAGAGACAGAGAGAGAGACAGAGAAAGAGACAGAGAGACAGAGAGAGAGACAGAGAAAGAGACAGAGAGAGACACAGAGAGAGAAAGATAGAGACAGAGCAAGAGACAGAGAGAGAGAGAGAGACAGAGAGAGACAAAGAGAGAAACAGAGAGAAAGACAGAGACAGAGAGAGACAGAGAGAGATACAGAGAGAGACACAGAGATAGACAGAGGGAGAGACAGAGAAAGAGAAAGAGAGAGACAGAGAGAGACAGAAAAGAGACAGAGAGAGACAGAGAGAGACAGAGAGAGACAGATAGAGAGACAGAGAGAGACACAGAGAGAGACAGAGAGAGAGACAGAGAGAGACGAGAGAGACAGAGAGAGACAGAGAGAGAGAGAAAGAGACACAGAGAGAGACAGAGAGAGACAGAGAGAGTAAGAGATAGACACAGAGAGATACAGAGAGAGAGACAGAGAGACACAAAGAAAGAAACAGAGAAAGATGGAGAGAGACAGAGAGAGAGACAGAGAGAGACACATAGAGACACAGAGAGAGACAGAGAGAGACACAGAGAGAGACAGAGAGAGAGACAGAGAGATACAGAGAGAGACAGAGAGAGAGACAGAGAGAGACAGAAGGAGAGAGAGACAGAGAGAGAGATAGAGACAGAGAGAAACAGAGAGAGAGACAGAGAGAGAAACAAAGAGAGACAGAGAGAGAGACAGAGAGAGACAGAGAGAGACAGAGAGTGAGAGAGATAGACAGAGAGAGACACATAGAGAGAAAAAGAGAGAGACAGAGAGACAGAGAGAGACAGAGACAGAGTTAGAGAGACTGAGAGAGACAGAGAGCGAGACCGAGAGAGACATACAGAGAGAGACATAGAGAGACAGAGAGAGACACA
Source organism: Mus caroli (assembly GCF_978045245.1). NCBI lineage: Eukaryota > Metazoa > Chordata > Mammalia > Rodentia > Muridae > Mus > Mus caroli. The sequence continues at coordinate 16,299,921 of NW_028227276.1, read as the reverse complement.
GAGAGAGACAGAGAGAGAGACAGATAGAGACAAAGAGAGAAACAGAGAGAGAGACAGAGAGAGACAGAAAGAGACAGAGAGAGAAAGAGACAGAGAGAGAGACAGAGAGAGACAGAAAAGAGACAGAGAGAGAGAGACAGAGAGAGACAGAGAGATTCACAGAGAGTGACAGATAGAGAGAGAGACAGAGAGAGACGAGAGAGACAGAGAGAGACAAAGAGAGACACATAGAGAGATAGAGAGAGACAGAGAGAGACACAGAGAGAGAGAGACAGAGAGAGAGACAGAGAGATACAGAGAGAGACAGAGAGAGAGACAGAGAGAGAAGGAAGGAGAGATAGAGACAGAGAGAGATAGAGACAGAGAGAAACAGAGAGAGAGACAGAGAGAGACACAGAGAGAGACAGAGAGAGACAGAGAGAGACAGAGAGAGAGAGATACAAGAAAGAGAGACAGAGAGAGACAGAGAGCGATACAGAGAGAGAGACAGAGAGAGACAGAGAGAGACAGAGAGACAGAGAGAGACAGAGATAAACAGAGATAAAGAGAGAGACACAGAGAGAGACAGAGAGAGACAGATAGAGACAGAGACAGACAGAGAGATACAGAGAGAGACAGAGAGATAGACAGACAGAGACAGAGATAGACAGAGAGAGATACAGAGAGAGACACAGAGAGAGACAAAGGTAGAGACAGGGAAAAAAAAGAGAGAGACAAAGAGAGAGACAGAGAGACTGAGAAGGACAGAAAAGAGACAGAGAGAGAGACAGAGAGAGAAACACAGAGACACAGAGAGAGACAGAGAGAGAGACAGAGAGAGACGTGAGATACAGAGAGAGACAGAGAGAGACAGAGAGAGTCACAGAGAGCAAAAGAGAGAGACAGAGAGTTACACAAAGAGAGCATAGAGATACAGAGAGACAAAGAGAGAAGAGAGACAGAGAGAGACACAGTGAGAAACAGAGAGAGACAGAGAGAGTGAGACAGAGAGAGACACAAAGAGAGACAGAGAAAGAAAGAGAGAGACAGAGAAAGACAGAGAAGGACAGATAGAGAGAAAGAAAAGGAGACAGACACAGAGAGAGAGAGACAGAGTGAGAGAGACTGAGAGAGACAGAGAGATACTGAGAGAGACAAAGAGAGACAGAGAGAGACAGAAAAGAGACAAAGGGGAGAGACAGAGAAAGACAGAGAGAGACAGAGAGACAAAGAGAGAGACAGAGGGAGAGACAGAGACAGAGAGAGACAGAGAGAGACACAGAGAGAGACAGAGATAGAGAGAGACACAGGGAGACACAGAGAGAGACAGAGAGGGACTGAGAGAGAGACAGGGAGAGACAGAGGGAGACAGATAAAGAGACAGAGAGAGACAGAGAGAGAGACAGAGAAAGAGACAGAGAGACAGAGAGAGAGACAGAGAAAGAGACAGAGAGAGACACAGAGAGAGAAAGATAGAGACAGAGCAAGAGACAGAGAGAGAGAGAGAGACAGAGAGAGACAAAGAGAGAAACAGAGAGAAAGACAGAGACAGAGAGAGACAGAGAGAGATACAGAGAGAGACACAGAGATAGACAGAGGGAGAGACAGAGAAAGAGAAAGAGAGAGACAGAGAGAGACAGAAAAGAGACAGAGAGAGACAGAGAGAGACAGAGAGAGACAGATAGAGAGACAGAGAGAGACACAGAGAGAGACAGAGAGAGAGACAGAGAGAGACGAGAGAGACAGAGAGAGACAGAGAGAGAGAGAAAGAGACACAGAGAGAGACAGAGAGAGACAGAGAGAGACAGAGAAGTAAGAGATAGACACAGAGAGATACAGAGAGAGAGACAGAGAGACACAAAGAAAGAAACAGAGAAAGATGGAGAGAGACAGAGAGAGAGACAGAGAGAGACACATAGAGACACAGAGAGAGACAGAGAGAGACACAGAGAGAGACAGAGAGAGAGATACAGAGAGACAGAGAGAGACAGAGAGAGAGAGACTGAGAGAGACCGAGAGAGACAGAGATAGACAGAGATAGAGTGAAAGAGACACAGAGAGAGACAGAGAGAGACAGAGAGAGTAAGAGATAGAGACAGAGAGAGACAGAGAGAGAGACAGAGAGAGAAACAGAGAGAGACAGAGAGAGAGAGACTGAGAGAGACAGAGAGAGACAGAGATAGACAGAGATAGAGAGAAAGAGACACAGAGAGACACAGAGAGAGACAGAGAGAGACACAGAGAGAGACAGAGAGAGAGATACAGAGAGAGAGACAGAGAGAGACAGAGAGAGAGACAGAGAGAGACAGAGAGAGACAGAGAGAGACACACAGAGAGACAGAGAGAGACAGAGAGACTGAGAGAGACTGAGATAGAGACTGAGAGAGACAGAGAGATACAGAGAGGGAGGGAGACAGAGAGAAACAAAGAGAGACAGAGAGAGAGACACATGAAACAGATAGAGACATAGAGAGACACAGAGAGAGACAGAGAGAGACTGGAGATAAACAGGGAGAGACAGAGTTAGAGACAGAGAGAGACCGAGACAGACAATGAGAGACAGAGAGAGACAGAGAAAGACACAGAGAGAGACAGAGAGAGACACAGAGAGAGACAGAGACATAGAGAGACAGAGATAGAGAGACAGAGACACAAAGAGACTCATAGAGATACACAGAGAGAAACAGAGAGAGACAGAGACAGAGTGAGAGAGACTGAGACATACAGAGAGAGAAACAGAGAGAGACAGAGACATACAGAGAGAGAGACATAGAGAGACAGAGAGAGAGACAAACAAAGACAGAGAGAGAGACAGACAGAGAGACAGAGATACAGAGACAGAGACACAGAGAAACACATAGAGAGACACAGAGAGAGACAGAGACAAAGAGAGAGACAGAGACAGAGTGAGAGAGACTGAGAGAGACAGAGAGACAAACAGAGAGCGACAGAGACTAAGAGAGAGACAGAGAGAGACAGAGATAGAAACAGAGAGAGACAGAAAGAGAGACAGAGAGAGTGATAGACACAGAGAGAGACACAGATAGATATAGAGAGAGAGTTAGACAGAGAGGGACAAAGAGAGAGACAGAGAGAGACAAAGAGAGAGACAGAGAGAGACAGAGACTAAGAGCGAGACAGAGAGAGACAGAGACAAAGTGAGAGAGACTGAGAGACAGAGAGAGACAGAGAGACAGAGAGAGACAATGAGAGACAGAGAGAGACACAGAGGGAGACAGAGAGAGACAGAGAGAGACAGAGAGAGACATAGAGAGACAGATAGAGACAGAGATAGAGACCGAGAGAGACAGAGAGAGACAGAGAGAGACACACAGAGAGACAGAGAGAGACAGAGAGAGACTGAGAGAGACAGAGATAGAGACTGAGAGAGACAGAGAGATACACAGAGGGAGGGAGACATAGAGAGACAAATAGAGACAGAGAGAGAGACACATGAAACAGATAAAGACATAGAGAGACACAGAGAGAGACAGAGAGAGACAGGAGATAAACAGGGAGAGACAGAGTTAGAGACAGAGAGAGAACGAAAGAGAAAATGAGAGACAGAGAGAGACAGAGAGAGACAGAGAAAGACACAGAGAGACACAGAGAGAGACAGAGATAGAGAGAGACACAGGGAGACACAGAGAGAGACAGAGAGGGACTGAGAGAGAGAGACAGGGAGAGACAGAGGGAGACAGATAAAGAGACAGAGAGAGACAGAGAGAGACAGAGAAAGAGACAGAGAGAGACAGAGAGAGAGACAGAGAAAGAGACAGAGAGAGACACAGAGAGAGAAAGATAGAGAGACAGAGCAAGAGACAGAGAGAGACAGAGAGACACAGAGAGATACAGAGAGAGACACAGAGAGAGACAGAGAGAGAGATACACAGAGAGACAGAGAGAGACAGAGAGAGAGATAGAGAGAGACAGACAGAGACAGAGAGAGACACACAGAGAGAGAGACAGAGATAGAGACAGAGAGAGACAGAGAGAGAGAAAGAGAGACACTAAGAGAGACAGAGATAGAGACAGAGAGAGACGGGGAGAGACACTGGGAGAAACAGAGAGAGACAGAGAGAGAGACAGAGAGAGACAGAGAGAGACAGAGAGAGACTGAGAGAGAGAGAGAGACACAGAGAGAGACAGAGAGAGTAAGAGTTAGAGACAGAGAGAGATAGAGAGAGAGAGACAGAGAGAGAGATACAGAGAGAGACGAGAGAGACAGAGAGAGACAGAGAGAGACTGAGAGAGAGAGAGAGAGAGACGAGAGAGACAGAGAGAGACAGAGAGAGACTGAGAGAGAGAGAGAGAGAGACAGAGAGAGACAGAGAGAGAAACAGAGAGAGACAGAGAGAGAGAGAGAGACTGAGAGAGACAGAGAGAGACAGAGATAGACAGAGATAAAGAGAAAGAGACACAGAGAGACACAGAGAGAGACAGAGAGAGACACAGAGAGAGAGACAGAGAGAGAGATACAGAGAGAGAGACAGAGAGAGACAGAGAGAGAGACAGAGACAGACAAAGAGAGACAGAGAGAGACAAAGAGATACACACAGAGAGATAGAGAGAGACAGAGAGAGACAGAGAGAGAGAGAGACAGAGAGATACAGAGAAAGACAGAGAGAGACAGAGAGATTCACAGAGAGTGACAGAGAGAGAGAGACAGATAGAGACGAGAGAGACAGAGAGAGACAAAGAGATACACATAGAGAGATAGAGAGAGACAGAGAGAGACAGAGAGAGAGAGATAGAGAGAGAGACAGAGAGATACAGAGAGAGACAGAGAGAGAGACAGAGAGAGACAGAAGGAAAGAGAGAGACAGAGAGAGAGATAGAGACAGAGAGAAACAGAGAGAGAGACAGAGAGAGAAACAGAGAGAGACAGAGAGAGAGACAGAGAGAGACAGAGAGAGAGACAGAGAGTGACAGAGATAGACAGAGAGAGACACATAGAGAGAAAAAGAGAGAGACAGAGAGACAGAGAGAGACAGAGACAGAGTTAGAGAGACTGAGAGAGACAGAGAGCGAGACCGAGAGAGACATACAGAGAGAGACATAGAGAGACAGAGAGAGACACAGAGAGAGACAGACAGAGAGACAGATAGAGACAAATAGAGAAACAGAGAGAGAGACAGAGAGAGAAAGAAAGAGACAGAGAGAGAGAGACAGAGAGAGAGACAGAGAGAGACAGAAAAGAGACAGAGAGAGAGAGACAGAGAGAGACAGAGAGAGACAGAGAGATTCACAGAGAGTGACAGATAGAGAGAGAGACAGAGAGAGACGAGAGAGACAGAGAGAGACAAAGAGAGACACATAGAGAGATAGAGAGAGACAGAGAGAGACAGAGAGAGAGAGAGACAGAGAGAGAGACAGAGAGATACAGAGAGAGACAGAGAGAGAGACAGAGAGAGACAGAAGGAGAGAGAGACAGAGAGAGAGATAGAGACAGAGAGAAACAGAGAGAGAGACAGAGAGAGAAACAGAGAGAGACAGAGAGAGAGACAGAGAGAGACAGAGAGTGACAGAGATAGACAGAGAGAGACACATAAAGAGAAAAAGAGAGAGACAGAGAGACAGAGAGAGAGACAGAGACAGAGTTAGAGAGACTGAGAGAGACAGAGAGCGAGACCGAGAGAGACATACAGAGAGAGACATAGAGAGAAAGAGAGAGACACAGAGAGAGACAGATAGAGACAAAGAGAGAAACAGAGAGAGAGACAGAGAGAGACAGAAAGAGACAGAGAGAGAGAGAGACAGAGAGAGAGACAGAGAGAGACAGAAAAGAGACAGAGAGAGAGAGAGACAGAGAGAGACAGAGAGAGACAGAGAGATTCACAGAGAGTGACAGATAGAGAGAGAGACAGAGAGAGATAAGAGAGACAGAGAGAGACAAAGAGAGACACATAGAGAGATAGAGAGAGACAGAGAGAGACAGAGAGAGAGAGAGACAGAGAGAGAGACAGAGAGAGACAGAAGGGGAGAGAGAGACAGAGAGAGATAGAGACAGAGAGAAACAGAGAGAGAGACAGAGAGAGACACAGAGAGAGACAGAGAGAGAGATACAAGAAAGAGAGACAGAGAGAAAAAGAGAGCGATACAGAGAGAGAGACAGAGAGAGACAGAGAGAGACAGAGAGACAGAGAGAGACAGAGATGAACAGAGATAAAGAGAGAGACAGAGAGAGACACAGAGAGAGACAGAGAGAGAGAGACAGATAGAGACAGAGACAGACAGAGAGATACAGAGAGAGACAGAGAGAGAGACAGACAGAGACAGAGATAGACAGAGAGAGATACAGAGAGAGACACAGAGAGAGACAGAGGTAGAGACAGAGAAAGAAAAAGAGAGAGACAAAGAGAGAGACAGAGAGAGAGACTGAGAAGGACAGAAAAGAGACAGAGAGAGAGACAGAGAGAGAAACACAGAGACACAGAGAGAGACAGAGAGAGACGTGAGAGACAGAGAGAGACAGAGAGAGACAGAGAGAGACACAGAGAGAAAAGAGAGAGACAGAGAGTTACACAAAGAGAGCATAGAGATACAGAGAGACAAAGAGAGAAGAGAGACAGAGAGAGACACAGAGAGAAACAGAGAGAGACAGAGAGAGTGAGACAGAGAGAGACACAAAGATAGACAGAGAAAGAAAGAGAGAGACAGAGAAAGACAGAGAAGGACAGATAGAAAGAAAAGGAGACAGACACAGAGAGAGAGAGAGATAGAGACAGAGTGAGAGAGACTGAGAGAGACAGAGAGATACTGAGAGAGACAAAGAGAGACAGAGAGAGACAGAAAAGAGACAAAGGGGAGAGACAGAGAAAGACAGAGAGAGACAGAGAGACAAAGAGAGAGACAGAGAGAGAGACAGAGACAGAGACAGAGAGAGACAGAGAGAGAAACAGAGAGAGACAGAGAGAAACACAGAGAGAGACAGAGATAGAGAGAGACACAGGGAGACACAGAGAGTGACAGAGAGGGACTGAGAGAGAGACAGGGAGAGACAGAGGGAGACAGATAAAGAGACAGAGAGAGACAGAGAGAGAGACAGAGAAAGAGACAGAGAGAGACACAGAGAGAGAAAGATAGAGACAGAGCAAGAGACAGAGAGAGACAGAGAGAGAGAGACAGAGACAAAGAGAATGACTGAGAAATACAGAGAGAGACACAGAGAGAGAGACAGAGGGAGACAAAGAGAGAAACAGAGAGAAAGACAGAGACAGAGAGAGACAGAGAGAGATACAGAGAGAGACACAGAGATAGACAGAGGGAGAGACAGAGAAAGTGAAAGAGAGAGACAGAGAGAGACAGAAAAGAGACAGAGAGAGACAGAGAGAGACAGATAGAGAGACAGAGAGAGACACAGAGAGAGACAGAAAGAGAGACAGAGAGAGACGAGAGAGACAGAGAGAGACAGAGAGAAACAGAGAGAGAGAGAAAGAGACACAGAGAGAGACAGAGAGAGACAGAGAGAGTAAAAGATAGAGACAGAGAGAGACAGAGAGAGAGACAGAGAGACACAAAGAAAGAAACAGAGAAAGATGGAGAGAGACAGAGAGAGACAGAGAGAGACACATAGAGACACAGAGAGAGACAGAGAGAGACACAGAGAGAGACAGAGAGAGATACAGAGAGACAGAGAGAGACAGAGAGAGAGAGACTGAGAGAGACAGAGAGAGACAGAGATAGACAGAGATAGAGAGAAAGAGACACAGAGAGAGACAGAGAGAGACAGAGAGATAAGAGATAGAGACAGAGAGAGACAGAGAGAGACACAGAGAGAGAAACAGAGAGAGACAGAGAGAGAGATAGACTGAGATAGACAGAGAGAGACAGAGATAAACAGAGATAGAGAGAAAGAGACACAGAGAGACACAGAGAGAGACAGAGAGAGACACAGAGAGAGACAGAGAGAGAGATACAGAGAGAGAGACAGAGAGAGACAGAAAGAGAGACAGAGAGAGACAGAGAGAGACAGAGAGATACACACAGAGAGACAGAGAGAGACAGAGAGACTGAGAGAGACTGAGATAGAGACTGAGAGAGACAGAGAGATACAGAGAGGGAGGGAGACAGAGAGAGACAAAGAGAGACAGAGAGAGAGACACATGAAACAGATAGAGACATAGAGAGACACAGAGAGAGAAAGAGAGAGACTGGAGATAAACAGGGAGAGACAGAGTTAGAGACAGAGAGAGACCGAGACAGACAATGAGAGACAGAGAGAGACAAGAAAGACACAGAGAGAGACAGAGAGAGACACAGAGAGAGACAGAGACATAGAGAGACAGAGATAGAGAGACAGAGACACAAAGAGACTCCTAGAGATACACAGAGAGACACAGAGAGAGACAGAGACAGAGTGAAAGAGACTGAGACATACAGAGAGAGAAACAGAGAGAGACAGAGATACAGAGAGAGAGACATAGAGAGACAGAGAGAGAGACAAACAAAGACAGAGAGAGAGACAGACAGAGAGACAGAGATACAGAGACAGAGACACAGAGAAACGCCTAGAGAGACACAGAGAGAGACAGAGACAAAGAGAGAGACTGAGACAGACTGAGAGAGACTGAGAGAGACAGAGAGACAAACAGAGAGCAACAGAGACTAAGAGAGAGACAGAGAGAGACAGAGATAGAAACAGAGAGAGACAGAAAGAGAGACAGAGAGAGTGATAGACACAGAGAGAGACACAGAGAGAGATAGAGAGAGAGTTAGACAGAGAGGGACAAAGAGAGAGACAGAGAGAGACAAAGAGAGAGATAGAGAGAGACAGGGACAAAGAGAGAGACAGAGAGAGACAGAGACAAAGTGAGAGAGACTGAGAGACAGAGAGAGACAGAGAGACAGAGAGAGACAATGAGAGACAGAGAGAGACACAGAGGGAGACAGAGAGAGACAGAGAGAGACATAGAGAGACAGAGAGAGACAGAGATAGAGACCGAGAGAGACAGAGAGAGACAGAGAGAGACACACAGAGAGACAGAGAGAGATAGAGAGAGACTGAGAGAGACAGAGATAGAGACTGAGAGAGACAGAGAGATACAGAGAGGGAGGGAGACATAGAGAGACAAATAGAGACAGAGAGAGAGAGACACATGAAACAGATAAAGACATAGAGAGAAACAGAGAGAGACAGAGAGAGACAGGAGATAAACAGGGAGAGACAGAGTTAGAGACAGAGAGAGAACGAGAGAGAAAATGAGAGACAGAGAGAGACAGAGAGAGACAGAGAAAGACACAGAGAGACACAGAGTGAGACAGAGATAGAGAGAGACACAGGGAGACACAGAGAGAGACAGAGAGGGACTGAGAGAAACAGGGAGAGACAGAGGGAGACAGATAAAGAGACAGAGAGAGACAGAGAGAGAGACAGAGAAAGAGACAGAGAGAGACAGAGAGAGAGACAGAGAAAGAGACAGAGAGAGACATAGAGAGAGAAAGATAGAGAGACAGAGCAAGAGACAGAGAGAGACAGAGAGAGAGACTGAGACAAAGAGAATGACTGAGAAATACAGAGAGAGACACAGAGAGAGAGACAGAGAGAGACAAAGAGAGAAACAGAGAGAAAGACAGAGACAGAGAGAGATACAGAGAGAGACACAGAGATAGACAGAGGGAGAGATAGAGAAAGAGAAAGAGAGAGACAGAGAGAGAGACAGAGAGAGACAGAAAAGAGACAGAGAGAGACAGAGAGAGACAGAGAGAGACAGAGAGAGACAGATAGAGAGACAGAGAGAGACACAGAGAGAGACAGAGAGAGACGAGAGAGACAGAGAGAGACAGAGAGAGACAGAGAGAGAGAGAAAGAGACACAGAGAGAGACAGAGAGTGACAGAGAGAGTAAGAGATAGAGACAGAGAGAGACAGAGAGAGAGAGAGACTGAGAGAGACAGAGAGAGAAAGAGATAGACAGAGATAGAGAGAAAGAGACACAGAGCGACACAGAGAGAGACAGAGAGAGAGATACAGAGAGAGAGACAGAGAGAGACAGAGAGAGAGACAGAGACAGAGAGAGACAGAGAGAGTAAGAGATAGAGACAGAGAGAGACAGAGGTTGAGACAGAGAGAGAAACAGAGAGAGACAGAGAGAGAGAGAGACTGAGTGAGACAGAGAGAGACAGAGATAGACAGAGATAGAGAGAAAGAGACATAGAGAGACACAGAGAGAGACAGAGAGAGACACAGAGAGAGACAGAGAGAGAGATACAGAGAGAGAGACAGAGAGAGACAGAGAGAGAGACAGAGACAGAGAGAGACAGAGAGAGACAGAGTTAGACAGAGATAGAGAAAAAGAGACACAGAGAGAGACAAAGAGAGGCAGAGAGAGTAAGAGATAGAGACAGAGAGAGACAGAGAGAGAAACAGAGAGAGACAGAGAGTGACAGAGAGAGAGAGAGACAAAGGGAGTGACTGAGAAAGACAGAGAGAGACAGAGAGAGACAGAAATAGAGACAGAGAGAGTCACAGAGAGAGACAGAGACAAAGAGAATGACTGAGAAATACAGAGAGAGACAGAGAGAGAGACAGAGAGAGACAAAGAGATAGAGGGAGAGACAGAGAAAGAGAAAGAGAGAGACAGAGAGAGAGACAGAGAGAGACAGAAAAGAGACAGAGAGAGAGACAGTGACAGACAGAGATAGACAGAGAGAGACAGATAGAGAGACAGAGAGAGACACAGAGAGTGACATAGAGAGAGAGAGACAGAGAGAGATGAGAGAGACCGAGAAAGACAGAGAGAGACAGAGAGAGAGAGACAGGGAGAGACAAAGAAAAAACAGAGATAGATGGAGAGAGACAGAGAGAGAAACAGAGAGAGACACAGAGAGACACATAGAGAGACAGGGACACAGAGAGAGACAGAGAGAGAGATAAGAGAGAGACAGAGAGAGACAGAGAGACAGAGAGAGACAGAGATAGACAGAGATAGGGAGAGAGACAAAGAGAGAGACAGAGAGAGACAGAGAGAGACACAGAGAGAGACAGAGGGAGAGACAGATAGAGACAAAGACATACAGAGAGAGACAGAGAGAGAGACAGACAGAGACAGAGAGAGACAGAGAGAGATACAGAGAGAGACACAGAGAGAGACAGAGGGAGAGACAGAGAAAGAGAAAGAGAGAGACAGAGAGAGAGACAGAGAGAGAGACAAAGAGAGACAGAAAAGACACAGAGAGAGAGACAGAGAGAGAAACACAGAGACACAGAGAGAGACAGAGAGAGACAGAGAGAGACAGAGAGAGACACAGAGAGCAAAAGAGAGAGAGACAGAGAGTTACACAAAGAGAGCATAGAGATACAGAGAGACAAAGTGAGAAGAGAGACAGAGAGAGACATAGAGAGAAACAGAGAGAGACAGAGAGAGTGAGACAGAGAGAGACACAAAGAGAGACAGAGAAAGAAAGAGAGAGACAGAGAAAGACAGAGAAGGACAGATAGAGAGAAAGAAAAGGAGACAGACACAGAGAGAGAGAGAGACAGAGACAGAGTGAGAGAGACTGAGAGAGACAGAGAGATACTGAGAGAGACAAAGAGAGACAGAGAGAGACAGAAAAGAGACAAAGGGAGAGAGACAGAGAAAGACAGAGAGAGACAGAGAGACAAAGAGAGAGACAGAGAGAGAGAGAGAGACAGAGACAGAGACAGAGAGA
>NW_028227276.1:16280791-16283291 GCF_978045245.1 Mus caroli | reverse complement strand
AGAGAGACACAGAGAGAGAGAGAGAGAGAGATACAGAGAGAGAGACAGAGAAGACAGAGAGAGAGAAAGAGTCAGAGACAGAGAGAGACAGAGAGAGTAAGAGATAGAGACAGAGAGAGACAGAGAGAGAGACAGTGAGAGAAACAGAGAGAGACAGAGAGAGAGAGACTGAGTGAGACAGAGAGAGACAGAGATAGACAGAGATAGAGAGAAAGAGACACAGAGAGACACAGAGAGACACATCTAGAGACACAGAGAGAGAGATACAGAGAGAGAGAGAGAGAGACAGAGAGACAGAGACAGAGACAGAGAGAGACAGAGAGAGACAGAGTTAGACAGAGATAGAGAAAAAGAGACACAGAGAGAGACAGAGAGAGACAGAGAGAGAAACAGAGAGAAACAGAGAGAGACAGAGAGAGACAGAGAGAGAGAGAGACAAAGGGAGTGACTGAGAAAGACAGAGAGAGACAGAGAGAGACAGAAATAGAGACAGAGAGAGTCACAGAGAGAGACAGAGACAAAGAGTATGACTGAGAAATACAGAGAGAGACAGAGAGAGAGAGAGACAGAGAGAGACCAAGAGATAGAGGGAGAGACAGAGAAAGAGAAAGAGAGACAGAGAGAGAGACAGAGAGAGACAGAAAAGAGACAGAGAGAGAGACAGAGACAGACAGAGACAGAGAGAGACAGATTGAGAGACAGAGAGAGACACAGAGAGAGACAGAGAGAGACAGAGAGAGACACAGAGAGACACAGAGAGACAGAGAGAGACACAGAGAGAGACAGAGAGAGACACAGAGAGAGAGATACAGAGAGAGAGACAGAGAGAGACAGAGAGAGAGAGAGACTGAGAGAGACAGAGAGAGACTGAGAGAGACAGAGATAGAGAGAAAGAGACACAGAGAGAGACAGAGAGAGACAGAGAGAGAAGGAGAGAGTAAGAGATAGAGACAGAGAGAGACAGAGAGAGAGACAGAGAGAGAAACAGAGAGAGACAGAGAGAGAGACAAAGACAAAGGGAGTGACTGAGAAAGACAGAGAGAGACACAGAGAGACAGAGACATACAGAGAGAGAGACAAAGATAGAAGAGAGAGACAGTGAGAGACTGAGAGAGACAGAGAGACACACAGAGAGAGACAAAGAGATTTACAGAGAGAGACAGAGATAGATACATAGAGAGACACAGAGAGAGACAGAGACAGAGTGAAAGAGACTGAGACATACAGAGAGAGAAACAGAGAGAGACAGAGACATACAGAGAGAGAGACATAGAGAGACAGAGAGAGACACAGAGAGAGACAAACAAAGACAGAGAGAGAGACAGACAGAGAGACAGAGATACAGAGACAGAGACACAGAGAAACACATAGAGAGACACAGAGAGAGACAGAGACAAAGAGACAGACAGAGACAGAGTGAGAGAGACTGAGAGAGACAGAGAGACAAACAGAGAGCGACAGAGACTAAGAGAGAGACAGAGAGAGACAGAGATAGAAACAGAGAGAGACAGAAAGAGAGACAGAGAGAGTGATAGACACAGAGAGAGACACAGAGAGAGATAGAGAGAGAGTTAGACAGAGAGGGACAAAGAGAGAGACAGAGAGAGACAAAGAGAGAGACAGAGAGAGACAGAGACAAAGAGAGAGACAGAGAGAGACAGAGACAAAGTGAGAGAGACTGAGAGACAGAGCGAGACAGAGAGACAGAGAGAGACAATGAGAGACAGAGAGATACACAGAAGGAGACAGAGAGAGACAGAGAGTGACAGAGAGAGACAGAGAAAGAGAGATAGAAAGACAGAGATACAGAGATACACAAGAGAGACACAGAGAGAGACAGAGACAAAGAGAGAGACAGAGACAGCGTGAGAGTGACTGAGAGAGACAGAGAGACCGACAGAGAGAAACAGAGACAAATACAGAAACAGAGAGAGATAGAGATAGAGACAGAGAGAGACAGAGAGAGAGACAGAGAGAGTGATAGAGAGACACAGAGAGAGACACAGAGAGAGATAGAGAGAGAGGTAGACAAAGAGAGACAAAGAGAGAGACAGAGAGAGACAGAGAGAGAGACAGAGAAGACAGAGAGAGACACAGAGAGAAACAGAGAGAGACAGAGAGAGACTGAGAGAGACAGAGATAGATAGTGAGAGAGACAGAGAGAGAGACAGAGAGACAGAGAGAGACAGAGAGAGACAGAGAGAGAGAGACAGAGATAGACAGAGATAGAGAGAAAGAGACACAGCGAGAGACAGAGACAGAGAGAGAAGGAAAGAGACACAGAGAGACACAGAGAGAGACAGAGAAGGACAGAGAAAGAGAGAGACAGAGAGAGAGAGACAGAGATAGACAGAGATAGAGAGAAAGAGACAGAGAGAGAGAGACAGAGTGAGAAACAGAGAGAGACACAGAGAGACACAGAGAGAGACAGAGGGAGACACAGAGAGACACAGAGACAGAGAGAGACAGAGAGAGAAGGAGAGAGTAAGAGATAGAGACA
>NW_028227276.1:16258291-16275791 GCF_978045245.1 Mus caroli | reverse complement strand
AGAGAGAAAGAGACACAGAGAGACACAGAGAGAGACAGAGAGAGATACAGAGAGAGAGACAGAGAGAGACAGAGAGAGAGACAGAGACAGAGAGAGACAGAGAGAGTAAGAGATAGAGACAGAGAGAGACAGAGAGAGAAGCAGAGAGAGAAACAGAGAGAGACACAGAGAGAGAGAGAGACTGAGAGAGACAGAGAGAGACAGAGATAGACAGAGATAGAGAGAAAGAGACACAGAGAGACACAGAGAGAGACAGAGAGAGACACAGAGAGAGAGAGAGATACAGAGAGAGAGACAGAGAGAGACAGAGAGACAGAGACAGAGAGAGACAGAGTTAGACAGAGATAGAGAAAAAGAGACACAGAGAGAGACAGAGAGAGACAGAGAGAGTAAGAGATAGAGACAGAGAGAGACAGAGAGAGAGAAAGAGAGAGAAACAGAGAGAGACAGAGACCGAGAGAGAGAGAGACAAAGGGAGTGACTGAGAAAGACAGAGAGAGACAGAGAGAGACAGAAATAGAGACAGAGAGAGTCACAGAGAGAGACAGAGACAAAGAGTATGACTGAGAAATACAGAGAGAGACAAAGAGAGAGAGAGACAGAGAGAGACAAAGAGATAGAGGGAGAGACAGAGAAAGAGAAAGAGAGAGACAGAGAGAGAGACAGAGAGAGACAGAAAAGAGACAGAGAGAGAGACAGACAGAGAGAGACAGAGAGAGACAGATAGAGAGACAGAGGGAGACACAGAGAGAGACAGAGAGAGACAGAGAGAGACACAGAGAGACACAGAGAGACAGAGAGAGACACAGAGGGAGACAGAGAGAGATACAGAGAGAGATACAGAGAGAGAGACAGAGAGAGACAGAGAGAGGGAGACAGAGAGAGACAGAGAGAGACTGAGAGAGACAGAGATAGAGAGAAAGAGACACAGAGAGAGACAGAGAGAGACAGAGAGAGAAGGAGAGAGTAAGAGATAGAGACAGAAAGAGACAGAGAGAGAGACAGAGAGAGAAACAGAGAGAGACAGAGAGAGAGACACAGAGAGAGACAAAGACAAAGGGAGTGACTGAGAAAGACAGAGAGAGAAAGAGAGAGACACAGAGAGCCAGAGACATACAGAGAGAGAGACAAAGAAAGAAGAGAGAGACAGTGAGAGACTGAGAGAGACAGAGAGACACAGAGAGAGAGACAGAGAGATTACAGAGAGAGACAGAGATAGAGACATAGAGAGACACAGAGAGAGACAGAGACAGAGTGAAAGAGACTGAGACATACAGAGAGAGAAACAGAGAGAGACAGAGACATACAGAGAGAGAGACATAGAGAGACAGAGAGAGACACAGAGAGAGACAAACAAAGACAGAGAGAGAGACAGACAGAGAGACAGAGATACAGAGACAGAGACACAGAGAAACACATAGAGAGACACAGAGAGAGACAGAGACAAAGAGACAGACAGAGACAGAGTGAGAGAGACTGAGAGAGACAGAGAGACAAACAGAGAGCGACAGAGACTAAGAGAGAGACAGAGAGAGACAGAGATAGAAACAGAGAGAGACAGAAAGAGAGACAGAGAGAGTGATAGACATAGAGAGAGACACAGAGAGAGATAGAGAGAGAGTTAGACAGAGAGGGACAAAGAGAGAGACAGAGAGAGACAAAGAGAGAGACAGAGAGTGACAGAGACAAAGAGAGAGACAGAGAGAGACAGAGACAAAGTGAGAGAGACTGAGAGACAGAGCGAGACAGAGAGACAGAGAGAGACAATGAGAGACAGAGAGAGACACAGAGGGAGACAGAGAGAGACAGAGAGAGACAGAGATAGACAGAGAAAGAGAGATAGAAAGACAGAGACACAGAGATACACAAGAGAGACACAGAGAGAGACAGAGACAAAGAGAGAGACAGAGACAGAGTGAGAGTGACTGAGAGAGACAGAGAGACCGACAGAGAGAAACAGAGACAAATACAGAAACAGAGAGAGATAGAGATAGAGACAGAGAGAGACAGAGAGAGAGACAGAGAGAGTGATAGAGAGACACAGAGAGAGACACAGAGAGAGATAGAGAGAGGTAGACAAAGAGAGACAAAGAGAGAGACAGAGAGAGACAGAGAGAGAGACAGAGAAGACAGAGAGAGACACAGAGAGAGACAGAGAGAGACAGAGAGAGACTGAGAGAGACAGAGATAGAGACTGAGAGAGACAGAGAGAGAGACAGAGAGACAGAGAGAGACAGAGAGAAACAGAGAGAGAGACAGACAGAGATAGACAGAGATAGAGAGAAAGAGACACAGCGAGAGACAGAGAGAGACAGAGAGAGAAGGAAAGAGACACAGAGAGACACAGAGAGAGACAGAGAAGGACAGAGAGAGAGAGACAGAGAGAGAGACAGAGATAGACAGAGATAGAGAGAAAGAGACAGCGAGAGAGACAGAGTAAGAAACAGAGAGAGACAGAGAGAGACACAGAGAGAGACAGAGGGAGACACAGAGAGACACAGAGACAGAGAGAGACAGAGAGAGAAGGAGAGAGTAAGAGATAGAGACAGAGAGAGACAGAGAGAGAGAGACAGAGAGAGAGACAGAGAGAGTGATAGAGAGACACAGAGAGAGACACAGAGAGAGATAGAGAGAGAGGTAGACAAAGAGAGACAAAGAGAGAGACAGAGAGAGACAGAGAGAGAGACAGAGAAGACAGAGAGAGACACAGAGAGAGACAGAGAGAGACAGAGAGAGACTGAGAGAGACAGAGATAGAGACTGAGAGAGACAGAGAGAGACAGAGAGTCAGAGAGAGACAGAGAGAGACAGAGAGAGAGAGACAGAGATAGACAGAGATAGAGAGAAAGAGACACAGCAAGAGACAGAGAGAGAAGGAAAGAGACACAGAGAGACACAGAGAGAGACAGAGAAGGACAGAAAGAGAGAGACAGAGAGAGAGAGACAGCGATAGACAGAGATAGCTAGAAAGAGACAGAGAGAGAGACAGAGTGAGAAACAGAGAGAGACAGAGAGAGACACAGAGAGAGACAGAGGGAGACACAGAGAGAGACAGAGAGAGACAGAGAGAGAGACAAAGACAAAGGGAGTGACTGAGAAAGACAGAGAGAGACAGAGAGAGAGACAGAGAGAGACACAGAGAGACAGAGACATACAGAGAGAGAGACAAAGAGAGAAGAGAGAGACAGTGATAGACTGAGAGAGACAGAGAGACACAGAGAGAGAGACAGAGAGAGACACAGAGAGAGACAGAGATAGAGACAGAGAGAGACACAGAGAGAGACAGAGAAAGAGACAGAGAGGACACAGAGAGACACAGAGAGAGAAAGAGAGAGACAGAGAGAGAGACAGAGGGAGAAAGAAAGAGAGACAGAGACAAAGAGAGTGAATGAGAGAGACAGAGAGAGACCGAGTGAGAGACAGAGAGAGAGACAGAGAGAGACAGAGATAGTCAGAGAGAGACAGAGATAGACAGAGAGAGAGACATAGATACAGAAAAGAGACAAAGAGAGAGAGACAAAGAGAGACAGAGAAAGACAGAGAGAGACAGAGAGAGAGATGGAGAGAGACAGAGAGACACAGATATAGAGACAGAGAGAGACAGAGAAAGACACAGAGAGAAACACAGAGAGACAGAGAGACAGAGAGAGACAGAGAGAGAGACAGAGAGAGACACAGAGATGACAGACACATACAGAGAGAGACAAAGAGAGTAGAGAGAGACCGAGAGAGACAGAGAGAGACAGAGAGAGAGACACACAGAGAGAAAGAAAGAGACAGATAGAGACAGAGTGAGACAAAGAAAGACACAGAGAGAGACAGAGAGATATATAGAGAGAGACAGAAAGAGACAGAAACAGACAGAGAGACAGAGAGAAACAGAGATACAGAGAGAGAAGAGAGAGACAGAGAGAGACACAGAGAGAGACAGAGAGAAACACAGAGAGAGACAGAGAGAGACAGAGACAGACAGAGAGAGACAGTGAGAGACAGAGAGAGACACAAAGAGAGACAGAGAGAGACACAGAGAGAGATAGAGAGAGAGTTAGAGAGGGACAAAGAGAGAGAGACAGAGAGAGACAAAGAGAGAGACAGAGAGATACAGAGACAAAGAGAGAGACAGAGAGAGACAAAGACAAAGCAAGAGAGACGGAGAGACAGAGAGAGACAGAGAGACAGAGAGAGACAATGAGAGACAGAGAGAGACACAGAGGGAGACAGAGAGAGACAGAGAGAGACATAGAGAGACAGAGAGAGACCGAGATAGAGACCGAGAGAGACAGAGAGAGACAGAGAGAGACATACAGAGAGACCGAGAGAGACAGAGAGAGACTGAGAGAGACAGAGATAGAGACTGAGAGAGACAGAGAGATACAGAGAGGAAGGGAGACATAGGGAGACAAGGAGAGACAGAGAGAGAGACACATGAAACAGATAAAGACATAGAGAGACACAGAGAGAGACAGAGAGAGACAGGAGATAAACAGGGAGAGACAGAGAGAGACACAGAGAGAGACAGAGATAGACAGAGAGAGATGAGAGAGACAGAGAGAGACAGAGAGAGACAGAGATAGAGACAGCAAGAGACAGAGAGAGAGAGACAGAGATAGACAGAGAGAGAGACAGAGAGAGACATAGAGAGACAGAGAGAGACAGAGATAGAGAAAGAGATAGACAGAGAGAGAGACAGAGAGAGACACACAGAGAGACAGAGAGTGACAGAGAGAGACTGAGAGAGACAGAGATAGAGACTGAGAGAGACAGAGAGATACAGAGAGGGAGGGAGACAGAGAGAGACAAAGAGAGACAGAGAGAGACAGAGAGACACACGAAACAGATAGAGACATAGAAAGACACTGAGAGAGACAGAGAGAGACAGAGAGAGACAGAGAGAGACACAGAGAGAGACAGAGAGAGACTGAGAGAGACAGAGATAGTGACTGAGAGATACAGAAAGAGACACAGAGAGAAACAGAGAGAGACAGAGAGAGACAGTGAGAGACAGAGATAGACAGAGATAGAGACAGAGAGAGAGACAGAGAGAGACATGGAGAGACAGAGATAGACAGAGATAGAGACAGAGAGAGACAGAGAGAGACAGAGAGAGACACACAGAGAGACAGAGAGAGACAGAGAGAGACTGAGAGAGACAGAGATAGAGACTGAGAGAGACAGAGAGATACAGAGATGGAGGGAGACAGAGAGAGACAAAGAGAGACAGAGATAGAGACACATGAAACAGATAGAGACATAGAGAGACACAGAGAGAGACAGAGAGAGACAGGAGATAAATAGGGAGAGACAGAGTTAGAGACAGAGAGAGACCGAGAGAGACCCAGAGAGAGACAGAGATAGCCAGAGAGAGACAGAGATAGACAGAGAGAGAGACATAGATACAGAAAAGAGACAAAGAGAGAGAGACAAAGAGAGACAGAGAAAGACAGAGAGAGACAGAGAGAGACGGAGAGAGACAGAGAGAGACCCAGAGAGAGACAGAGAGAGACAGAGAAAGACACAGAGAGAAACACAGAGAGACAGAGAGAGAGACAGAGAGACAGAGAGAGACAGAGAGAGAGACAGAGAGAGACACAGAGATGACCGAGACATACAGAGAGAGACAAAGAGAGCAGAGAGAGACAGAGAGAGACAGAGAGAGACAGAGAGAGAGACAGAGAGAGAGACAGAAAGAGACAGATAGAGACAGAGTGAGACAAAGAAAGACACAGAGAGAGACAGAGAGAGACAGAGAGAGACACAGAGAGAGACACAGAGAAACACAGAGAGAGACAGAGAGAGACACAGAGAGAGACATGGAGAGACACAGAGAGACACAGTGAGAGACAGAGAGAGACAGTAGCAGACAGAGAGAGACAGTGAGAGACAGAGAGAGACACAAAGAGAGATAGAGAGAGACACAGAGAGAGACAGAGAGAGACAGACAGAGACAGAGAGAGACACAGAGAGAGAGAGACAGAGATAGAGACAGAGAGAGACAGAGAGAGAGAAAGAGAGACACTGGGAGAGACAGAGATAGAGACAGAGAGAGACGGGGAGAGACACTGGGAGAAACAGAGAGAGAAAGAGAGAGAGACAGAGAGAGACGAGAGAGACAGAGAGAGACAGATAGAGACAGGAGGGAGAGAAAGAGACACAGAGAGAGACAGAGAGAGACACAGAGAGTAAGAGATAGAGACAGAGAGAGACAGAGAGAGAGACAGAGAGAGAAACAGAGAGAGACAGAGAGAGAGAGAGACTGAGAGAGACAGAGAGAGACACAGATAGACAGAGATAGAGAGAAAGAGACACAGAGAGACACAGAGAGAGACAGAGAGAGACACAGAGAGAGACAGAGAGAGAGATACACAGAGAGAGACAGAGAGAGACAGAGAGAGAGACAGAGACAGACAGAGAGAGTCAGAGAGAGACAAAGGGACACACAGAGAGATAGAGAGAGACAGAGAGAGACAGAGAGAGACAGAGAGAGACAGAAGGAGAGAGAGAGACAGAGAGAGATAGAGACAGAGAGAAACAGAGAGAGAGACAGAGAGAGAAACAGAGAGAGACAGAGAGAGAGACAGAGAGAGACAGAGAGAGACAGAGAGTGACAGAGATAGACAGAGAGAGACACATAGAGAGAAAAAGAGAGAGACAGAGAGACAGAGAGAGACAGAGACAGAGTTAGAGAGACTGAGAGAGACAGAGAGCGAGACTAAGAGAGACATACAGAGAGAGACATAGAGAGACAGAGAGAGACACAGAGAGAGACAGAGAGAGAGACAGATAGAGACAAATAGAGAAACAGAGAGAGAGACAGAGAGAGACAGAAAGAGACAGAGAGAGAGAGAGACAGAGAGAGAGACAGAGAGAGACAGAAAAGAGACAGAGAGAGACAGAGAGAGACAGAGAGAGACAGAGAGAGACAGAGAGATTCACAGAGAGTGACAGATAGAGAGAGAGATAGAGAGAGATGAGAGAGACAGAGAGAGACAAAGAGAGACACATAGAGAGATAGAGAGAGACAGAGAGAGAGAGAGACAGAGAGATACACAGAGAGACAGAGACAGAGACAGAGAGAGACAGAAGGAGAGAGAGAGACAGGGAGAGAGATAGAGACAGAGAGAAACAGAGAGAGAGACAGAGTGAGAAACAGAGAGAGACAGAGAGAGAGACAGAGAGAGACAGAGAGAGTGAGAGTGACAGAGATAGATAGAGAGAGACACATAGAGAGAAAAATTGAGAGACAGAGAGACAGAGAGAGACAGAGACAGAATTAGAGAGACTGACAGAGACAGAGAGCGAGACTGAGAGAGACATACAGAGAGAGACATAGAGAGACAGAGAGAGACACAGAGAGAGACAGAGAGAGAGACAGATAGAGACAAAGAGAGAAACAGAGAGAGAGACAGAGAGAGACAGAAAGAGACAGAGAGAGAGAGAGAGACAGAGAGAGAGACAGGGAGAGAGACAGAGAGATACAGAAAAGAGACAGAGAGATTCACAGAGTGACAGATAGAGAGAGAGACAGAGAGAGATGAGAGAGACAGAGAGAGACAAAGAGAGACACATAGTGAGATAGAGAGAGACAGAGAGAGACAGAGAGAGAGAGACAGAGAGATACAGAGAGAGACAGAGAGAGAGGCAGAGAGAGACAGAAGGAGAGAGAGAGACAGAGAGAGAGATAGAGACAGAGAAACAGAGAGAGAGACAGAGAGAGAAACAGAGAGAGACAGAGAGAGAGACAGAGAGAGACAGAGAGAGACAGAGAGTGACAGAGATAGACAGAGAGAGACACATAGAGAGAAAAAGAGAGAAACAGAGAGACAGAGAGAGACAGAGACAGAGTTAGAGAGTGAGAGAGACAGGGAGCAAGACCGAGAGAGACATACAGAGAGAGACATAGAGAGACAGAGAGAGACACAGAGAGAGACAGAGAGAGAGACAGATAGAGACAAAGAGAGAAACAGAGAGAGAGAGACAGAGAGAGACAGAAAGAGAGAGAGAGACAGAGAGAGAGACAGAGAGAGACAGAAAAGAGACAGAGAGAGAGACAGAGAGAGACAGAGAGATTTACAGATAGTGACAGAGAGAGAGAGACAGAGAGATGAGAGAGACAGAGAGAGACAGAGAGAAACAGAGAGAGAGACAGGGAGAGACAAAGAAAGAAACAGAGATAGATGGAGAGAGACAGAGAGAGAACAGAGAGAGACACAGAGAGAGACAGAGAGAGAGATACAGAGTGAGAGACAGAGAGAGACAGAGAGACAGAGAGAGACAGAGATAGACAGAGATAGAGAGAGAGACACAGAGAGAGACAGAGAGAGACAGATAGAGACACAGATAGAGACTCAGAGAGAGACAGAGAAAGACAGAGACAGACAGAGAGAGACAGAGAGAGACAGAGAGAGAGATAGACAGAGACAGAGAGAGACAGAGAGAGATACAGAGAGAGACAGAAAAGAGACAGATAAAGAGACAGAGAGAGAAAAACAAAGACACAGAGAGAGACAGAGAGAGAGACAGAGAGAGACACAGAGATAGACAGAGGGAGAGACAGAGAAAGAGAAAGAGAGAGATAGAGAGAGAGACAGAGAGAGAGACATAGAGAGACAGAAAAGAGACAGAGAGAGAGACAGAGAGAGAAAAACAGAGACACAGAGAGAGACAGAGAGAGAGACAGAGAGAGACAGAGAGAGACACAGAGACAGAGAGAGATAGAGATAGACAGAGATAGAGAGAGAGACACAGAGATAGACAGAGAGAGACACAGAGAGAGACAGAGAGAGAGACAGATAGAGACAGAGACAGACAGAGAGAGACAGAGAGAGACAGAGAGAGAGAAAGACAGAGACAGAGAGAGAAAGAGAGAGATACAGAGAGAGACACAGAGAGAGACAGAGGGAGAGACAGAGAAAGAAAAAGAGAGAGACAAAGAGAGAGACAGAGAGAGAGACAGAAAAGAGACAGAGAGAGAGACAGAGAGAGAAACACAGAGACACAGAGAGAGACAGAGAGAGAGACAGAGAGAGACTAGAGAGACAGAGAGAGACAAGGAGAGACAGAGAGAGACACAGAGAGCAAAAGAGAGAGACAGAGAGTTACACAAAGAGAGCACAGAGATACAGAGAGACAAAGAGAGAAGAGAGACAGAGAGAGATACAGAGAGAAACAGAGAGAGACAGAGAGAGTGAGACAGAGAGAGACACAAAGAGACAGAGAAAGAAAGAGAGAGCCAGAGAAAGACAGAGAAGGACAGATAGAGAGAAAGAAAAGGAGACAGACACAGAGAGAGAGAGAAGAGACAGAGTGAGAGAGACTGAGAGAGACAGAGAGATACAGAGAGAGACAAAGAGAGACAGAGAGAGACAGAAAAGAGACAAAGGGAGAGAGACAGAGAAAGACAGAGAGAGACAGAGAGACAAAGCGAAAGACAGAGATAGAGGGAGACAGAGAAAGAGACAGAGAGAGACAGAGAGAGAAACAGAGAGAGACAGAGAGAGACACAGAGAGAGACAGAGATAGAGATAGACACAGGGAGACACAGAGAGAGACAGAGAGGGACTGAGAGAGAGACAGGGAGATACAGAGGGAGACAGATAAAGAGACAGAGAGAGACAGAGAGAGAGACAGAGAAAGAGACAGAGAGAGACAGAGATAGAGACAGAAAAAGAGACAGAGAGAGACACAGAGAGAGAAAGATAGAGAGACAGAGCAAGAGACAGAGAGAGACAGAGAGAGAGACAGAGACAAAGAGAATGGCTGAGAAATACAGAGAGAGACACAGAGAGAGAGACAGAGAGAGACAAAGAGAGAAACAGAGAGAAAGACAGAGACAGAGAGAGACAGAGAGAGATACAGAGAGAGACACAGAGATAGACAGAGGGAGAGACAGAGAAAGAGAAAGAGAGAGACAGAGAGAGACAGAGAGAGACAGAAAAGAGACAGAGAGAGACAGAGAGAGACAGAGAGAGACAGAGAGAGACAGATAGAGAGACAGAGAGAGACACAGAGAGAGACAGAGAGAGAGACAGAGAGAGACAGATAGAGAGACAGAGAGAGACACAGAGAGAGACAGAGAGAGAGACAGAGAGAGACGAGAGAGACAGAGAGAGACAGAGAGAGAGAAAGAGACACAGAGAGAGACAGAGAGAGACAGAGAGAGTAAGAGATAGAGACAGAGAGACACAGAGAGAGAGACAGAGAGACACAATGAAAGAAACATAGAAAGATGGAGAGAGACAGAGAGAGAGACAGAGAGAGACACATAGAGACACTGAGAGAGACAGAGAGAGACACAGAGAGAGACAGAGAGAGAGATACAGAGAGACAGAGAGGGACAGAGAGAGAGAGACTGAGAGAGACAGAGAGAGACAGAGATAGACAGAGATAGAGAGAAAGAGACACAAAGAGAGACAGAGACAGACAGAGAGAATAAGAGATAGAGAGAGAGACAAAGAGAGAAACAGAGAGAGACACACAGAGAGAGAGAGACTGAGAGAGACAGAGAGAGACAAAGATAGACAGAGATAGAGAGAAAGAGACACAGAGAGACACAGAGAGAGACAGAGTGATACACAGAGAGAGACAGAGAGAGAGATACAGAGAGAGAGACAGAGAGAGACAGAGAGAGAGACAGAGACAGAGAGAGACAGAGAGAGAGACAGAGTTAGACAGAGATAAAGAAAAAGACACAGAAAGAGACAGAGAGAGTAAGAGATAGAGACAGAGAGAGACAGAGAGAGAGACAGAGAGAGAAACAGAGAGAGACAGAGAGAGACAGAGAGAGAGAGAGACAAAGGGAGTGACTGAGAAAGACAGAGAGAGACAGAGAGAGACAGAAATAGAGACAGAGAGAGTCACAGAGAGAGACAGAGACAAAGAGAATGACTGAGAAATACAGAGAGAGACACAGAGAGAGAGACAGAGAGAGACAAAGTGATAGAGGGAGAGACAGAGAAAGAGAAAGAGAGAGACAGAGAGAGAGACAGAGAGAGACAGAAAAGAGACAGAGAATGAGACAGAGACAGACAGAGATAGACAGAGAGAGACAGATAGAGAGACAGAGAGAGACACAGAGAGAGACAGAGAGAGACAGAGAGAGACTCAGAGAGACACAGAGAGACAGAGAGAGACACAGAGAGAGACAGAGAGAGATACAGAGAGAGAGACAGAGAGAGACAGAGAGAGAGACAGAGAGAGACTGAGAGAGACAGAGATAGAGAGAAAGAGACACAGAGAGAGACAGGGAGAGAAGGAGAGAGTAAGAGATAAAGACAGAGAGAGACAGAGAGAGAAACAGAGAGAGACAGAGAGAGAGACAGAGAGAGAGAGACAAAGACAAAGGGAGTGACTGAGAAAGACAGAGAGAGACACAGAGAGACAGAGACATACAGAGAGAGAGACAAAGAGAGAAGAGAGAGACAGTGAGAGACTGAGAGAGACAGAGAGACACACAGAGAGAGACAGAGAGAGACATAGAGAGAGACAGAGATAGAGACAGAGAGAGACACAGAGAGAGACAGAGAAAGAGACAGAGAGAGACAGAGAGAGAGACAGAGAGAGACACAGAGAGAGACAGAGTTGGAGACAGAGAGAGACAGATACAGAGTCAGAGAGATACAGAGAGAGACACAGAAAGAGACACAGAGAGAGAAAGAGAGGGCGACAGAAAGAGACAGAGAGGACAGAGAGAGACACAGAGAGAGAAAGAGAGAGACAGAGAAAGAGACAGAGGGAGAAAGAAAGAGAGACAGAGACAAAGAGAGTGAATGAGATAGACAGAGAGAGACAGAGAGAGAGAGACAGAGAGAGACCAAGAGAGAGACAGAGAGAGAGACAGAGTCAAAGAGAGTGAATGAGAGAGACAGAGAGAGACAGAGAGAGACACAGAGAGAGACAGAGATAGTCAGAGAGGGACAGAGATAGTCAGAGAGAGACATAGATACAGAAAAGAGACAAAGAGAGAGAGACAAAGAGAGACAGAGAAAGACAGAGAGAGACAGAGAGAGAGATGGAGAGAGACAGAGAGTGATACAGAGAGAGTCAGATATAGAGACAAAGAGAGACAGAAAGACACAGAGAGAAACACAGAGAGACAGAGAGAGAGACAGAGAGACAGAGAGAGACAGAGAGAGAGAGACAGAGAGAGAGACAGAGATGACAGAGTTATACAGAGAGAGACAAAGAGAGTAGAGAGAGACAGAGAGAGACAGAGAGAGACAGAGGGAGACACAGAGTGAAAGAAAGAGAGAGATAGAGACAGAGTGAGACAAAGAAAGACACAGAGAGAGACAGAGAGATATATAGAGGGAGACAGAAAGAGACAGAAACAGACAGAGAGACAGAGAGAAACAGAGAGATACAGAGAGAGAGACAGAGAGAGACACAGAGAGAGACAGAGAGAAACACAGAGAGAGACAGAGAGAGACACAGAGAGAGACATGGAGAGACACAGAGAGAGACAGAGAGAGACAGAGACAGTCAGAGAGAGACAGTGAGAGACAGAGAGAAACACAAAGAGAGACAGAGAGACACAGAGAGAGACAGAGAGAGACAGACAGAGACAGAGAAGACACAGAGATAGAGACACAGAGAGACAGAGAGAGAGACAGAGAGAGACTGAGTGAGACAGAGATAGAGACAGAGAGAGATGGGGAGAGACACTGGGAGAAAGAGAGAGAGACAGAGAGAGAGACAGAGGGAGACAGATATAGAGACAGAGAGGGACAGAGAGAGAGACAGAGACAAAGAGAATGACTGAGAAATACAGAGAGAGACACAGAGAGATAGACAGAGAGAGACAAAGAGAGAAACAGAGAGAAAGACAGAGACAGAGAGAGAGACAGAGAGAGACAGAAAAGAGACAGAGAGAGAGACAGAGACAGACAGAGAGAGACAGGGAGAGACAGATAGAGAGACAGAGAAAGACACAGAGAGAGACAGAGAGAGAGACAGAGAGAGACGTGCGAGACAGAGAGAGACAGAGAGAGACAGAGAGAGACAGAGAGAGAGACAGAGAGACACAAAGAAAGAAACAGAGATAGACGGAGAGAGACAGAGAGAGAGACAGAGAGAGACAGAAATAGAGACAGAGAGAGACAGAGAGAGAGACAGAGACAAAGAGAATGACTGAGAAATACAGAGAGAGACACAGAGAGAGAGACAGAGAGAGACAAAGATAGAAACAGAGAGAAAGACAGAGACAGAGAGAGACAGAGAGAGATACAGAGAGAGACACAGAGATAGACAGAGGGAGAGACAGAGAAAGAGAAAGAGAGAGACAGAAAGAGAGACAGAGAGAGACAGAAAAGAGACAGATAGAGAGACAGAGAAAGAGAGAGAGAGACAGAAAGAGACAGATAGAGAGACAGAGAGAGACACAGAGAGAGACAGAGAGAGAGACAGAGAGAGACGAGAGAGACAGAGAGAGACAAAGAGAGACAGAGAGAGACAGAGAGAGAGACAGAGTGACACAAAGAAAGAAACAGAGATAGAAGGAGAGAGACACAGAGAGAGACAGAAAGAGACACAGAGAGACACAGAGAGAGAAAGAGAGAGACACAGAGAGAGACTGAGAGAGATATACAGAGAGAGAGACAGAGAGAGACAGAGAGAGAGAGAGACAGAGAGAGACAGAGTTAGACAGAGATAGAGAGAAATAGACACAGAGAGAGACAGAGAGAGAGACACAGTCAAAGAGAGTGAATGTGAGAGACAGAGAGAGACAGAGAGAGAGAGACAGAGAGAGACACAGAGAGAGACAGAGATAGTCAGAGAGAGACAGAGATAGACAGAGAGAGAGACATAGATACAGAAAAGAGACAAAGAGAGAGAGACAAAGAGAGACAGAGAAAGACAGACAGAGACAGAGAGAGAGACGGAGAGAGACAGAGAGAGACAAAGAGAGATAGATATAGAGACAGAGAGAGACAGAGAAAGACACAGAGAGAAACACAGAGAGAAAGAGAGTGAGCCAGAGAGACAGAGAGAGACAGAGAGAGACAGAGAGAGACACAGAGATGACAGAGACATACAGAGAGAGACAAAGAGAGTAGAAAGAGAAAGAGAGAGACAGAGAGAGACAGAGAGAGAGACAGAAAGAGACTGAGTGAGACAGAGATAGAGACAGAGAGAGACGGGGAGAGACACTGGGAGAAACAGAGAGAGACAGAGAGAGAGACAGAGAGAGACAGATATAGAGACAGAGAGGGACAGAGAGAGAGACAGAGACAAAGAGAATGACTGAGAAATACAGAGAGAGACACAGAGAGATAGACAGAGAGAGACAAAGAGAGAAACAGAGAGAAAGACAGAGACAGAGAGAGAGACAGAGAGAGACAGAAAAGAGACAGAGAGATAGACAGAGACAGACAGAGAGAGACAGGGAAAGACAGATAGAGAGACAGAGAAAGACACAGAGAGAGACAGAGAGAGAGACAGAGAGAGACGAGCGAGACAGAGAGAGACAGAGAGAGACAGAGAGAGACAGAGAGAGAGACAGATGGACACAAAGAAAGAAACAGAGATAGACGGAGAGAGACAGAGAGAGAGACAGAGAAAGACAGAAATAGAGACAGAGAGAGACAGAGAGAGAGACAGAGACAAAGAGAATGACTGAGAAATACAGAGAGAGACACAGAGAGAGAGACAGAGAGAGACAAAGATAGAAACAGAGAGAAAGACAGAGACAGAGAGAGACAGAGAGAGATACAGAGAGAGACACAGAGATAGACAGAGGGAGAGACAGAGAAAGAGAAAGAGAGAGACAGAGAGAGAGACAGAGAGAGACAGAAAAGAGACAGATAGAGAGACAGAGACAGAGAGAGAGAGACAGAAAGAGACAGATAGAGAGACAGAGAGAGACACAGAGAGAGAGACAGAGAGAGACGAGAGAGACAGAGAGAGACAAAGAGAGACAGAGAGAGACAGAGAGAGAGACAGAGTGACACAAAGAAAGAAACAGAGATAGACGGAGAGAGACACAAAGAGAGACAGAAAGAGACACAGAGAGATACAGAGAGAGACAGAGAGAGACACAGAGAGAGACTGAGAGAGAGATACAGAGAGAGAGACAGAGAGAGACAGAGAGAGAGAGAGACAGAGAGAGACAGAGTTAGACAGAGATAGAGAGAAATAGACACAGAGAGAGACAGAGAGAGAGACAGAGTCAAAGAGAGTGAATGTGAGAGACAGAGAGAGACAGAGAGAGAGAGACAGAGAGAGACACAGAGAGAGACAGAGATAGTCAGAGAGAGACAGAGATAGACAGAGAGAGAGACATAGATACAGAAAAGAGAAAAAGAGAGAGAGAAAAAGAGAGACAGAGAAAGACAGAGAGAGACAGAGAGAGAGACGGAGAGAGACAGAGAGAGACAAAGAGAGAGATAGATATGGAGACAGAGAGAGACAGAGAAGGACACAGAGAGAAACACAGAGAGAAGAGAGTGAGCCAGAGAGACAGAGAGAGACAGAGAGAGACACAGAGAGACACAGAGATGACAGAGACATACAGAGAGAGACAAAGAGAGTAGAGAGAGAAAGAGAGAGACAGAGAGAGAGAGAGAGACAGAAAGAGACTGAGTGAGACAGAGATAGAGACAGAGAGAGACGGGGAGAGACACTGGGAGAAACAGAGAGAGACAGAGAGAGAGACAGAGAGAGACAGATATAGAGACAGAGAGGGACAGAGAGAGAGACAGAGACAAAGAGAATGACTGAGAAATACAGAGAGAGACAGAGAGAGATAGACAGAGAGAGACAAAGAGAGAAACAGAGAGAAAGACAGAGACAGAGAGAGAGACAGAGAGAGACAGAAAAGAGACAGAGAGATAGACAGAGACAGACAGAGAGACAGGGAGAGACAGATAGAGAGACTGAGAAAGACACAGAGAGAGACAGAGAGAGAGACAGAGAGAGACGAGCGAGACAGAGAGAGACAGAGAGAGACAGAGAGAGACAGAGAGAGAGACAGAGAGACACAAAGAAAGAAACAGAGATAGACGGAGAGAGACAGAGAGAGAGACAGAGAAAGACAGAAATAGAGACAGAGAGAGACAGAGAGAGAGACAGAGACAAAGAGAATGACTGAGAAATACAGAGAGAGACACAGAGAGAGAGACAGAGAGAGACAAAGATAGAAACAGAGAGAAAGACAGAGACAGAGAGAGACAGAGAGAGATACAGAGAGAGACACAGAGATAGACAGAGGGAGAGACAGAGAAAGAGAAAGAGAGAGACAGAGAGAGAGACAGAGAGAGACAGAAAAGAGACAGATAGAGAGACAGAGACAGAGAGAGAGACAGAAAGAGACAGATAGAGAGACAGAGAGAGACACAGAGAGAGACAGAGAGAGAGACAGAGAGAGACGAGAGAGACAGAGAGAGACAGAGAGAGACAGAGAGAGAGACAGAGTGACACAAAGAAAGAAACAGAGATAGACGGAGAGAGACACAGAGAGAGACAGAGAGAGACACAGAGAGACACAGAGAGAGACAGAGAGAGATACAGAGAGAGACTGAGAGAGATATACAGAGAGAGAGACAGAGAGAGACAGAGAGAGAGAGACAGAGGTAGACAGAGATAGAGAGAAATAGACACAGAGAAAGACAGAGAGAGAGACAGAGTCAAAGAGAGTGAATGTGAGAGACAGAGATAGTCAGAGAGAGACAGAGACAGACAGAGAGAGAGACATAGATACAGAAAAGAGACAAAGAGAGAGAGACAAAGAGAGACAGAGAAAGACAGAGAGAGACAGAGAGAGAGACGGAGAGAGACAGAGAGAGACACAGAGAGAGAAAGATATAGAGACAGAGAGAGACAGAGAAAGACACAGAGAGAAACACAGAGAGAAAGAGAGAGAGCCAGAGAGACAGAGAGAGACACAGAGAGACACAGAGAGACACAGAGAGACACAGAGATTACAGAGACATACAGAGAGAGACAAAGAGAGTAGAGAGAGAAAGAGAGAGACAGAGAGAGATAGAGAGAGAGACAGATAGAGACAGAGTGAGACAAAGAAAGACACAGAGAGAGACAGAGAGATATATAGAGAGAGAAAGAAAGAGACAGAAACAGACAGAGAGACAGAGAGAAACAGAGAGAGACAGAGAGAGAGGAAGAGAGAGACACAGAGAAACACAGAGAGAGACAGAGAGAGACAGTGAGAGACAGAGAGAGACACAAAGAGAGACAGAGAGAGACACAGAGAGAGACACAGAGATAGAGACAGAGAGAGACAGACAGAGAGACAGAGAGAGACTGAGAGAGACAGAGATAGAGACAGAGAGAGATGGGGAGAGACACTGGGAGAAACAGAGAGAGAGAGAGAGAGAGAGACAGAGAGAGACAGAAATAGAGACAGAGAGGGACAGAGAGAGAGACAGAGACAAAGAGAATGAATGAGAAATACAGAGAGAGAGACACAGAGAGAAAGACAGAGAGAGACAAAGAGAGAAACAGAGAGATAGACAGAGACAGAGAGAGACACAGAGAGATACAGAGAGAGA
>NW_028227276.1:16195791-16253291 GCF_978045245.1 Mus caroli | reverse complement strand
CAGAGAGAAACACTGAGAGACAGAGAGAGAGACAGAGAGACAGAGAGAGACAGAGAGAGAGACAGAGAGAGACACGGAGTTGACAGAGACATACAGAGAGAGACAAAGAGAGTAGAGAGAGACAGAGAGATGGAGAGAGACAGAGACAAACAGAGAGAGACAGAGAGAGAGACAGAGAGAGACAGAGATAGACACAGAGAAAGACACAGAGAAACACAGAGAGAGACAGAGAGAGACA
This sequence comes from Mus caroli, assembly GCF_978045245.1. NCBI lineage: Eukaryota > Metazoa > Chordata > Mammalia > Rodentia > Muridae > Mus > Mus caroli. The sequence goes on along the minus strand of NW_028227276.1, from coordinate 16,253,053 downwards.
CAGAGAGAGACATGGAGAGACACAGAGAGACACAGATAGAGACAGAGAGTGACAAGAGAGACAGAGAGAGAGACAGAGAGAGACAGAGATAGACAAAGAGAGACAGAGAGAGACAGATAGAGAGACAGATAGAGAGACAGAGAGAGACAGAGAGAGAGAGACAGAGAGAGACAGAGAGAGAGAAGGAGAGAAAGAGAAAGACAGAGAGAGTCAAAGAAAGACACAGAGAGTGACAGAGAGAGAGAGATACAGAGAGAGAGAGAGACAGAGAGAGAAAGAGAGACAGAGAGAGAGAGAGAGACAAAGATAGACAGAGATAGAGACAGAGAGAGACAGACAGAGAGAGACAGAGAGAGACGAAGAGAGACAAAGAGAGAGACAGATAGAGACAGAGAGAAAGACAGAGAGAGACAGAGAGATCCAGAGAGAGACAGAGAGAGACACACACACAGAGAGAGAGAACGAGGGAGACACAGTGAAAGACAGAGAGAGAGACAGAGAGAGAGACAGAGAGAGACAGAAAATAGACAAAGAGACAGTCAGAGAGTGACAGAGGAAGACAGAGAGAGAGACAGAGACAAAGAGAGAGAGACAGAGAAAGAGGTAGAGAAAGAGAGAGAGACAGAGAGAGAGACAGAGACAGAGTGAGAGAGACTGAGAGAGACAGAGAGAGAGACAGAGAGAGACATACAGAGAGACATAGAGAGACAGAGAGAGACTCAGAGAGAGACAAAGAGAGAAACAGAGAGACAGAGAGAGACAGAAAGAGACAGAGAGATAGACAGAAAAAGATACAGATAGAGACAGAGAGAGACAGAGAGAGACACAGAGAGCAAAAGAGAGAGACAGAGAGAGAAAAGTGACAATGAGAGAGAGAGAGAGACAGAGAAAGACAGAGAAGGACAGATAGAGAGAAAGAAAAAAGACAGAGACAAATAGAGAGAGAGACTGAGAGAGACAGAGAGATACTGAGAGAGACAGAGAGATACAGAGATATAGAAAGAGAGATACAGAGAGAGACACAGAGAGAAACAGAGAGAGACAGAGAGAGACAGAGATAGACAGAGAGAGACAAAGAAAGAGAAAGAGAGAGAGACAGAGAGAGAGACAGAGAGAGACAGAGAGAGAGACAGAGACAAAGAGAGTGACTGAGAAAGACAGAGAGAGACAAGGAGAGAGAGACTGAGAGTGACAAAGAGAGAAACAGAGAGAGAGACAGAGAGAGAGACAGAGACAAAGAGAGTGACTGAGAAAGACAGAGAGAGACAGAGAGAGAGAGACAGAGAGATACAAAGAGAGAAACAGAGAGAGACAGAGCAAGACAGAGAGAGAGACAGAAAGAGACAGAGACAGAGTGAGAGAGACTGACAGAGACTGAGAGAGACAGAAAGAGACATAAAGAGAGAGACATAGAGAGACAGAGAGAGACACAGAGAGAGACAGAGAGACAGACAGAGAGCAAATAGAGAGACAGAGAGTTACACAGAGAGAGCATAGAGATACAGAAAGACAAAGAGAGAAGAGAGACAGAGATATAGAAAGAGAGATACAGAGAGAGACACAGAGAGAAACAGAGAGAGACAGAGAGTGAGACAGAGAGAGACAGAGAGAGACAGAAAAGAGACAGTGATTTAGACAGAGTGGGACAGAGAGAGACAGATAGAGAGACAGAGAGAGACAGAGAGAGAGAGACAGAGAGAGACGAGAGAGACAGAGAGAGAGACAGAGACAAAGAGAGTGACTGAGAAAGTCAGAGAGAGACAGAGAGAGAGAGAGACAGAGAGAGACAGAGAGAGATACAGAGATAGACAGAGATAGACAGAGAGAGACAGAGAGAGACAGAGAGAGAGACAGAGAGAGACAAAGAAAAACAGAGAGACAGAAAAGAGACAGAGATTGAGACAGAGAGAGACAGAGTGAGACAGAGAGAGACAGATAGAGAGCCAGAGAGACACAGAGAGAGAGAGACAGAGAGAGATGAGAGAGACAGAGTGAGACAGAGAGAGACAGAGAGAGACACAGAGAGAGACAGAGAGAGACAGAGAGAGACAAAGAAAAACAGAGAGACAGAAAAGAGACAGAGATTGAGACAGAGAGAGACAGAGTGAGACAGAGAGAGACAGATAGAGAGCCAGAGAGATACAGAGAGAGAGAGAGACAGAGAGAGATGAGAGAGACAGAGAGAGACAGAGAGAGACAGAGAGAGATAGACAAAGAGAGACAGAGAGAGACAGAGAGAGAGACAGAGAAAGAGACAGAGAGAGACAGAGAGAGAGACAGAAAAGAGACAGTGATTTAGACAGAGTGAGACAGAGACAGATAGAGAGACACAGAGAGACAGAGAGAGAGACAGAGACAGAGAGATGAGAGAGACAGAGAGAGACAGAGATAGAGACAGAGAGAGACAGAGAGAGACACAGAGAGAGACAGAGAAAGAGTCAGAGAGAGAGACTGAGAGAGACAAAGACAGAGACAGAGAGAGACAGAGAGAGACACAGAAAGAGAGAGAGAGAGAAAGAGGGAGATAGAAAGAGACAGAGCGAGATGAGAGAGACACAGAGAGAGAAAGAGAGAGACAGAGAGAGACAGAAAGAGAGACAGAGACAAAGAGAGTGAATGAGAGAGACAGAGAGAGACATAGAGAGAGAGACACAGAGAGAGACAGAGAGAGAGACTGAGTCAAAGAGAGTGAATAAGTGAGACAGAGAGAGACACAGAGAGAGAGAGACACAAGAGACACAGAGAGAGACAGAGTGATACAGAGAAAGAGACAAAGAGAGAAGAGAGAGACAGAGAGAGACAGATAGACAGAGAGAGAGACAGAGATAGAGACAGAGAGAGACACAGAGAGAGACAGTGAGAGAAAGATAGAGAGACAGAGAGAGACATACAGAAAGAGACAGAGAGAGACAGAAAGAGACACAGAGAGAGAAAGAGAGAGAGACAGAGATAGACAGAGAGAGAGACAGAGAGATACAGAAAAGAGACAAAGAGAGAGAGACAGAAAGAGACAGAGAAAGACAGAGAGAGACAGAGAGAGAGACGGAGAGAGACACAGAGATAGACACAGAGAGAGACAGAGAGAGACACAGAGAGAGAAAGAGAGAGAGACCGAGATAGACAGAGAGAGAGACAGAGAGATACAGAAAAGAGACAAAGAGAGAGACAGAAAGAGACCGAGAAAGAGAGAGAGAGACAGAGAGAGAGAAGGAGAGAGACAGAGAGAGACACAGAGAGAGACAGATATAGAGACAGAGAGAGACAGAGAAAGACACAGAGAGACAGTGAGAGAGACAGAGAGACAGAGAGAGACAGAGAGATGACAGAGACATACAGAGAGAGACAAAGAGAGTAGAGAGAGACAGAGAGAGACAGAGAGAGACAGAAAGAGACAGATAGAGAGATACAGAGAGAGACAGAGAGAGACAGAGAGAGACAGAGAGAGAGACAGAGAGAGACAGAGAGGGACAGAGAGAGACAGAGAGAGACAGAGAGAGACAGAGAGAGACAGAGAGAGAGACAGAGGGAGACAGAAATGAGACAAAGAGAGAGACAGAGAGAGACAGAAAGAGACAGAGAGTGAGATAGAGAGAGACAGAAACCGACAAAGAGAGATAGGCAGAAAGAGACAGATAGAGAGATACAGAGAGAGACAGAGAGAGACAGAGAGAGACAGAGATAGAGACAGAGATACAGAGAGATACAGAGAGAGACAGAGAGAGAGACAGAGAGAGACAGAAATGAGACAAAGAGAGAGACAGAGAGAGACAGAAAGAGACAGAGAGTGAGATAGAGAGAGACAGAGAGAGACAAGAGAGACAGAGACAGAGAGATACAGAGAGAGACAGAGAGATACAGAGAGAGACAGAGAGAAACACAGAGAGAGACAGAGAGAGACAGAAAGAGACAGAGAGAGAAATAGGGAGAGAAAGAGAGAGACACAGAGAGAGACAGAGAGAGACAGAGAGAGACATAGAGATACAGAGAGAGACAGAGAGAAACACAGAGAGAGACAGAGAGAGACAGAAAGAGACAGAGAGAGAAATAGGGAGAGAAAGAGAGAGACACAGAGAGAGACAGAGAGAGACAGAGATAAAGACAGAGAGAGACAGAGAGAGAGAGACAGAGAGAGTCAGAGAGAGACAGAGAGATACAGAGAGAGACAGACAGAGAGATAGAGAGAGACAGAGTGAGACACAGAGAGAGACAGAGAGAGACAGAGAAAAAGAGAGAGACAGAGAGAGACAGAGACAGAGTGAGATAGCTTGAGAGAGACAGAGAGAGATACAGAGAGAGAAAGAGAGAGACGGAGAGAGACAGAGATAGAGACAGAGAGAGACAGAGAGGGACAGAGCGATACAAAAATAGAGACAGAGAGAGAGAGACAGAGAGAGAGAGACAGAGACAGACAAAGAGAGAGACAGAGAGAGAGACACAATAAGACAGAGAGAGACAGTGAGATACAGAGAGAGACAGAGAGAGACAGAGAGAGATAGAGAGAGACAGAGTGAGACACAGAGAGAGACAGAGAGAGAGACAGAGACAAAGAGAGAGACAGAGAAAGACAGAGAGAGATAGAAACAAAGTGAGAGAGACTGAGATAGACAGAGAGAGAGACAGAGAGAGACAGAGACAAAGAGAGAGACAGAGAGAGACAGAGACAGAGTGAGATAGCTTGAGAGGGACAGAGAGAGATACAGAGAGAGACAGAGAGAGACAGAGAGAGACAGAGATAGAGACAGAGAGAGAAATAGAGGGAAAGAGAGAGACAGAGATAGAGACTGAGAGAGAGAGAGACAGAGAGATAGACAGAGACAGACATAGAGAGAGACAGAGAGAGACACACAGAGACAGAGAGAGACAGTGAGATACAGAGAGAGACAGAGAGAGACAGAGAGAGACAGAAACCGACAAAGAGAGAGAGGCAGAAAGAGACAGATAGAGAGATACAGAGAGAGACAGAGAGAGAGACAGAGATAGAGACAGAGAGAGACAGAGAGGGACAGAGAGAGACAGAGAGAGACAGAGATATACAGAGAGAGACAGAGAGAGAGACAGAGAGAGACAGAAATGAGACAAAGAGAGAGACAGAGAGAGACAGAAAGAGACAGATAGAGAGATACAGAGAGAGACAGAGAGAGACAGAGAGAGACAGAGAGAGAGACAGAGAGAGACAGAGAGGGATAGAGAGAGACAGAGAGAGGCAGAGAATTACAGAGAGAGACAGAGTGAGAGACAGAGAGAGACAGAAATGAGACAAAGAGAGAGACAGAGAGAGACAGAGAGAGATAGACAAAGAGAGACAGAGAGAGACAGAGAGAGAGACAGAGAAAGAGACAGAGAGAGACAGAGAGAGACACAGAAAAGAGACAGTGATTTAGACAGAGTGAGACAGAGACAGATAGAGAGACACAGAGAGACAAAGACAGAGACAGAGACAGAGAGATGAGAGAGACAGAGAGAGACAGAGATAGAGACAGAGAGAGACAGAGAGAGACACAGAGAGAGACAGAGAAAGAGTCAGAGAGAGAGACTGAGAGATACAAAGACAGAGACAGAGAGAGACAGAGAGAGACAGAGAGAGACACAGAAAGAGAGAGAGAGAGAGAAAGAGGGAGATAGAAAGAGACAGAGCGAGATGAGAGAGACACAGAGAGAGAAAGAGAGAGACAGAGAGAGACAGAAAGAGAGACAGAGACAAAGAGAGTGAATGAGAGAGACAGAGAGAGACATAGAGAGAGAGACACAGAGAGAGACAGAGAGAGAGACTGAGTCAAAGAGAGTGAATAAGTGAGACAGAGAGAGACACAGAGAGAGAGAGACACAAGAGACACAGAGAGAGACAGAGTGATACAGAGAAAGAGACAAAGAGAGAAGAGAGAGACAGAGAGAGACAGATAGACAGAGAGAGAGACAGAGATAGAGACAGAGAGAGACACAGAGAGAGACAGCGAGAGAAAGATAGAGAGACAGAGAGAGACATACAGAAAGAGACAGAGAGAGACAGAAAGAGACACAGAGAGAGAAAGAGAGAGAGACAGAGATAGACAGAGAGAGAGACAGAGAGATACAGAAAAGAGACAAAGAGAGAGAGACAGAAAGAGACAGAGAAAGACAGAGAGAGACAGAGAGAGAGACGGAGAGAGACACAGAGATAGACACAGAGAGAGACAGAGAGAGACACAGAGAGAGAAAGAGAGAGAGACCGAGATAGACAGAGAGAGAGACAGAGAGATACAGAAAAGAGACAAAGAGAGAGACAGAAAGAGACCGAGAAAGAGAGAGAGAGACAGAGAGAGAGAAGGAGAGAGACAGAGAGAGACACAGAGAGAGACAGATATAGAGACAGAGAGAGACAGAGAAAGACACAGAGAGACAGTGAGAGAGACAGAGAGACAGAGAGAGACAGAGAGATGACAGAGACATACAGAGAGAGACAAAGAGAGTAGAGAGAGACAGAGAGAGACAGAGAGAGACAGAAAGAGACAGATAGAGAGATACAGAGAGAGACAGAGAGAGACAGAGAGAGACAGAGAGAGAGACAGAGAGAGACAGAGAGGGACAGAGAGAGACAGAGAGAGACAGAGAGAGACAGAGAGAGACAGAGAGAGAGACAGAGGGAGACAGAAATGAGACAAAGAGAGAGACAGAGAGAGACAGAAAGAGACAGAGAGTGAGATAGAGAGAGACAGAAACCGACAAAGAGAGATAGGCAGAAAGAGACAGATAGAGAGATACAGAGAGAGACAGAGAGAGACAGAGAGAGACAGAGATAGAGACAGAGATACAGAGAGATACAGAGAGAGACAGAGAGAGAGACAGAGAGAGACAGAAATGAGACAAAGAGAGAGACAGAGAGAGACAGAAAGAGACAGAGAGTGAGATAGAGAGAGACAGAGAGAGACAAGAGAGACAGAGACAGAGAGATACAGAGAGAGACAGAGAGATACAGAGAGAGACAGAGAGAAACACAGAGAGAGACAGAGAGAGACAGAGAGAGACAGAAAGAGACAGAGAGAGAAATAGGGAGAGAAAGAGAGAGACACAGAGAGAGACAGAGAGAGACAGAGAGAGACATAGAGATACAGAGAGAGACAGAGAGAAACACAGAGAGAGACAGAGAGAGACAGAAAGAGACAGAGAGAGAAATAGGGAGAGAAAGAGAGAGACACAGAGAGAGACAGAGAGAGACAGAGATAAAGACAGAGAGAGACAGAGAGAGAGAGACAGAGAGAGTCAGAGAGAGACAGAGAGATACAGAGAGAGACAGAGAGAGAGATAGAGAGAGACAGAGTGAGACACAGAGAGAGACAGAGAGAGACAGAGAAAAAGAGAGAGACAGAGAGAGACAGAGACAGAGTGAGATAGCTTGAGAGAGACAGAGAGAGATACAGAGAGAGAAAGAGAGAGACGGAGAGAGACAGAGATAGAGACAGAGAGAGACAGAGAGGGACAGAGCGATACAAAAATAGAGACAGAGAGAGAGAGACAGAGAGAGAGAGACAGAGACAGACAAAGAGAGAGACAGAGAGAGAGACACAATAAGACAGAGAGAGACAGTGAGATACAGAGAGAGACAGAGAGAGACAGAGAGATAGAGAGAGACAGAGTGAGACACAGAGAGAGACAGAGAGAGAGACAGAGACAAAGAGAGAGACAGAGAAAGACAGAGAGAGACAGAGAGAGATAGAAACAAAGTGAGAGAGACTGAGATAGACAGAGAGAGAGACAGAGAGAGACAGAGAAAAAGAGAGAGACAGAGAGAGACAGAGACAGAGTGAGATAGCTTGAGAGGGACAGAGAGAGATACAGAGAGAGACAGAGAGAGACAGAGAGAGACAGAGATAGAGACAGAGAGAGAAATAGAGGGAAAGAGAGAGACAGAGATAGAGACTGAGAGAGAGAGAGACAGAGAGATAGACAGAGACAGACATAGAGAGAGACAGAGAGAGACACACAGAGACAGAGAGAGACAGTGAGATACAGAGAGAGACAGAGAGAGACAGAGAGAGACAGAAACCGACAAAGAGAGAGAGGCAGAAAGAGACAGATAGAGAGATACAGAGAGAGACAGAGAGAGAGACAGAGATAGAGACAGAGAGAGACAGAGAGGGACAGAGAGAGACAGAGAGAGACAGAGATATACAGAGAGAGACAGAGAGAGAGACAGAGAGAGACAGAAATGAGACAAAGAGAGAGACAGAGAGAGACAGAAAGAGACAGATAGAGAGATACAGAGAGAGACAGAGAGAGACAGAGAGAGACAGAGAGAGAGACAGAGAGAGACAGAGAGGGATAGAGAGAGACAGAGAGAGGCAGAGAATTACAGAGAGAGACAGAGTGAGAGACAGAGAGAGACAGAAATGAGACAAAGAGAGAGACAGAGAGAGACAGAAAGGGACAGAGAGTGAGATAGAGAGAGAAAGAAACCGACAAAGAGAGAGAGGCAGAAAGAGACAGATAGAGAGATACAGAGAGAGACAGAGAGAGACAGAGATAGAGACAGAGAGAGACAGAGAGATACAGAGAGAGACAGAGAGAGACAGAAATGAGACAAAGAGAGAGACAGAGAGAGACAGAAAGAGACAGAGAGTGAGATAGAGAGAGACAGAGAGAGATAGAGACAAAGAAAGAGACAGAGAGAGAGACAGAGAGAGACCGAGACAGAGTGAGAGAGACTGAGAGAGACAGAGAGAGACAGAGATAGAGAAAGAGAGAGACAGAGAGAGAGAGACAGAGAGAGAGACAGAGAGAGACAGAGAGATACAGAGAGAGACAGAGAGTGAGACAGAGACAGTAAAGAGACAAAGAGAGAGAGACAGAGAGACAGAAAGAGACAAAGAGAGAGAGACAGAGAGAGACAGAAAGAGACAGAGAGAGACAAAGACAAAGAGAGAGACAGAGACAGAGTGAGATAGACTGAGAGAGACAGAGAGAGACACAGAGAGCGACAGAGAGAGACAGAGATTGAGACAGAGAGAGACAGAGAGAGAGACAGAGAGAGACAGAGACAAAGTGAGAGAGACTGAGAGAGACAGAGAGAGAGACAGAGAGAGAAAGAGACAGAGTGAGATAGACTGAGAGAGACAGTGAGAGAGAGACACAAGAGAGACAGAGAGAGACAGAGATAGAGACAGAGAGAGACAGAGAGAGACAGAGAGAGACAGAGAGATAGAGACAGAGAGAGAGACAGAGAGCGACAGAGAGAGAGACAGAGAGAGAGACAGAGACAGACAAAGATGGAGATAGAGAGAGAGAGACAGAGAGAGAAACACAGAGACAGAGAGAGACAGTGAGATACAGAGAGAGACAGAGAGAGACAGAGAGAGAAAGAAACCGACAAAGAGAGAGAGACAGAAAGAGACAGATAGAGAGATAGAGAGAGACAGAGAGAGACACAGAGAGTAAGAGACAAAAGACAGAGACAAAGAGCGAGACAGAGAAAGAGTGAGAGAGAATGAGAGAGACAGAGAGAGAGACAGAGAGAAACAGAGACAGAGTGAGAGAGACTGAGAGAGACAAAGAGAGACACAGAGATAGACAGAGTGAGACACAGAGATATGGAGATAGAGACACAGAGAGAGACAGAGAGATACAGAGAGAGACAGAGAGAGACAGAGATAGAGACAGAGAGAGACAGAGAGGGACAGAGAGAGACAGAGAGAGACAGAGAGATACAGAGAGAGACAGAGAGAGAGACAGAGAGAGACAGAGAGGGACAGAGAGAGACAGAGAGAGAAAGAGAGATACAGAGAGAGACAGAGTGAGAGACAGAGAGAGACAGAAATGAGACAAAGAGAGAGACAGAGAGAGACAGAAAGAAACAGAGAGTGAGATAGAGAGAGAAAGAAACCGACAAAGAGAGACAGGAAGAAAGAGACAGATAGAGAGATACAGAGAGAGACAGAGAGAGACAGAGAGAGACAGAGATAGAGACAGAGAGAGACAGAGAGATACAGAGAGAGACAGAGAGAGACAGAAATGAGAGAAAGAGAGAGACAGAGAGAGACAGAAAGAGACAGAGAGTGAGATAGAGAGAGACAGAGAGAGATAGAGACAAAGAAAGAGACAGAGAGAGAGAGACAGAGAGAGACCGAGACAGAGTGAGAGAGACTGAGAGAGACAGAGAGAGAGACAGAGAGAGACAGAGATAGAGAAAGAGAGAGACAGAGAGAGACAGAGAGAGAGACAGAGAGAGACAGAGAGATACAGAGAGAGACAGAGAGTGAGACAGAGACAGTAAAGAGACAAAGAGAGAGAGACAGAGAGACAGAAAGAGACAAAGAGAGAGAGACAGAGAGAGACAGAAAGAGACAGAGAGAGACAAAGACAAAGAGAGAGACAGAGACAGAGTGAGATAGACTGAGAGAGACAGAGAGAGACACAGAGAGCGACAGAGAGAGACAGAGATTGAGACAGAGAGAGACAGAGAGAGAGACAGAGAGAGACAGAGACAAAGTGAGAGAGACTGAGAGAGACAGAGAGAGAGACAGAGAGAGACAGAGACAGAGTGAGATAGACTGAGAGAGACAGAGAGAGAGACACAAGAGAGACAGAGAGAGACAGAGATAGAGACAGAGAGAGACAGAGAGAGACAGAGAGAGACAGAGAGAGAGAGACAGAGAGAGAGACAGAGAGCGACAGAGAGAGAGAGACAGAGAGAGAGACAGAGACAGACAAAGAGGGAGATAGAGAGAGAGAGACAGAGAGAGAAACACAGAGACAGAGAGAGACAGTGAGATACAGAGAGAGACAGAGATAGAAAGAAACCGACAAAGAGAGAGAGACAGAAAGAGACAGATAGAGAGATAGAGAGAGACAGAGAGAGACACAGAGAGTAAGAGACAAAAGACAGAGACAAAGAGCGAGACAGAGAAAGAGTGAGAGAGAATGAGAGAGACAGAGAGAGAGACAGAGAGAAACAGAGACAGAGTGAGAGAGACTGAGAGAGACAAAGAGAGACACAGAGAGAGACAGAGTGAGACACAGAGATACGGAGATAGAGACACAGAGAGAGACAGAGAGATACAGAGAGAGACAGAGAGAGAGAGAAAGAGACAGAAAGAAAACAGACAAAGAGAGAGAGACAGAGAGAGACAGAGAGAGACAGAGATAGAGACAGAGACAGAGTGAGACAGAGAGAGACAGAGAGAGAGACAGAGACAAAGAGAGAGACAGAGTGAGACAGAACAGAGTGAGAGAGACTGAGAGAGACAGAGAGAGGGACAGAGAGAGACAGAGACAAAGTGAGAGAGACTGAGATAGACAGAGAGAGAGACAGAAAGAGACAGAGACAAAGAGAGAGACAGAGAGAGACAGAGACAGAGTGAGAGAGACAGAGAGAGACAGAGAGAGACAGAGACAAAGTGAGAGAGACTGAGATAGACAGACAGAGAGACGGAGAGAGACAGAGACAAAGAGAGAGACAAAGAGAGACAGAGACAGAGTGAGATAGCTTGAGAGAGACAGAGAGAGATACAGAGAGAGACAGAGAGAGACAGAGAGAAACAGAGATAGAGACAGAGAGAGACAGAGAGGGACAGAGAGAGACAGAGATAGAGACAGAGAGAGAGAGACAGAGAGAGAGAGACAGGGACAGACAAAGAGAGAGACAGAGAGAGAGACACACAAAGACAGAGAGAGACAGTGAGATATAGAGAGAGACAGAGAGAGAAAGAGAGAGATAGAGAGAGAGACAGAGTGAGACACAGAGAGAGACAGAGAGAGATAGAGACAAAGTGAGAGAGACTGAGATAGACAGAGAGAGAGACAGAGAGAGACAGAGACAAAGAGAGAGACAGAGAGAGACAGAGACAAAGTGAGATAGCTTGAGAGAGTCAGAGAGAGATACAGAGAGAGACAGAGACAGATAGAGAGAGACAAAGATAGAGACAGAGAGAGACATAGAGGGAAAGAGAGAGACAGAGATAGAGACTCAGAGAGAGAGAGAGACAGAGAGAGAGACAGAGACAGACAAAGAGAGAGACAGAGAGAGAGACACACAGAGACAGAGAGAGACAGTGAGATACAGAGGGAAGGAGAGAGACAGAGACAGACAGAAACCGACAAAGAGAGAGAGACAGAAAGAGACAGATAGAGAGATACGGAGAGAGACAGAGAGAGACAGAGAGAGAGAGACAGAGAGAGAGACAGAGATGACAGAGTCATACAGAGAGAGACAAAGAGAGTAGAGAGAGACAGAGAGAGACACAGAGAGAGACAGAGATAGAGACAGAGAGAGACAGATACAGAGTCAGAGAGAGACAGAGAGAGACACAGAAAGAGACACAGAGAGAGAAAGAGAGGGCAACAGAAAGAGACAGAGAGGACAGAGAGAGACACAGAGAGAGAAAGAGAGAGACAGAGAGAGAGACAGAGGGAGAAAGAAAGAGAGACAGAGACAAAGAGAGTGAATGAGAGAGACAGAGAGAGACAGAGAGAGAGAGACAGAGAGAGACCGAGAGAGAGACAGAGAGAGAGACAGAGTCAAAGAGAGTGAATGAGAGAGACAGAGAGAGACAGAGAGAGAGACAGAGAGAGACAGAGATAGTCAGAGAGAGACAGAGATAGTCAGAGAGAGACATAGATACAGAAAAGAGACAAAGAGAGAGAGACAAAGAGAGACAGAGAAAGACAGAGAGAGACAGAGAGAGAGATGGAGGGAGACAGAGAGTGATACAGAGAGAGACAGATATAGAGACAGAGAGAGACAGAGAAAGACACAGAGAGAAACACAGAGAGACAGAGAGAGAGACAGAGAGACAGAGAGAGACAGAGAGAGAGAGACAGAGAGAGAGACAGAGATGACAGAGTCATACAGAGAGAGAAAAAGAGAGTAGAGAGAGACAGAGAGAGACAGAGAGAGACAGAATGAGACACAGAGAGAGAAAGAAAGAGAGAGATAGAGACAGAGTGAGACAAAGAAAGACACAGAGAGAGACAGAGAGATATATATAGAGAGACAGAAAGAGACAGAAACAGACAGAGAGACAGAGAGAAACAGAGAGATACAGAGAGAGAGACAGAGAGAGACAGAGAGAGACACAGAGAGAGACAGAGAGAAACACAGAGAGAGACAGAGAGAGACACAGAGAGAGACATGGAGAGACACAGAGAGACACAGAGAGAGACAGAGAGAGACAGAGACAGTCAGAGAGAGACAGTGACAGAGAGAGACACAAAGAGAGACAGAGAGACACAGAGAGAGACAGAGAGAGAGACAGACAGAGACAGAGAAGACACAGAGATAGAGACAGAGAGAGACAGAGAGAGAGACAGAGAGAGACTGAGTGAGACAGAGATAGAGACAGAGAGAGACGGGGAGAGACACTGGGAGAAACAGAGAGAGACAGAGAGAGACAGAGAGAGACAGATATAGAGACAAAGAGGGACAGAGAGAGAGACAGAGAGAGACAGATATAGAGACAGAGAGGGACAGAGAGAGAGACAGAGACAAAGAGAATGAATGAGAAATACAGAGAGAGAGACACAGAGAGAAAGACAGAGAGAGACAAAGAGAGAAACAGAGAGAAAGACAGAGACAGAGAGAGACACAGAGAGATACAGAGAGAGACACAGAGAGAGACTGAGGGAGAGACAGAGAAAGAGAAAGAGAGAGACAGAGAGAGACAGAGAGAGACAGAAAAGAGACAGAGAGAGAGACAGAGAGAGACAGAGAGAGACAGAGAGAGACAGAGAGAGACAGATAGAGAGACAGAGAAAGACAAAGAGAGAGACAGAGAGAGACAAGCGAGACAGAGAGAGACAGAGAGAGACGAGCGAGACAGAGAGAGACAGAGAGAGACAGAGAGACATAATGAAAGAAACAGAGATAGACTGAGAGGGACAGAATGAGACAGAGAGAGACACAGAGAGACACAGAGAGAGACAGAGAGAGACACAGAGAGAGACAGAGAGAGATACAGAGAGAGAGACAGAGATTAACAGAGAGAGAGAGAGACAGAGAGAGACAGAGAGAGAGACAGAGAGACACAAAGAAAGAAACAGAGATAGACGGAGAGAGACAGAGAGAGAGACAAAGAGAGACACAGAGAGAGACAGAGAGGTAGATACAGAGAGAGAGACAGAGAGAGACAGAGAGAGAGAGAGACAGAGAGAGACAGAGAGAGACAGAGAGAGACACAGAGAAACACAGAGAGAGTCAGAGAGAGACAGTGAGAGACAGAGAGAGACACAAAGAGAGACAGAGAGAGGCACAGAGAGAGACACAGAGAGAGACAGAGAGAGACAGAGAGAGACAGACAGAGACAGAGAGAGACACAGAGATAGAGACAGAGAGAGACAGAGAGAGAGACAGAGAGAGACTGAGAGAGACAGAGATAGAGACAGAGAGAGACGGGGAGAGACACTGGGAGAAACAGAGAGAGACAGAGAGAGAGACAGAGAGAGACAGAAATAGAGACAGAGAGGGACAGAGAGAGAGACAGAGAGAAAGACAGAGACAGAGAGAGACACAGAGAGATACAGAGAGTGACACAGAGAGAGACAGAGGGAGAGACAGAGAAAGAGAAAGAGAGAGACAGAGAGAGAGACAGAGAGAGACAGAAAAGAGACAGAGAGAGAGACAGAGAGAGACAGAGAGAGACAGATAGAGAGACAGAGAAAGACACAGAGAGAGACAGAGAGAGACAGAGAGAGACAGACAGAGACAGAGAGAGACACAGAGATAGAGACAGAGAGAGACAGAGAGAGAGACAGAGAGAGACTGAGAGAGACAGAGATAGAGACAGAGAGAGACGGGGAGAGACACTGGGAGAAACAGAGAGAGACAGAGAGAGAGACAGAGAGAGACAGAAATAGAGACAGAGAGGGACAGAGAGAGAGACAGAGAGAAAGACAGAGACAGAGAGAGACACAGAGAGATACAGAGAGTGACACAGAGAGAGACAGAGGGAGAGACAGAGAAAGAGAAAGAGAGAGACAGAGAGAGAGACAGAGAGAGACAGAAAAGAGACAGAGAGAGAGACAGAGAGAGACAGAGAGAGACAGAGAGAGACAGAGAGAGACAGATAGAGAGACAGAGAAAGACACAGAGAGAGACAGAGAGAGACAAGCGAGACAGAGAGAGACAGAGAGACAGAGAGACACAATGAAAGGAACAGAGATAGACTGAGAGGGATTGAGAGAGAGACAGAGAGAGACACAGAGAGACACAGAGAGAGACAGAGAGAGACACAGAGAGAGACAGAGAGAGATACAGAGAGAGAGAAAGAGATTAACAGAGAGAGAGAGACAGAGAGAGAGACAAAGAGAGACACAGAGAGACACAGAGAGAGACAGAGAGAGACACAGAGAGAGACAGAGAGGGAGATACAGAGAGAGAGACAGAGAGAGACAGAGAGAGAGACAGAGAGAGACAGAGATAGACAGAGATAGAGAGAAATAGACACAGAGATAGATAGAGAGATACAGAGAGAGACAGAGAGAGACAGAGAGTTTAAGAGATAGAGACAGAGAGAGACAGAGAGAGAAACAGAGAGAGACAGAGAGAGACAGAGAGAGAGATAGAGAGAGAGACAGAGACAAAGGGAGTGACCGAGAAAGACAGAGAGAGACAGAGAGAGACACAGAGAGACAGAGAGATACAGAGAGATAGACAAAGAGATAAGAGAGAGACAGAGAGAGACTGAGAGAGACAGAGAGACGCAGAGAGAGAGACAGAGAGAGACACAGAGAGAGACAGAGATAGAGACAGAGAGATACAGAGAGAGAGACAGAGATAGAGACAGAGAGAGACAGATACAGAGACAGAAAGAGACAGAAAGGACAGAGAGAGACACAGAGATAGAAAGAGAGAGACAGAGAGAGACAGAGGGAGAAAGAAAGAGAGACAGAGACAAAGAGAGTGAATGAGAGAGACAGAGAGAGACAGAGAGAGAGAAAGAGAGAGACACAGAGAGAGACAGAGAGAGAGACAGAGTCAAAGAGAGTGAATGAGAGAGACAGAGAGAGACAGAGAGAGATAGACAGACAGAGACACAGAGAGAGACAGAGATAGTCAGAGAGAGACAGAGATAGAAAGAGAGAGAGACATAGATACAGAAAAGAGACAAAGAGAGACAGAGAAAGACAGAGAGAGACAGAGAGAGAGACGGAGAGAGACAGAGAGAGACACAGAGAGAGACAGATATAGAGACAGAGAGAGACAGAGAAAGACACAGAGAGAAACACTGAGAGACAGAGAGAGAGACAGAGAGACAGAGAGAGACAGAGAGAGAGACAGAGAGAGACACAGAGTTGACAGAGACATACAGAGAGAGACAAAGAGAGTAGAGAGAGACAGAGAGATGGAGAGAGACAGAGACAAACAGAGAGAGACAGAGAGAGAGAAAGAGAGAGACAGATATAGACACAGAGAGAGACACAGAGAAACACAGAGAGAGACACAGAGAGAGACATGGAGAGACACAGAGAGACACAGATAGAGACAGAGAGTGACGAGAGAGACAGAGAGAGAGACAGAGAGAGACAGAGATAGACAAAGAGAGACAGAGAGAGACAGATAGAGAGACAGATAGAGAGACAGAGAGAGACAGAGAGAGAGAGACAGAGAGAGACAGAGAGAGAGAAGGAGAGAAAGAGAAAGACAGAGAGAGTCAAAGAAAGACACAGAGAGTG
Source organism: Mus caroli (assembly GCF_978045245.1). Lineage (NCBI taxonomy): Eukaryota > Metazoa > Chordata > Mammalia > Rodentia > Muridae > Mus > Mus caroli. Next base: position 16,236,415 of record NW_028227276.1, on the reverse strand, counting down.
ACAGAGAGAGAGAGATACAGAGAGAGAGAGAGACAGAGAGAGACAGAGAGACAGAGAGAGACAGAGAGAGACAAAGATAGACAGAGATAGAGACAGAGAGAGACAGACAGAGAGAGACAGAGAGAGATGAAGAGAGACACAGAGAGAGACAGAGAGAGACAGAGAGAAAGACAGAGACAGAGAGATACAGAGAGAGACAGAGAGAGACACACAGAGAGAGAGAGAGAACGAGGGAGACACAGTGAAAGACAGAGAGAGAGACAGAGAGAGAGACAGAGAGAGACAGAAAATAGACAAAGAGACAGTCAGAGAGTGACAGAGGAAGACAGAGAGAGAGACAGAGACAAAGAGAGAGAGACAGAGAAAGAGGTTAGAGACAGAGAGAGAGAGAGAGACAGAGACAGAGTGAGAGAGACTGAGAGAGACAGAGAGAGAGACAGAGAGAGACAGAGAGAGACATACAGAGAGACATAGAGAGACAGAGAGAGACTCAGAGAGAGACAAAGAGAGAAACAGAGAGAGACAGAGAGAGACAGAAAGAGACAGAGAGATAGACAGAAAAAGATACAGATAGAGACAGAGAGAGACAGAGAGAGTCACAGAGAGCAAAAGAGAGAGACAGAGAGAGAAAAGTGACAATGAGAGAGAGAGAGAGACAGAGAAAGACAGAGAAGGACAGATAGAGAGAAAGAAAAAAGACAGAGACAAATAGAGAGAGAGACTGAGAGAGACAGAGAGATACTGAGAGAGACAGAGAGATACAGAGATATAGAAAGAGAGATACAGAGAGAGACACAGAGAGAAACAGAGAGAGACAGAGAGAGACAGAGATAGACAGAGAGAGACAAAGAAAGAGAAAGAGAGAGAGACAGAGAGAGAGACAGAGAGAGACAGAGAGAGAGACAGAGACAAAGAGAGTGACTGAGAAAGACAGAGAGAGACAAGGAGAGAGAGACTGAGAGTGACAAAGAGAGAAACAGAGAGAGAGACAGAGACAAAGAGAGTGACTGAGAAAGACAGAGAGAGACAGAAAGAGAGAGACAGAGAGATACAAAAAGAGAAACAGAGAGAGACAGAGCAAGACAGAGAGAGAGACAGAGAGAGAGACAGAGAGAGACAGAGACAGAGTGAGAGAGACTGACAGAGACAGAGAGAGACAGAAAGAGACATAAAGAGAGAGACATAGAGAGACAGAGAGAGACACAGAGAGAGACAGAGAGACAGACAGAGAGCAAATAGAGAGACAGAGAGTTACACAGAGAGAGCATAGAGATACAGAAAGACAAAGAGAGAAGAGAGACAGAGATATAGAAAGACAGATACAGAGAGAGACACAGAGAGAAACAGAGAGAGACAGAGAGTGAGACAGAGAGAGACAGAGAGAGACAGAAAAGAGACAGTGATTTAGACAGAGTGGGACAGAGAGAGACAGATAGAGAGACACAGAGAGACAGAGAGAGAGAGACAGAGACAGAGAGATGAGAGAGACAGAGAGAGACAGAGAGAGACACAGAGAGAGACAAAGAAAGAGTCAGAGAGAGAGACTGAGAGAGACATGGACAGAGACAGAGAGAGACAGAGAGAGACAGAGAGAGACACAGAAAGAGAGAGAGAGAGAAAGAGGGAGATAGAAAGAGACAGAGCGAGATGAGAGAGACACAGAGAGAGAAAGAGAGAGACAGAGAGAGACAGAAAGAGAGACAGAGACAAAGAGAGTGAATGAGAGAGACAGAGAGAGACATAGAGAGAGAGACACAGAGAGACACAGAGAGAGACAGAGAGAGAGACTGAGTCAAAGAGAGTGAATAAGTGAGACAGAGAGAGACACAGAGAGAGAGAGACACAAGAGACACAGAGAGAGACAGAGTGATACAGAGAAAGAGACAAAGAGAGAAGAGAGAGACAGAGAGAGACAGATAGACAGAGAGAGAGACAGAGATAGAGACAGAGAGAGACACAGAGAGAGACAGCGAGAGAAAGATAGAGAGACAGAGAGAGACATACAGAAAGAGACAGAGAGAGACAGAAAGAGACACAGAGAGAGAAAGAGAGAGAGACAGAGATAGACAGAGAGAGAGACAGAGAGATACAGAAAAGAGACAAAGAGAGAGAGACAGAAAGAGACAGAGAAAGACAGAGAGAGACAGAGAGAGAGACGGAGAGAGACACAGAGATAGAGACAGAGAGAGACACAGAGAGAGACAGCGAGAGAAAGATAGAGAGACAGAGAGAGACATACAAAAAGAGACAGAGAGAGACAGAGAGAGACACAGAGAGAGAAAAAGAGAGAGACCGAGATAGACAGAGAGAGAGACAGAGAGATACAGAAAAGAGACGAAGAGAGAGAGAGACAGAAAGAGACCGAGAAAGAGAGAGAGAGACAGAGAGAGAGAAGGAGAGAGACAGAGACAGACACAGAGACAGAGAGAGACAGAGAAAGACACAGAGAGACAGTGAGAGAGACAGAGAGACAGAGAGAGACAGAGAGATGACAGAGACATACAGAGAGAGACAAAGAGAGTAGAGAGAGACAGAGAGAGACTGAGAGAGACAGAGATAGAGACAGAGAGAGACAGAGAGAGACAGAGAGAGAGACAGAGAGAGACAGAAATGAGACAAAGAGAGAGACAGAGAGAGACAGAAAGAGACAGATAGAGCGATACAGAGAGAGACAGAGAGAGACAGAGAGAGACAGAGAGACAGAGAGAGACAGAGAGGGACAGAGAGAGACAGAGAGAGACAGAGAGATACAGAGAGAGACAGAGAGAGAGACAGAGGGAGACAGAAATGAGACAAAGAGAGAGACAGAGAGAGACAGAAAGAGACAGAGAGTGAGATAGAGAGAGACAGAAACCGACAAAGAGAGATAGGCAGAAAGAGAGAGATAGAGAGATAAAGAGAGAGACAGAGAGAGACAGAGAGAGACAGAGATAGAGACAGAGATACAGAGAGATACAGAGAGAGACAGAGAGAGAGACAGAGAGAGACAGAAATGAGACAAAGAGAGAGACAGAGAGAGACAGAAAGAGACAGAGAGTGAGATAGAGAGAGACAGAGAGAGACAAGAGAGACAGAGACAGAGAGAGACAGAGAGAGACAGAGAGATACAGAGAGAGACAGAGAGAAACACAGAGAGAGACAGAGAGAGACAGAAAGAGACAGAGAGAGAAATAGGGAGAGAAAGAGAGAGACACAGAGAGAGACAGAGAGAGACAGACATAAAGACAGAGAGAGACAGAGGGAGAGAGACAGAGAGAGTCAGAGAGAGACAGAGAGATACAGAGAGAGACAGAGAGAGAGATAGAGAGAGACAGAGTGAGACACAGAGAGAGGCAGAGAGAGAGACAGAGAAAAAGAGAGAGACAGAGAGAGACAGAGACAGAGTGAGATAGCTTGAGAGAGACAGAGAGAGATACAGAGAGAGAAAGAGAGAGACGGAGAGAGACAGAGATAGAGACAGAGAGAGACAGAAAGGGACAGAGCGAGACAAAAATAGAGACAGAGAGAGAGAGACAGAGAGAGAGAGACAGAGACAGACAAAGAGAGAGACAGAGAGAGAGACACACAAAGACAGAGAGAGACAGTGAGATACAGAGAGAGACAGAGAGGGACAGAGAGAGATAGAGAGAGACAGAGAGAGAGACAGAGAGAGAGACAGAGACAAAGAGAGAGACAGAGAAAGACAGAGAGAGACAGAGAGAGATAGAAACAAAGTGAGAGAGACTGAGATAGACAGAGAGAGAGACAGAGAGAGACAGAGACAAAGAGAGAGACAGAGAGAGACAGAGACAGAGTGAGATAGCTTGAGAGGGACAGAGAGAGATACAGAGAGAGACAGAGAGAGACAGAGATAGAGACAGAGAGAGAAATAGAGGGAAAGAGAGAGACAGAGATAGAGACTGAGAGAGAGAGAGACAGAGAGATAGACAGAGACAGACAAAGAGAGAGACAGAGAGAGACACACAAAGACAGAGAGAGACAGTGAGATACAGAGAGAGACAGAGAGAGACAGAGAGAGATAGAGAGAGACAGAGTGAGACACAGAGAGAGACAGAGAGAGAGACAAAGACAAAGAGAGAGACAGAGAAAGACAGAGAGAGACAGAGAGAGATAGAAACAAAGTGAGAGAGACTGAGATAGACAGAGAGAGAGACAGAGAGAGACAGAGACAAAGAGAGAGACAGAGAGAGACAGAGACAGAGTGAGATAGCTTGAGAGGGACAGAGAGAGATACAGAGAGAGACAGAGAGAGACAGAGAGAGACAGAAACCGACAAAGAGAGAGAGGCAGAAAGAGACAGATAGAGAGATACAGAGAGAGAGAGAGAGAGACAGAGAGAGACAGAGATAGAGACAGAGAGAGACAGAGAGGGACAGAGAGAGACAGAGAGAGACAGAGAGATACAGAGAGAGACAGAGAGAGAGACAGAGAGAGACAGAAATGAGACAAAGAGAGAGACAGAGAGAGACAGAAAGAGACAGATAGAGAGAAACAGAGAGAGACAGAGACAGAGAGAGACAGAGAGAGAGACAGAGAGAGACAGAGAGGGACAGAGAGAGACAGAGAGAGACAGAGAGATACAGAGAGAGACAGAGTGAGAGACAGAGAGAGACAGAAATGAGACAAAGAGAGAGACAGAGAGAGACAGAAAGAGACAGAGAGTGAGATAGAGAGAGAAAGAAACCGACAAAGAGAGAGAGGCAGAAAGAGACAGATAGAGAGATACAGAGAGAGACAGAGAGAGACAGAGATAGAGACAGAGAGAGACAGAGAGATACAGAGAGAGACAGAGAGAGACAGAAATGAGACAAAGAGAGAGACAGATAGAGACAGAAAGAGACAGAGAGTGAGATAGAGAGAGACAGAGAGAGATAGAGACAAAGAAAGAGACAGAGAGAGAGACAGAGAGAGACCGAGACAGAGTGAGAGAGACTGAGAGAGACAGAGAGAGACAGAGATAGAGAAAGAGAGAGACAGAGAGAGAGAGAGACAGAGAGAGAGACAGAGAGAGACAGAGAGATACAGAGAGAGACAGAGAGTGAGACAGAGACAGTAAAGAGACAAAGAGAGAGAGACAGAGAGACAGAAAGAGACAAAGAGAGAGAGACAGAGAAAGACAGAAAGAGACAGAGAGAGACAAAGACAAAGAGAGAGACAGAGACAGAGTGAGATAGACTGAGAGAGACAGAGAGAGACACAGAGAGCGACAGAGAGAGACAGAGATTGAGACAGAGAGAGACAGAGAGAGAGACAGAGAGAGACAGAGACAAAGTGAGAGAGACTGAGAGAGACAGAGAGAGAGACAGAGAGAGACAGAGACAGAGTGAGATAGACTGAGAGAGACAGAGAGAGAGACACAAGAGAGACAGAGAGAGACAGAGATAGAGAAAGAGAGAGACAGAGAGAGACAGAGAGATAGAGACAGAGAGAGAGACAGAGAGCGACAGAGAGGAGAGACAGAGAGAGAGACAGAGACAGACAAAGAGGGAGATAGAGAGAGAGAGAGACAGAGAGAGAAACACAGAGACAGAGAGATACAGAGAGAGAGATACAGAGAGAGAGAGAGACAGAGAGAGACAGAGAGACAGAGAGAGACAGAGAGAGACAAAGATAGACAGAGATAGAGACAGAGAGAGACAGACAGAGAGAGACAGAGAGAGATGAAGAGAGACACAGAGAGAGACAGAGAGAGACAGAGAGAAAGACAGAGACAGAGAGATACAGAGAGAGACAGAGAGAGACACACAGAGAGAGAGAGAGAACGAGGGAGACACAGTGAAAGACAGAGAGAGAGACAGAGAGAGAGACAGAGAGAGACAGAAAATAGACAAAGAGACAGTCAGAGAGTGACAGAGGAAGACAGAGAGAGAGACAGAGACAAAGAGAGAGAGACAGAGAAAGAGGTTAGAGACAGAGAGAGAGAGAGAGACAGAGACAGAGTGAGAGAGACTGAGAGAGACAGAGAGAGAGACAGAGAGAGACAGAGAGAGACATACAGAGAGACATAGAGAGACAGAGAGAGACTCAGAGAGAGACAAAGAGAGAAACAGAGAGAGACAGAGAGAGACAGAAAGAGACAGAGAGATAGACAGAAAAAGATACAGATAGAGACAGAGAGAGACAGAGAGAGACACAGAGAGCAAAAGAGAGAGACAGAGAGAGAAAAGTGACAATGAGAGAGAGAGAGAGACAGAGAAAGACAGAGAAGGACAGATAGAGAGAAAGAAAAAAGACAGAGACAAATAGAGAGAGAGACTGAGAGAGACAGAGAGATACTGAGAGAGACAGAGAGATACAGAGATATAGAAAGAGAGATACAGAGAGAGACACAGAGAGAAACAGAGAGAGACAGAGAGAGACAGAGATAGACAGAGAGAGACAAAGAAAGAGAAAGAGAGAGAGACAGAGAGAGAGACAGAGAGAGACAGAGAGAGAGACAGAGACAAAGAGAGTGACTGAGAAAGACAGAGAGAGACAAGGAGAGAGAGACTGAGAGTGACAAAGAGAGAAACAGAGAGAGAGACAGAGACAAAGAGAGTGACTGAGAAAGACAGAGAGAGACAGAAAGAGAGAGACAGAGAGATACAAAAAGAGAAACAGAGAGAGACAGAGCAAGACAGAGAGAGAGACAGAGAGAGAGACAGAGAGAGACAGAGACAGAGTGAGAGAGACTGACAGAGACAGAGAGAGACAGAAAGAGACATAAAGAGAGAGACATAGAGAGACAGAGAGAGACACAGAGAGAGACAGAGAGACAGACAGAGAGCAAATAGAGAGACAGAGAGTTACACAGAGAGAGCATAGAGATACAGAAAGACAAAGAGAGAAGAGAGACAGAGATATAGAAAGACAGATACAGAGAGAGACACAGAGAGAAACAGAGAGAGACAGAGAGTGAGACAGAGAGAGACAGAGAGAGACAGAAAAGAGACAGTGATTTAGACAGAGTGGGACAGAGAGAGACAGATAGAGAGACACAGAGAGACAGAGAGAGAGAGACAGAGACAGAGAGATGAGAGAGACAGAGAGAGACAGAGATAGAGACAGAGAGAGACAGAGAGAGACACAGAGAGAGACAAAGAAAGAGTCAGAGAGAGAGACTGAGAGAGACATGGACAGAGACAGAGAGAGACAGAGAGAGACAGAGAGAGACACAGAAAGAGAGAGAGAGAGAAAGAGGGAGATAGAAAGAGACAGAGCGAGATGAGAGAGACACAGAGAGAGAAAGAGAGAGACAGAGAGAGACAGAAAGAGAGACAGAGACAAAGAGAGTGAATGAGAGAGACAGAGAGAGACATAGAGAGAGAGACACAGAGAGACACAGAGAGAGACATAGAGAGACAGAGAGAGACTGAGTCAAAGAGAGTGAATAAGTGAGACAGAGAGAGACACAGAGAGAGAGAGACACAAGAGACACAGAGAGAGACAGAGTGATACAGAGAAAGAGACAAAGAGAGAAGAGAGAGACAGAGAGAGACAGATAGACAGAGAGAGAGACAGAGATAGAGACAGAGAGAGACACAGAGAGAGACAGCGAGAGAAAGATAGAGAGACAGAGAGAGACATACAGAAAGAGACAGAGAGAGACAGAAAGAGACACAGAGAGAGAAAGAGAGAGAGACAGAGATAGACAGAGAGAGAGACAGAGAGATACAGAAAAGAGACAAAGAGAGAGAGACAGAAAGAGACAGAGAAAGACAGAGAGAGACAGAGAGAGAGACGGAGAGAGACACAGAGATAGAGACAGAGAGAGACACAGAGAGAGACAGCGAGAGAAAGATAGAGAGACAGAGAGAGACATACAAAAAGAGACAGAGAGAGACAGAGAGAGACACAGAGAGAGAAAAAGAGAGAGACCGAGATAGACAGAGAGAGAGACAGAGAGATACAGAAAAGAGACGAAGAGAGAGAGAGACAGAAAGAGACCGAGAAAGAGAGAGAGAGACAGAGAGAGAGAAGGAGAGAGACAGAGACAGACACAGAGACAGAGAGAGACAGAGAAAGACACAGAGAGACAGTGAGAGAGACAGAGAGACAGAGAGAGACAGAGAGATGACAGAGACATACAGAGAGAGACAAAGAGAGTAGAGAGAGACAGAGAGAGACTGAGAGAGACAGAGATAGAGACAGAGAGAGACAGAGGGACAGAGAGAGACAGAGAGAGACAGAGAGATACAGAGAGAGACAGAGAGAGAGACAGAGAGAGACAGAAATGAGACAAAGAGAGAGACAGAGAGAGACAGAAAGAGACAGATAGAGCGATACAGAGAGAGACAGAGAGAGACAGAGAGAGACAGAGAGACAGAGAGAGACAGAGAGGGACAGAGAGAGACAGAGAGAGACAGAGAGACAGAGAGAGACAGAGAGGGACAGAGAGAGACAGAGAGAGACAGAGAGATACAGAGAGAGACAGAGAGAGAGACAGAGGGAGACAGAAATGAGACAAAGAGAGAGACAGAGAGAGACAGAAAGAGACAGAGAGTGAGATAGAGAGAGACAGAAACCGACAAAGAGAGATAGGCAGAAAGAGAGAGATAGAGAGATAAAGAGAGAGACAGAGAGAGACAGAGAGAGACAGAGATAGAGACAGAGATACAGAGAGATACAGAGAGAGACAGAGAGAGAGACAGAGAGAGACAGAAATGAGACAAAGAGAGAGACAGAGAGAGACAGAAAGAGACAGAGAGTGAGATAGAGAGAGACAGAGAGAGACAAGAGAGACAGAGACAGAGAGAGACAGAGAGAGACAGAGAGATACAGAGAGAGACAGAGAGAAACACAGAGAGAGACAGAGAGAGACAGAAAGAGACAGAGAGAGAAATAGGGAGAGAAAGAGAGAGACACAGAGAGAGACAGAGAGAGACAGACATAAAGACAGAGAGAGACAGAGGGAGAGAGACAGAGAGAGTCAGAGAGAGACAGAGAGATACAGAGAGAGACAGAGAGAGAGATAGAGAGAGACAGAGTGAGACACAGAGAGAGGCAGAGAGAGAGACAGAGAAAAAGAGAGAGACAGAGAGAGACAGAGACAGAGTGAGATAGCTTGAGAGAGACAGAGAGAGATACAGAGAGAGAAAGAGAGAGACGGAGAGAGACAGAGATAGAGACAGAGAGAGACAGAAAGGGACAGAGCGAGACAAAAATAGAGACAGAGAGAGAGAGACAGAGAGAGAGAGACAGAGACAGACAAAGAGAGAGACAGAGAGAGAGACACACAAAGACAGAGAGAGACAGTGAGATACAGAGAGAGACAGAGAGGGACAGAGAGAGATAGAGAGAGACAGAGAGAGAGACAGAGAGAGAGACAGAGACAAAGAGAGAGACAGAGAAAGACAGAGAGAGACAGAGAGAGATAGAAACAAAGTGAGAGAGACTGAGATAGACAGAGAGAGAGACAGAGAGAGACAGAGACAAAGAGAGAGACAGAGAGAGACAGAGACAGAGTGAGATAGCTTGAGAGGGACAGAGAGAGATACAGAGAGAGACAGAGAGAGACAGAGATAGAGACAGAGAGAGAAATAGAGGGAAAGAGAGAGACAGAGATAGAGACTGAGAGAGAGAGAGACAGAGAGATAGACAGAGACAGACAAAGAGAGAGACAGAGAGAGACACACAAAGACAGAGAGAGACAGTGAGATACAGAGAGAGACAGAGAGAGACAGAGAGAGATAGAGAGAGACAGAGTGAGACACAGAGAGAGACAGAGAGAGAGACAAAGACAAAGAGAGAGACAGAGAAAGACAGAGAGAGACAGAGAGAGATAGAAACAAAGTGAGAGAGACTGAGATAGACAGAGAGAGAGACAGAGAGAGACAGAGACAAAGAGAGAGACAGAGAGAGACAGAGACAGAGTGAGATAGCTTGAGAGGGACAGAGAGAGATACAGAGAGAGACAGAGAGAGACAGAGAGAGACAGAAACCGACAAAGAGAGAGAGGCAGAAAGAGACAGATAGAGAGATACAGAGAGAGAGAGAGAGAGACAGAGAGAGACAGAGATAGAGACAGAGAGAGACAGAGAGGGACAGAGAGAGACAGAGAGAGACAGAGAGATACAGAGAGAGACAGAGAGAGAGACAGAGAGAGACAGAAATGAGACAAAGAGAGAGACAGAGAGAGACAGAAAGAGACAGATAGAGAGAAACAGAGAGAGACAGAGAGAGACAGAGAGAGACAGAGAGAGAGACAGAGAGAGACAGAGAGGGACAGAGAGAGACAGAGAGAGACAGAGAGATACAGAGAGAGACAGAGTGAGAGACAGAGAGAGACAGAAATGAGACAAAGAGAGAGACAGAGAGAGACAGAAAGAGACAGAGAGTGAGATAGAGAGAGAAAGAAACCGACAAAGAGAGAGAGGCAGAAAGAGACAGATAGAGAGATACAGAGAGAGACAGAGAGAGACAGAGATAGAGACAGAGAGAGACAGAGAGATACAGAGAGAGACAGAGAGAGACAGAAATGAGACAAAGAGAGAGACAGATAGAGACAGAAAGAGACAGAGAGTGAGATAGAGAGAGACAGAGAGAGATAGAGACAAAGAAAGAGACAGAGAGAGAGACAGAGAGAGACCGAGACAGAGTGAGAGAGACTGAGAGAGACAGAGAGAGACAGAGATAGAGAAAGAGAGAGACAGAGAGAGAGAGAGACAGAGAGAGAGACAGAGAGAGACAGAGAGATACAGAGAGAGACAGAGAGTGAGACAGAGACAGTAAAGAGACAAAGAGAGAGACAGAGAGACAGAAAGAGACAAAGAGAGAGAGACAGAGAAAGACAGAAAGAGACAGAGAGAGACAAAGACAAAGAGAGAGACAGAGACAGAGTGAGATAGACTGAGAGAGACAGAGAGAGACACAGAGAGCGACAGAGAGAGACAGAGATTGAGACAGAGAGAGACAGAGAGAGAGACAGAGAGAGACAGAGACAAAGTGAGAGAGACTGAGAGAGACAGAGAGAGACAGAGAGAGACAGAGACAGAGTGAGATAGACTGAGAGAGACAGAGAGAGAGACACAAGAGAGACAGAGAGAGACAGAGATAGAGAAAGAGAGAGACAGAGAGAGACAGAGAGATAGAGACAGAGAGAGAGACAGAGAGCGACAGAGAGGAGAGACAGAGAGAGAGACAGAGACAGACAAAGAGGGAGATAGAGAGAGAGAGAGACAGAGAGAGAAACACAGAGACAGAGAGAGACAGTGAGATACAGAGAGAGAGAGAGAGAGAGAGAAAGAAACCGACAAAGAGAGAGAGACAGAAAGAGACAGATAGAGAGATAGAGAGAGACAGAGAGAGACACAGAGAGTAAGAGACAAAAGACAGAGACAAAGAGCGAGACAGAGAAAGAGTGAGAGAGAATGAGAGAGACAGAGAGAGAGACAGAGAGAAACAGAGACAGAGTGAGAGAGACTGAGAGAGACAAAGAGAGACACAGAGAGAGACAGAGTGAGACACAGAGATACGGAGATAGAGACACAGAGAGAGACAGAGAGATACAGAGAGAGACAGAGAGAGAGAGAAAGAGACAGAAAGAAAACAGACAAAGAGAGAGAGACAGAGAGAGACAGAGATAGAGACAGAGACAGAGTGAGACAGAGAGATCAGAGAGAGAGACAGAGACAAAGAGAGAGACAGAGTGAGACAGAACAGAGTGAGAGAGACTGAGAGAGACAGAGAGAGGGACAGAGAGAGACAGAGACAAAGTGAGAGAGACTGAGATAGACAGAGAGAGAGACAGAAAGAGACAGAGACAAAGAGAGAGACAGAGAGAGACAGAGACAGAGTGAGAGAGACAGAGAGAGACAGAGAGAGACAGAGACAAAGTGAGAGAGACTGAGATAGACAGACAGAGAGACAGAGAGAGACAGAGACAAAGAGAGAGACAGAGAGAGACAGAGACAGAGTGAGATAGCTTGAGAGAGACAGAGAGAGATACAGAGAGAGACAGAGAGAAACAGAGATAGAGACAGAGAGAGACAGAGAGGGACAGAGAGAGACAGAGATAGAGACAGAGAGAGAGAGACAGAGAGAGAGAGACAGGGACAGACAAAGAGAGAGACAGAGAGAGAGACACACAAAGACAGAGAGAGACAGTGAGATATAGAGAGAGACAGAGAGAGAAAGAGAGAGATAGAGAGAGAGACAGAGTGAGACACAGAGAGAGACAGAGAGAGATAGAGACAAAGTGAGAGAGACTGAGATAGACAGAGAGAGAGACAGAGAGAGACAGAGACAAAGAGAGAGACAGAGAGAGACAGAGACAAAGTGAGATAGCTTGAGAGAGTCAGAGAGAGATACAGAGAGAGACAGAGACAGACAGAGAGAGACAGAGATAGAGACAGAGAGAGACATAGAGGGAAAGAGAGAGACAGAGATAGAGACTGAGAGAGAGAGAGAGACAGAGAGAGAGACAGAGACAGACAAAGAGAGAGACAGAGAGAGAGACACACAGAGACAGAGAGAGACAGTGAGATACAGAGGGAAGGAGAGAGACAGAGACAGACAGAAACCGACAAAGAGAGAGAGACAGAAAGAGACAGATAGAGAGATACGGAGAGAGACAGAGAGAGATAGAGATAGAGACAGAGAGAGACAGACAGGGACAGAGAGAGACAGAGAGAGACAGAGAGATACAGAGGGAGACAGAGAGAGAGACAGAGAGAGACAGAAATGAGACAAAGAGATAGACAGAGAGAGACAGAAAGAGACAGAGAGTGAGATAGAGAGAGACAGAAACCGACAAAGAGAGAGAGTCTGAAAGAGACAGATAGAGAGATACAGAGAGAGACAGACAGAGACAGAGAGAGACAGAGATAGAGACAGAGAGAGACAGAGAGGGACAGAGAGAGACAGAGATAGAGACAGAGAGAGAGAGACAGAGAGAGAGAGACAGAGACAGACAAAGAGAGAGACAGAGAGAGAGACACACAAAGACAAAGAGAGACAGTGAGATATAGAGAGAGACAGAGAGAGACAGAGAGAGACAGAAAGAGACAGAGAGTGAGATAGAGAGAGACAGAAACCGACAAAGAGAGAGAGACTGAAAGAGACAGATACAGAGATACAGAGAGAGACAGAGAGAGTCAGAGAGAGACAGAGATAGAGACAGAGCGAGACAGAGAGGGACAGAGAGAGACAGAGATAGAGACTGAGAGAGAGAGACAGAGAGAGAGAGACAGAGACAGACAAAGAGAGAGACAGAGAGAGAGACACACAAAGACAGAGAGAGACAGTGAGATATAGAGAGAGACAGAGAGAGACAGAGAGAGATAGAGAGAGAGTGAGAGAGACAGAGAGAGACAGAGAGAGAGACAGAGAGAGATAGAGACAAAGTGAGAGAGACTGAGATAGACAGACAGAGAGACAGAGAGAGACAGAGACAGAGTGAGAGAGACAGAGAGAGATACAGAGAGAGACAGAGAGAGACAGAGACAGAGATAGAGACAGAGAGAGACATAGAGGGAAAGAGAAAGACAGAGATAGAGACTGAGAGAGAGAGAAACAGAGAGAGAGACAGAGACTGACAAAGAGAGAGACAGAGAGAGAGACACACAGAGACAGAGAGACAGTGAGATACAGAGAGAGACAGAGAGAGACAGAGAGAGATAGAGAGATACAGAGTGAAACACAGAGAGAGACAGATAGATAGACAGAGACAAAGAGAGAGACAGAGAGAGACAGAGAGAGAGACAGAGAGAGACAGAGACAAAGAGAGAGACAGAGAGAGACCGAGACAGAGTGAGATAACTTGAGAGAGACAGAGAGAGATACAGAGAGAGACAGAGAGAGACAGAGAGAGACAGAGATAGAGACAGAGATAGACATAGAGGGAAAGAGAGAGACAGACATAGACTGAGAGAGAGAGAGACAGAGAGAGAGACAGAGACAGACAAAGAGAGAGACAGAGAGAGACACACAGAAACAGAGAGAGACAGTGAGATACAGAGAGAGACAGAGAGACAGAGAGAGACAGAAACCGACAAAGAGAGAGAGAGACAGAAAGAGACATATAGAGAGATACAGAGAGAGACAGAGAGAGACAGAGATAGAGACAGAGAGAGACAGAGAGGGACAGAGAGAGACAGAGAGAGACAGAGAGATACAGAGAGAGACAGAGAGAGAGACAGAGAGAGACAGAAATGAGACAAAGAGAGAGACCGAGAGAGACAGAAAGAGACAGAGAGTGAGATAGAGAGAGACAGAGAGAGACAGAGAGAGATAGAGACAAAGTGAGACAGACTGAGATAGACAGAGAATGAGACAGAGACAAAGAGAGAGACAAATAGAGACAGAGACAGAGTGAGATAGCTTGAGAGAGACAGAGAGAGATACAGAGAGAGACAGAGTGAGACAGAGACAGAGATAGAGACAGAGAGATACATAGAGGGAAAGAGAGAGACAGAGATAGAGACTGAGAGAGAGAGAGACAGAGAGATAGACAGAGACAGACAAAGAGAGAGACAGAGAGAGAGACACACAAAGACAGAGAGAGACAGTGAGATACAGAGAGAGACAGAGAGAGACAGAGAGAGATAGAGAGAGACAGAGTGAGACACAGAGAGAGACAGAGAGAGAGACAGAGACAAAGAGAGAGACAGAGAAAGACAGAGAGAGACAGAGAGAGATAGAAACAAAGTGAGAGAGACTGAGATAGACAGAGAGAGAGACAGAGAGAGACAGAGACAAAGAGAGAGACAGAGAGAGACAGAGACAGAGTGAGATAGCTTGAGAGGGACAGAGAGAGATACAGAGAGAGACAGAGAGAGACAGAGAGAGACAGAAACCGACAAAGAGAGAGAGGCAGAAAGAGACAGATAGAGAGATACAGAGAGAGAGAGAGAGAGACAGAGAGAGACAGAGATAGAGACAGAGAGAGACAGAGAGGGACAGAGAGAGACAGAGAGAGACAGAGAGATACAGAGAGAGACAGAGAGAGAGACAGAGAGAAACAGAAATGAGACAAAGAGAGAGACAGAGAGAGACAGAAAGAGACAGATAGAGAGATACAGAGAGAGACAGAGAGAGACAGAGAGAGAGACAGAGAGAGACAGAGAGGGACAGAGAGAGACAGAGAGAGACAGAGAGATACAGAGAGAGACAGAGTGAGAGACAGAGAGAGACAGAAATGAGACAAAGAGAGAGACAGAGAGAGACAGAAAGAGACAGAGAGTGAGATAGAGAGAGAAAGAAACCGACAAAGAGAGAGAGGCAGAAAGAGACAGATAGAGAGATACAGAGAGAGACAGAGAGAGACAGAGATAGAGACAGAGAGAGACAGAGAGATACAGATAGAGACAGAGAGAGACAGAGAGAGACACAGAGAGCAAAAGAGAGAGACAGAGAGAGAAAAGTGACAATGAGAGAGAGAGAGAGACAGAGAAAGACAGAGAAGGACAGATAGAGAGAAAGAAAAAAGACAGAGACAAATAGAGAGAGAGACTGAGAGAGACAGAGAGATACTGAGAGAGACAGAGAGATACAGAGATATAGAAAGAGAGATACAGAGAGAGACACAGAGAGAAACAGAGAGAGACAGAGAGAGACAGAGATAGACAGAGAGAGACAAAGAAAGAGAAAGAGAGAGAGACAGAGAGAGAGACAGAGAGAGACAGAGAGAGAGACAGAGACAAAGAGAGTGACTGAGAAAGACAGAGAGAGACAAGGAGAGAGAGACTGAGAGTGACAAAGAGAGAAACAGAGAGAGAGACAGAGACAAAGAGAGTGACTGAGAAAGACAGAGAGAGACAGAAAGAGAGAGACAGAGAGATACAAAAAGAGAAACAGAGAGAGACAGAGCAAGACAGAGAGAGAGACAGAGAGAGAGACAGAGAGAGACAGAGACAGAGTGAGAGAGACTGACAGAGACAGAGAGAGACAGAAAGAGACATAAAGAGAGAGACATAGAGAGACAGAGAGAGACACAGAGAGAGACAGAGAGACAGACAGAGAGCAAATAGAGAGACAGAGAGTTACACAGAGAGAGCATAGAGATACAGAAAGACAAAGAGAGAAGAGAGACAGAGATATAGAAAGACAGATACAGAGAGAGACACAGAGAGAAACAGAGAGAGACAGAGAGTGAGACAGAGAGAGACAGAGAGAGACAGAAAAGAGACAGTGATTTAGACAGAGTGGGACAGAGAGAGACAGATAGAGAGACACAGAGAGACAGAGAGAGAGAGACAGAGACAGAGAGATGAGAGAGACAGAGAGAGACAGAGAGAGACACAGAGAGAGACAAAGAAAGAGTCAGAGAGAGAGACTGAGAGAGACATGGACAGAGACAGAGAGAGACAGAGAGAGACAGAGAGAGACACAGAAAGAGAGAGAGAGAGAAAGAGGGAGATAGAAAGAGACAGAGCGAGATGAGAGAGACACAGAGAGAGAAAGAGAGAGACAGAGAGAGACAGAAAGAGAGACAGAGACAAAGAGAGTGAATGAGAGAGACAGAGAGAGACATAGAGAGAGAGACACAGAGAGACACAGAGAGAGACAGAGAGAGAGACTGAGTCAAAGAGAGTGAATAAGTGAGACAGAGAGAGACACAGAGAGAGAGAGACACAAGAGACACAGAGAGAGACAGAGTGATACAGAGAAAGAGACAAAGAGAGAAGAGAGAGACAGAGAGAGACAGATAGACAGAGAGAGAGACAGAGATAGAGACAGAGAGAGACACAGAGAGAGACAGCGAGAGAAAGATAGAGAGACAGAGAGAGACATACAGAAAGAGACAGAGAGAGACAGAAAGAGACACAGAGAGAGAAAGAGAGAGAGACAGAGATAGACAGAGAGAGAGACAGAGAGATACAGAAAAGAGACAAAGAGAGAGAGACAGAAAGAGACAGAGAAAGACAGAGAGAGACAGAGAGAGAGACGGAGAGAGACACAGAGATAGAGACAGAGAGAGACACAGAGAGAGACAGCGAGAGAAAGATAGAGAGACAGAGAGAGACATACAAAAAGAGACAGAGAGAGACAGAGAGAGACACAGAGAGAGAAAAAGAGAGAGACCGAGATAGACAGAGAGAGAGACAGAGAGATACAGAAAAGAGACGAAGAGAGAGAGAGACAGAAAGAGACCGAGAAAGAGAGAGAGAGACAGAGAGAGAGAAGGAGAGAGACAGAGACAGACACAGAGACAGAGAGAGACAGAGAAAGACACAGAGAGACAGTGAGAGAGACAGAGAGACAGAGAGAGACAGAGAGATGACAGAGACATACAGAGAGAGACAAAGAGAGTAGAGAGAGACAGAGAGAGACTGAGAGAGACAGAGATAGAGACAGAGAGAGACAGAGGGACAGAGAGAGACAGAGAGAGACAGAGAGATACAGAGAGAGACAGAGAGAGAGACAGAGAGAGACAGAAATGAGACAAAGAGAGAGACAGAGAGAGACAGAAAGAGACAGATAGAGCGATACAGAGAGAGACAGAGAGAGACAGAGAGAGACAGAGAGACAGAGAGAGACAGAGAGGGACAGAGAGAGACAGAGAGAGACAGAGAGATACAGAGAGAGACAGAGAGAGAGACAGAGGGAGACAGAAATGAGACAAAGAGAGAGACAGAGAGAGACAGAAAGAGACAGAGAGTGAGATAGAGAGAGACAGAAACCGACAAAGAGAGATAGGCAGAAAGAGAGAGATAGAGAGATAAAGAGAGAGACAGAGAGAGACAGAGAGAGACAGAGATAGAGACAGAGATAC
This sequence comes from Mus caroli, assembly GCF_978045245.1. NCBI lineage: Eukaryota > Metazoa > Chordata > Mammalia > Rodentia > Muridae > Mus > Mus caroli. The sequence continues at coordinate 16,218,723 of NW_028227276.1, read as the reverse complement.
AGAGAGATACAGAGAGAGACAGAGAGAGAGACAGAGAGAGACAGAAATGAGACAAAGAGAGAGACAGAGAGAGACAGAAAGAGACAGAGAGTGAGATAGAGAGAGACAGAGAGAGACAAGAGAGACAGAGACAGAGAGAGACAGAGAGAGACAGAGAGATACAGAGAGAGACAGAGAGAAACACAGAGAGAGACAGAGAGAGACAGAAAGAGACAGAGAGAGAAATAGGGAGAGAAAGAGAGAGACACAGAGAGAGACAGAGAGAGACAGACATAAAGACAGAGAGAGACAGAGGGAGAGAGACAGAGAGAGTCAGAGAGAGACAGAGAGATACAGAGAGAGACAGAGAGAGAGATAGAGAGAGACAGAGTGAGACACAGAGAGAGGCAGAGAGAGAGACAGAGAAAAAGAGAGAGACAGAGAGAGACAGAGACAGAGTGAGATAGCTTGAGAGAGACAGAGAGAGATACAGAGAGAGAAAGAGAGAGACGGAGAGAGACAGAGATAGAGACAGAGAGAGACAGAAAGGGACAGAGCGAGACAAAAATAGAGACAGAGAGAGAGAGACAGAGAGAGAGAGACAGAGACAGACAAAGAGAGAGACAGAGAGAGAGACACACAAAGACAGAGAGAGACAGTGAGATACAGAGAGAGACAGAGAGGGACAGAGAGAGATAGAGAGAGACAGAGAGAGAGACAGAGAGAGAGACAGAGACAAAGAGAGAGACAGAGAAAGACAGAGAGAGACAGAGAGAGATAGAAACAAAGTGAGAGAGACTGAGATAGACAGAGAGAGAGACAGAGAGAGACAGAGACAAAGAGAGAGACAGAGAGAGACAGAGACAGAGTGAGATAGCTTGAGAGGGACAGAGAGAGATACAGAGAGAGACAGAGAGAGACAGAGATAGAGACAGAGAGAGAAATAGAGGGAAAGAGAGAGACAGAGATAGAGACTGAGAGAGAGAGAGACAGAGAGATAGACAGAGACAGACAAAGAGAGAGACAGAGAGAGACACACAAAGACAGAGAGAGACAGTGAGATACAGAGAGAGACAGAGAGAGACAGAGAGAGATAGAGAGAGACAGAGTGAGACACAGAGAGAGACAGAGAGAGAGACAAAGACAAAGAGAGAGACAGAGAAAGACAGAGAGAGACAGAGAGAGATAGAAACAAAGTGAGAGAGACTGAGATAGACAGAGAGAGAGACAGAGAGAGACAGAGACAAAGAGAGAGACAGAGAGAGACAGAGACAGAGTGAGATAGCTTGAGAGGGACAGAGAGAGATACAGAGAGAGACAGAGAGAGACAGAGAGAGACAGAAACCGACAAAGAGAGAGAGGCAGAAAGAGACAGATAGAGAGATACAGAGAGAGAGAGAGAGAGACAGAGAGAGACAGAGATAGAGACAGAGAGAGACAGAGAGGGACAGAGAGAGACAGAGAGAGACAGAGAGATACAGAGAGAGACAGAGAGAGAGACAGAGAGAGACAGAAATGAGACAAAGAGAGAGACAGAGAGAGACAGAAAGAGACAGATAGAGAGAAACAGAGAGAGACAGAGAGAGACAGAGAGAGACAGAGAGAGAGACAGAGAGAGACAGAGAGGGACAGAGAGAGACAGAGAGAGACAGAGAGATACAGAGAGAGACAGAGTGAGAGACAGAGAGAGACAGAAATGAGACAAAGAGAGAGACAGAGAGAGACAGAAAGAGACAGAGAGTGAGATAGAGAGAGAAAGAAACCGACAAAGAGAGAGAGGCAGAAAGAGACAGATAGAGAGATACAGAGAGAGACAGAGAGAGACAGAGATAGAGACAGAGAGAGACAGAGAGATACAGAGAGAGACAGAGAGAGACAGAAATGAGACAAAGAGAGAGACAGATAGAGACAGAAAGAGACAGAGAGTGAGATAGAGAGAGACAGAGAGAGATAGAGACAAAGAAAGAGACAGAGAGAGAGACAGAGAGAGACCGAGACAGAGTGAGAGAGACTGAGAGAGACAGAGAGAGACAGAGATAGAGAAAGAGAGAGACAGAGAGAGAGAGAGACAGAGAGAGAGACAGAGAGAGACAGAGAGATACAGAGAGAGACAGAGAGTGAGACAGAGACAGTAAAGAGACAAAGAGAGAGAGACAGAGAGACAGAAAGAGACAAAGAGAGAGAGACAGAGAAAGACAGAAAGAGACAGAGAGAGACAAAGACAAAGAGAGAGACAGAGACAGAGTGAGATAGACTGAGAGAGACAGAGAGAGACACAGAGAGCGACAGAGAGAGACAGAGATTGAGACAGAGAGAGACAGAGAGAGAGACAGAGAGAGACAGAGACAAAGTGAGAGAGACTGAGAGAGACAGAGAGAGAGACAGAGAGAGACAGAGACAGAGTGAGATAGACTGAGAGAGACAGAGAGAGAGACACAAGAGAGACAGAGAGAGACAGAGATAGAGAAAGAGAGAGACAGAGAGAGACAGAGAGATAGAGACAGAGAGAGAGACAGAGAGCGACAGAGAGGAGAGACAGAGAGAGAGACAGAGACAGACAAAGAGGGAGATAGAGAGAGAGAGAGACAGAGAGAGAAACACAGAGACAGAGAGAGACAGTGAGATACAGAGAGAGAGAGAGAGAGAGAGAAAGAAACCGACAAAGAGAGAGAGACAGAAAGAGACAGATAGAGAGATAGAGAGAGACAGAGAGAGACACAGAGAGTAAGAGACAAAAGACAGAGACAAAGAGCGAGACAGAGAAAGAGTGAGAGAGAATGAGAGAGACAGAGAGAGAGACAGAGAGAAACAGAGACAGAGTGAGAGAGACTGAGAGAGACAAAGAGAGACACAGAGAGAGACAGAGTGAGACACAGAGATACGGAGATAGAGACACAGAGAGAGACAGAGAGATACAGAGAGAGACAGAGAGAGAGAGAAAGAGACAGAAAGAAAACAGACAAAGAGAGAGAGACAGAGAGAGACAGAGATAGAGACAGAGACAGAGTGAGACAGAGAGATCAGAGAGAGAGACAGAGACAAAGAGAGAGACAGAGTGAGACAGAACAGAGTGAGAGAGACTGAGAGAGACAGAGAGAGGGACAGAGAGAGACAGAGACAAAGTGAGAGAGACTGAGATAGACAGAGAGAGAGACAGAAAGAGACAGAGACAAAGAGAGAGACAGAGAGAGACAGAGACAGAGTGAGAGAGACAGAGAGAGACAGAGAGAGACAGAGACAAAGTGAGAGAGACTGAGATAGACAGACAGAGAGACAGAGAGAGACAGAGACAAAGAGAGAGACAGAGAGAGACAGAGACAGAGTGAGATAGCTTGAGAGAGACAGAGAGAGATACAGAGAGAGACAGAGAGAAACAGAGATAGAGACAGAGAGAGACAGAGAGGGACAGAGAGAGACAGAGATAGAGACAGAGAGAGAGAGACAGAGAGAGAGAGACAGGGACAGACAAAGAGAGAGACAGAGAGAGAGACACACAAAGACAGAGAGAGACAGTGAGATATAGAGAGAGACAGAGAGAGAAAGAGAGAGATAGAGAGAGAGACAGAGTGAGACACAGAGAGAGACAGAGAGAGATAGAGACAAAGTGAGAGAGACTGAGATAGACAGAGAGAGAGACAGAGAGAGACAGAGACAAAGAGAGAGACAGAGAGAGACAGAGACAAAGTGAGATAGCTTGAGAGAGTCAGAGAGAGATACAGAGAGAGACAGAGACAGACAGAGAGAGACAGAGATAGAGACAGAGAGAGACATAGAGGGAAAGAGAGAGACAGAGATAGAGACTGAGAGAGAGAGAGAGACAGAGAGAGAGACAGAGACAGACAAAGAGAGAGACAGAGAGAGAGACACACAGAGACAGAGAGAGACAGTGAGATACAGAGGGAAGGAGAGAGACAGAGACAGACAGAAACCGACAAAGAGAGAGAGACAGAAAGAGACAGATAGAGAGATACGGAGAGAGACAGAGAGAGATAGAGATAGAGACAGAGAGAGACAGACAGGGACAGAGAGAGACAGAGAGAGACAGAGAGATACAGAGGGAGACAGAGAGAGAGACAGAGAGAGACAGAAATGAGACAAAGAGATAGACAGAGAGAGACAGAAAGAGACAGAGAGTGAGATAGAGAGAGACAGAAACCGACAAAGAGAGAGAGTCTGAAAGAGACAGATAGAGAGATACAGAGAGAGACAGACAGAGACAGAGAGAGACAGAGATAGAGACAGAGAGAGACAGAGAGGGACAGAGAGAGACAGAGATAGAGACAGAGAGAGAGAGACAGAGAGAGAGAGACAGAGACAGACAAAGAGAGAGACAGAGAGAGAGACACACAAAGACAAAGAGAGACAGTGAGATATAGAGAGAGACAGAGAGAGACAGAGAGAGACAGAAAGAGACAGAGAGTGAGATAGAGAGAGACAGAAACCGACAAAGAGAGAGAGACTGAAAGAGACAGATACAGAGATACAGAGAGAGACAGAGAGAGTCAGAGAGAGACAGAGATAGAGACAGAGCGAGACAGAGAGGGACAGAGAGAGACAGAGATAGAGACTGAGAGAGAGAGACAGAGAGAGAGAGACAGAGACAGACAAAGAGAGAGACAGAGAGAGAGACACACAAAGACAGAGAGAGACAGTGAGATATAGAGAGAGACAGAGAGAGACAGAGAGAGATAGAGAGAGAGTGAGAGAGACAGAGAGAGACAGAGAGAGAGACAGAGAGAGATAGAGACAAAGTGAGAGAGACTGAGATAGACAGACAGAGAGACAGAGAGAGACAGAGACAGAGTGAGAGAGACAGAGAGAGATACAGAGAGAGACAGAGAGAGACAGAGACAGAGATAGAGACAGAGAGAGACATAGAGGGAAAGAGAAAGACAGAGATAGAGACTGAGAGAGAGAGAAACAGAGAGAGAGACAGAGACTGACAAAGAGAGAGACAGAGAGAGAGACACACAGAGACAGAGAGACAGTGAGATACAGAGAGAGACAGAGAGAGACAGAGAGAGATAGAGAGATACAGAGTGAGACACAGAGAGAGACAGATAGATAGACAGAGACAAAGAGAGAGACAGAGAGAGACAGAGAGAGAGACAGAGAGAGACAGAGACAAAGAGAGAGACAGAGAGAGACCGAGACAGAGTGAGATAACTTGAGAGAGACAGAGAGAGATACAGAGAGAGACAGAGAGAGACAGAGAGAGACAGAGATAGAGACAGAGATAGACATAGAGGGAAAGAGAGAGACAGACATAGACTGAGAGAGAGAGAGACAGAGAGAGAGACAGAGACAGACAAAGAGAGAGACAGAGAGAGACACACAGAAACAGAGAGAGACAGTGAGATACAGAGAGAGACAGAGAGACAGAGAGAGACAGAAACCGACAAAGAGAGAGAGAGACAGAAAGAGACATATAGAGAGATACAGAGAGAGACAGAGAGAGACAGAGATAGAGACAGAGAGAGACAGAGAGGGACAGAGAGAGACAGAGAGAGACAGAGAGATACAGAGAGAGACAGAGAGAGAGACAGAGAGAGACAGAAATGAGACAAAGAGAGAGACCGAGAGAGACAGAAAGAGACAGAGAGTGAGATAGAGAGAGACAGAGAGAGACAGAGAGAGATAGAGACAAAGTGAGACAGACTGAGATAGACAGAGAATGAGACAGAGACAAAGAGAGAGACAAATAGAGACAGAGACAGAGTGAGATAGCTTGAGAGAGACAGAGAGAGATACAGAGAGAGACAGAGTGAGACAGAGACAGAGATAGAGACAGAGAGATACATAGAGGGAAAGAGAGAGACAGAGATAGAGACTGAGAGAGAGAGAGACAGAGAGATAGACAGAGACAGACAAAGAGAGAGACAGAGAGAGAGACACACAAAGACAGAGAGAGACAGTGAGATACAGAGAGAGACAGAGAGAGACAGAGAGAGATAGAGAGAGACAGAGTGAGACACAGAGAGAGACAGAGAGAGAGACAGAGACAAAGAGAGAGACAGAGAAAGACAGAGAGAGACAGAGAGAGATAGAAACAAAGTGAGAGAGACTGAGATAGACAGAGAGAGAGACAGAGAGAGACAGAGACAAAGAGAGAGACAGAGAGAGACAGAGACAGAGTGAGATAGCTTGAGAGGGACAGAGAGAGATACAGAGAGAGACAGAGAGAGACAGAGAGAGACAGAAACCGACAAAGAGAGAGAGGCAGAAAGAGACAGATAGAGAGATACAGAGAGAGAGAGAGAGAGACAGAGAGAGACAGAGATAGAGACAGAGAGAGACAGAGAGGGACAGAGAGAGACAGAGAGAGACAGAGAGATACAGAGAGAGACAGAGAGAGAGACAGAGAGAAACAGAAATGAGACAAAGAGAGAGACAGAGAGAGACAGAAAGAGACAGATAGAGAGATACAGAGAGAGACAGAGAGAGACAGAGAGAGAGACAGAGAGAGACAGAGAGGGACAGAGAGAGACAGAGAGAGACAGAGAGATACAGAGAGAGACAGAGTGAGAGACAGAGAGAGACAGAAATGAGACAAAGAGAGAGACAGAGAGAGACAGAAAGAGACAGAGAGTGAGATAGAGAGAGAAAGAAACCGACAAAGAGAGAGAGGCAGAAAGAGACAGATAGAGAGATACAGAGAGAGACAGAGAGAGACAGAGATAGAGACAGAGAGAGACAGAGAGATACAGAGAGAGACAGAGAGAGACAGAAATGAGACAAAGAGAGAGACAGAGAGAGACAGAAAGAGACAGAGAGTGAGATAGAGAGAGACAGAGAGAGATAGAGACAAAGAAAGAGACAGAGAGAGAGACAGAGAGAGACCGAGACAGAGTGAGAGAGACTGAGAGAGACAGAGAGAGACAGAGATAGAGAAAGAGAGAGACAGAGAGAGAGAGAGACAGAGAGAGAGACAGAGAGAGACAGAGAGATACAGAGAGAGACAGAGAGTGAGACAGAGACAGTAAAGAGACAAAGAGAGAGAGACAGAGAGACAGAAAGAGACAAAGAGAGAGAGACAGAGAGAGACAGAAAGAGACAGAGAGAGACAAAGACAAAGAGAGAGACAGAGACAGAGTGAGATAGACTGAGAGAGACAGAGAGAGACACAGAGAGCGACAGAGAGAGACAGAGATTGAGACAGAGAGAGACAGAGAGAGAGACAGAGAGAGACAGAGACAAAGTGAGAGAGACTGAGAGAGACAGAGAGAGAGACAGAGAGAGACAGAGACAGAGTGAGATAGACTGAGAGAGACAGAGAGAGAGACACAAGAGAGACAGAGAGAGACAGAGATAGAGAAAGAGAGAGACAGAGAGAGACAGAGAGATAGAGACAGAGAGAGAGACAGAGAGCGACAGAGAGGAGAGACAGAGAGAGAGACAGAGACAGACAAAGAGGGAGATAGAGAGAGAGAGAGACAGAGAGAGAAACACAGAGACAGAGAGAGACAGTGAGATACAGAGAGAGAGAGAGAGAGAGAAAGAAACCGACAAAGAGAGAGAGACAGAAAGAGACAGATAGAGAGATAGAGAGAGACAGAGAGAGACACAGAGAGTAAGAGACAAAAGACAGAGACAAAGAGCGAGACAGAGAAAGAGTGAGAGAGAATGAGAGAGACAGAGAGAGAGACAGAGAGAAACAGAGACAGAGTGAGAGAGACTGAGAGAGACAAAGAGAGACACAGAGAGAGACAGAGTGAGACACAGAGATACGAAGATAGAGACACAGAGAGAGACAGAGAGATACAGAGAGAGACAGAGAGAGAGAGAAAGAGACAGAAAGAAAACAGACAAAGAGAGAGAGACAGAGAGAGACAGAGATAGAGACAGAGACAGAGTCAGACAGAGAGAGACAGAGAGAGAGACAGAGACAAAGAGAGAGACAGAGTGAGACAGAACAGAGTGAGAGAGACTGAGAGAGACAGAGAGAGGGACAGAGAGAGACAGAGACAAAGTGAGAGAGACTGAGATAGACAGAGAGAGAGACAGAAAGAGACAGAGACAAAGAGAGAGACAGAGAGAGACAGAGACAGAGTGAGAGAGACAGAGAGAGACAGAGAGAGACAGAGACAAAGTGAGAGAGACTGAGATAGACAGACAGAGAGACAGAGAGAGACAGAGACAAAGAGAGAGACAGAGAGAGACAGAGACAGAGTGAGATAGCTTGAGAGAGACAGAGAGAGATACAGAGAGAGACAGAGAGAAACAGAGATAGAGACAGAGAGAGACAGAGAGGGACAGACAGAGACAGAGATAGAGACAGAGAGAGAGAGAGACAGAGAGAGAGAGACAGGGACAGACAAAGAGAGAGACAGAGAGAGAGACACACAAAGACAGAGAGAGACAGTGAGATATAGAGAGAGACAGAGAGAGAAAGAGAGAGATAGAGAGAGAGACAGAGTGAGACACAGAGAGAGACAGAGAGAGATAGAGACAAAGTGATAGAGACTGAGATAGACAGAGAGAGACAGAGAGAGACAGAGACAAAGAGAGAGACAGAGAGAGACAGAGACAAAGTGAGATAGCTTGAGAGAGTCAGAGAGAGATACAGAGAGAGACAGAGACAGACAGAGAGAGACAGAGATAGAGACAGAGAGAGACATAGAGGGAAAGAGAGAGACAGAGATAGAGACTGAGAGAGAGAGAGAGACAGAGAGAGAGACAGAGACAGACAAAGAGAGAGACAGAGAGAGAGACACACAGAGACAGAGAGAGACAGTGAGATACAGAGGGAAGGAGAGAGACACAGACAGACAGAAACCGACAAAGAGAGAGAGACAGAAAGAGACAGATAGAGAGATACGGAGAGAGACAGAGAGAGATAGAGATAGAGACAGAGAGAGACAGACAGGGACAGAGAGAGACAGAGAGAGACAGAGAGATACAGAGGGAGACAGAGAGAGAGACAGAGAGAGACAGAAATGAGACAAAGAGATAGACAGAGAGAGACAGAAAGAGACAGAGAGTGAGATAGAGAGAGACAGAAACCGACAAAGAGAGAGAGTCTGAAAGAGACAGATAGAGAGATACAGAGAGAGACAGACAGAGACAGAGAGAGACAGAGATAGAGACAGAGAGAGACAGAGAGGGACAGAGAGAGACAGAGATAGAGACAGAGAGAGAGAGACAGAGAGAGAGACAGAGACAGACAAAGAGAGAGACAGAGAGAGAGACACACAAAGACAAAGAGAGACAGTGAGATATAGAGAGAGACAGAGAGAGACAGAGAGAGACAGAAAGAGACAGAGAGTGAGATAGAGAGAGACAGAAACCGACAAAGAGAGAGAGACTGAAAGAGACAGATACAGAGATACAGAGAGAGACAGAGAGAGACAGAGAGAGACAGAGATAGAGACAGAGCGAGACAGAGAGGGACAGAGAGAGACAGAGATAGAGACTGAGAGAGAGAGACAGAGAGAGAGAGATAGAGACAGACAAAGAGAGAGACAGAGAGAGAGACACACAAAGACAGAGAGAGACAGTGAGATATAGAGAGAGACAGAGAGAGATAGAGAGAAGTGAGAGAGACAGAGAGAGACAGAGAGAGAGAGACAGAGAGAGATAGAGACTAAGTGAGAGAGACTGAGATAGACAGAGAGAGAGACAGAGAGAGACAGAGACAGAGTGAGAGAGACAGAGAGAGATACAGAGAGAGACAGAGAGAGACAGAGACAGAGATAGAGACAGAGAGAGACATAGAGGGAAAGAGAAAGACAGAGATAGAGACTGAGAGAGAGAGAAACAGAGAGAGAGACAGAGACTGACAAAGAGAGAGACAGAGAGAGAGACACACAGAGACAGAGAGACAGTGAGATACAGAGAGAGACAGAGAGAGACAGAGAGAGATAGAGAGATACAGAGTGAGACACAGAGAGAGACAGATAGATAGACAGAGACAAAGAGAGAGACAGAGAGAGACAGAGAGAGAGACAGAGAGAGACAGAGACAAAGAGAGAGACAGAGAGAGACCGAGACAGAGTGAGATAACTTGAGAGAGACAGAGAGAGATACAGAGAGAGACAGAGAGAGACAGAGAGAGACAGAGATAGAGACAGAGATAGACATAGAGGGAAAGAGAGAGACAGACATAGACTGAGAGAGAGAGAGACAGAGAGAGAGACAAAGACAGACAAAGAGAGAGACAGAGAGAGACACACAGAAACAGAGAGAGACAGTGAGATACAGAGAGAGACAGAGAGACAGAGAGAGACAGAAACCGACAAAGAGAGAGAGAGACAGAAAGAGACATATAGAGAGATACAGAGAGAGACAGAGAGAGACAGATAGAGACAGAGAGAGACAGAGAGGGACAGAGAGAGACAGAGAGAGACAGAGAGATACAGAGAGAGACAGAGAGAGAGACAGAGAGAGACAGAAATGAGACAAAGAGAGAGACCGAGAGAGACAGAAAGAGACAGAGAGTGAGATAGAGAGAGACAGAGAGAGACAGAGAGAGATAGAGACAAAGTGAGACAGACTGAGATAGACAGAGAGAGAGAGACAGAGACAAAGAGAGAGACAAATAGAGACAGAGACAGAGTGAGATAGCTTGAGAGAGACAGAGAGAGATACAGAGAGAGACAGAGTGAGACAGAGACAGAGATAGAGACAGAGAGATACATAGAGGGAAAGAGAGAGACAGAGATAGAGACTGAGAGAGAGAAACAGAGAGAGACAGAGACAGACAAAGAGAGAGACAGAGAGAGAGACACACAGAGACAGAGATAGACAGTGAGATACAGAGAGAGACAGAGAGAGACAGAGAGAGATAGAGAGATACAGAGTGAGACACAGAGAGAGACAGAGAGACAGAGACAAAGAGAGAGACAGAGAGAGACAGAGAGAGAGACAGAGAGAGACAGAGACAAAGAGAGAGACAGAGAGAGACAGAGACAGAGTGAGATAACTTGAGAGAGACAGAGAGAGATACAGAGAGAGACAGAGAGAGACAGAGAGAGACATAGAGGGAAAGAGAGAGACAGAGATAGAGACTGAGAGAGAGAGAGACAGAGAGAGTGACAGAGACAAAGAGAGAGACAGAGAGAGACACACAGAAACAGAGAGAGACAGAGAGAGACAGAGAGAGAGACACACAGAGACAGAGATAGACAGTGAGATACAGAGAGAGACAGAGAGAGACAGAGAGAGATAGAGAGATACAGAGTGAGACACAGAGAGAGACAGAGAGAGAGACAGAGACAAAGAGAGTACAGAGAGAGACAGAGAGAGAGAGACAGAGAGAGACAGAGACAAATGGAGAGACAGAGAGAGACAGAGACAGAGTGAGATAACTTGAGAGAGACAGAGAGAGATACAGAGAGAGACAGAGAGAGACAGAGAGAGACAGAGATAGAGACAGAGAGAGACATAGAGGGAAAGAGAGAGACAGAGATAGAGACTGAGAGAGAGAGAGACAGAGAGAGAGACAGAGACAGACAAAGAGAGAGACAGAGAGAGACACACAGAAACAGAGAGAGACAGAGAGAGACAGAGAGAGACAGAGAGAGACAGAAACCGACAAAGAGAGAGAGACAGAAAGAGACAGATAGAGAGATACAGAGAGAGACAGACAGAGACAGAGAGAGACAGAGATAGAGACAGAGAGAGACAGAGAGGGACAGAGAGAGACAGAGAGAGACAGAGAGATACAGAGAGAGACAGAGAGAGACAGAAAGAGACAGAGAGTGAGATAGAGAGAGACAGAAACCGACAAAGAGAGAGAGACAGAAAGAGACAGATAGAGAGATACAGAGAGAGACAGAGAGAGACAGAGATAGAGACAGAGAGAGACAAAGAGGGACAGAGAGACAGAGAGAGACAGAGAGATACAGAGAGAGACAGCGAGAGAGACAGAGAGAGAATGAAATGAGACAAAGAGAGAAACAGAGAGAGACAGAAAGAGACAGAGTGTGAGATAGAGAAAGACAGAGAGAGCCAGAGAGAGATAGAGACAAGGAGAGAGACAGAGAGAGAGACAGAGAGAGACCGAGACAGAGTGAGAGTGACTGAGAGAGACAGAGAGAGACACAGAGAGAGACAGAGAGAGACAGAGATAGAGAAAGAGAGAGAGAGACAGAGAGAGAGACATAGAGAGACAGAGAGATACAGAGAGAGACAGAGAGAGACAGAGACAGTAAAGAGACCAAGAGAGAGAGACAGAGAGAGACAGAAAGAGACAAAGAGAGAGAGACAGAGAGAGACAGAAATAGACAGAGAGAGACAAAGACAAAGAGAGAGACAGAGAGAGACAGAGAGAGACAGAGAAAGAGACAGAGAGAGACATTGAGGGACAGAGAGAGACAGAGATAGAGACTGAGAGAGAGAGACTGAGAGAGAGACAGAGAGAGACAGAGAGGGACAGAGAGAGACAGAGAGATACAGAGAGAGACAGAGAGAGAGACAGAGAGATACAGAAATGAGACAAAGAGAGAGACAGAGATAGACAGAAAGAGACAGAGAGTGAGATAGAGAGAGACAGAGAGAGACAGAGAGAGATAGAGACAAAGAGAGAGACAGAGAGAGAGACAGAGAGAGACCGAGACAGAGTGAGAGAGACTGAGAGAGACAGAGAGAGACAGAGATAGAGAAAGAGAGAGACAGAGAGAGAGACAGAGAGAGAGACAGAGAGAGACAGAGAGATACAGAGAAAGAGACAGAGACTGTAAAGAGACAAAGAGAGAGACAGAGAGACAGAAAGAGACAAAGAGAGAGAGACAGAGAGAGACAGAAAGAGACAGAGATAGACAAAGACAAAGTGAGAGACAGAGAGCGACAGAGACAGAGTGAGATAGACTGAGAGAGACAGAGAGAGACACAGAGAGCGACAGAGAGAGACAGAGATAGAGACAGAGAGAGACAGAGAGAGACAGACAGAGACAGAGAGATACAGAGAGAGACAGAGAGAGACAGAGACATTAAAGAGACAAAGAGAGAGAGACAGAGAGAGACAGAAAGAGACAATGAGAGAGACAGAAAGAGACAGAGAGAGATAGAGCGAGATAGAGAGAGACACAGAGAGAGACAGAGAAAAGAGAGAGACAGAGAGAGACAAGTATAGAGTGAGAGAGACTGAGAGAGATTGAGAGAGACAGAGACAGAGTGAGAAAGACTGAGAGAGACAGGGAGAGACAGTGATATAGACAGAGAGAGATAGAGAGAGACAGAGATAGAGACAGAAAGAGACAGAGAGAGACAGATAGAGACAGAGAGACACAGAGAGAAACAGAGAGAGACAGAGAGAGACACATAGAGAGACAGAGAGAGACAGATTTAGAAACAGAGAAAGACAGAGAGAGAGACAGAGAGAGTCAGAGAGAGTCAGAGAGATACCGAGAAAGACAGAGACTCAGAGAGAGACAGAGATAGAGACAGAGAGAGAAAGAGAAAGAGACAGAGAGAGACACAGTGAGAGACACAGAGAGAGACAGAGAAAGACAAAGAGAGAGACAGAGAGTGACAGAGTGATAAACAGAGAGAGACAGAGATAGAGACAGAGAGAGACAGAGAGACAGAGAGAGAAATTTAGAGGCAGAGAGAGACAGAGAGAGAGACAGAGAGAGACAGGGAGAGAAACAGAGAGACAGAGTGAGAGACAGGGAGAGACAGAGTTAGAGACAGAGAGAGATAGAGAGAGAGACAGAGAAAGGGACATAGAGACAGAGAGAGACAGAGAGAGACAGAGAGAAAGACAGAAAGAGACAGATAGAGACAGAAGGAGAGACAGAGAGATACAGAGAAAGACACAGAGAGAGACAGAGAGAGACAGAGAGAGAAAGAGACAGAGAGAGAGACAGAGAGACAGAGAGACACAGAGAGAGACAGAGAGAGATAAAAAGAGAGACAGAGATAGAGAGACAGAGAGAGATAGAGAGAGATAGAGTGAGACAGAGATAGACAGAGAGGGACAAAGAAAGACAGAGAGAGAGACAGAGAGACAGACAGAGACAGAGACAGAAAGAGACAGAGAGAGAGACAGAGAGAGAGACAGAGAGAGACAGAGAGACAGAGAGAGACAGAATGAGAGACAAACAGAGAAAGACAGAGAGAGACAGATAAAGACAGAGAGAGACAGAGAGAGACAGAGAGAGACTAAGATTGAGACAGAGAGAGAGAGACAGAGAGAGACAGAGAGAGAGACAGAGAGAGATAAAGAGAGAGACAGATGTAGAGACAGAGAGAGAGACTGACAGAGAAAGAGAGAGACAGAGAGAGAAACAGAGAGACAGAGAGAGACAGAGAGGGAGAGACAGAGAGAGAGAGACAGACAGAGACCGAAAACAGACAAAGAGAGAGAGTCAGAAAGAGACAGAGAGAGAGATAGAGAGAGAGAGAGAGACACAGAGAGAGACAGAGAGAGACACAGAGATAGAGAGAGACAGAGAGAGACAGAGACAGAGTGAGAGAGACTGAGATAGACAGAGAGAGACACAGATAGAGAGAGAGACAGAGAGAGAGACAGAGAGAGATGGAGAGATAAGAGCGAGAGACACAGAAGAGAGACAGAGAGAGACACAGAGGGAGACAGACATAAGAGAGAGACAGAGAGAAACAGAGACAGAGTGAGAGAGACTGAGAGAGACAGAGAGAGAGAGACAGAGACAGAGTGAGAGAGATTGAGAGAGACTGAGAGAGAGACAGAGAGGCAGAGATAAAGAGAGAAACAGAGAGAGACAGAGAGAGAAAGAGAGAGACAAAGATAGAGACAGAGAGAGAAGGAGAGATACAGAGAGAGACAGAGAGAGACACAGATAGAGACAAAGAGAGACAGAGAGAGACAGAGTTTGAGACAGAAAGAGAGACAGAGAGATAGAGATAGTGATAGAGAGGACAGAGAGAAAGACAGAGAGAGACAGAGAGAGACAGATAGATATAGAGAGAGACAGAGAGAGACACAGAGAGAGACAGAGAGAGACAGAAAGAGACAGAGAGAGATAGAGAGAGACACAGAGAGACACAGAGAGAGACAAAGAGATAGACAGAGACAAATAGAGAGACAGAGAGAGACAGAGACAAAGTGAGAAAGACAGAGAGAGTCAGAGAGAGAGACAGAGAGAGATATAGACAAAGTGAGAGAGACTGAGATAGACAGAGAGAGAGACAGAGGGAGACAGAGACAAAGAGAAAGACAGAGACAGAGTGAGATAGACTGAGAGAGACATAGAGAGACACAGAGAGAGACAGAGAGAGACAGAGAGAGACAGAGATAGAGACAGAGAGAGACCGAGAGAGAGACAGAGAGAGACAGAGAGAGACAGAGTGATACAGAGAGAGAGACAGAAAGAGAGACAGATTGAGACAGAAAATAGACAAAGGGAGAGAAACAGAGAGAGACAGAATGAGACAGATAGAGAGATAGAGAGAGACAGAGAGAGACACAGAGAGAGACAGAGAGAGAGACAGAGACAAAGAGAGAGACAGGAAGAGACAGAGACAGAGTGAGTGAGACTGATAGAGAGAGAGACAGAGAGAGACAGAGACAAAGTGAGAGAGACTGAGATAGACAGAGAGAGAGACAGAGAAAGACAAAGACAAAAAGAGAGACAGAGAGAGACAGAGACAGAGTGAGATAGACTGAGAGAGACAGAGAGAGACACAGAGAGCGACAGAGTGAGACAGAGATAGAGACAGAGGGAGACAGAGAGAGAGTGAGACAGAATGAGACAGAGAGAGACAGAGAGATACAGAGGGAGACAGAGAGAGACAGGTATAGAGACAGAGTCAGAGAGAGACAGAGAGAGAGACAGAGACCAAGAGAGAGACAGAGAGAGACAGAACAGAGTGAGAGAGACTGAGAGAGACAGAGAGCGGGACAGAGAGAGACAGAGACAAAGTGAGAGACAGAGAGAGACAGAGACAGAGTGAGAGAGACAGAGAGAGACAAAGAGAGAGACAGAGAGAGACAGAGAGAGACAGAGATAGAGACAGAGAGAGACAGAGAGAGAGACAGAGAGAGATGAGAGAGACAGAGAGATACAGAGAGAGACAGAGAGAAACACAGAGAGAGACAGAGAGAGACAGAAAGAGACTGAGAGAGAGATAGAGAGAGTCAGAGAGAGACACAGAGAGAGACAGAGAGAGTGACAGAGACAAAGAGAGAGACAGAGAGAGACAGAGACAGAGTGAGAGAGACAGAGAGAGACAAAGAGAGAGGCAGAGAGAGACAGAGACCAAGTGAAAGAGACCGAGATAGACAGAGAGAAACACAGAGAGAGACAGAGAGAGACAGAGATAGAGACAGAGAGAGACACAGAGAGAGACAGCGAGAGAAAGATAGAGAGAAAAAGAGAGACACATACAGAAAGAGACAGAGAGAGACAGAGAGAGACACAGAGAGAGAAAGAGAGAGAGACAGAGATAGACAGAGAGAGAGACGGAGAGATACAGAAAAGAGACAAAGAGAGAGACAGAGACAGAGAAAGACAGAGAGAGACAGAGAGAGAGACGGTTAGAGACAGAGAGAGACACAAAGAGAGACAGATATAGAGACGGAGAGAGACAGAGAATGACACAGAGAGACAGTGAGAGAGACAGAGAGACAGAGAGAGACAGAGAGATGACAGAGACATACAGAGAGAGACAAAGAGAGTAGAGAGAGACAGAGAGAGACAGAGAGAGACAAAGAAAGACACAGCGAGAGACAGAGAGAGAGAGAGATACAGAGAGAGAGACAAAGAGAGACAGAGAGACAGAGAGAGACAGAGAGAGGCAGAGATAGACAGAGAAAGAGAAAGAGAGAGACAGAGAGAGAGACAGAGAGAGAGACCGAGAGAGACAGAAAAGAGACAAACAGAGAGAGACAGAGAAAGACAGAGAGAGACAGAGAGACACAGAGAGAGACAGAGAGAGAGAGACAGAGACAGAGATAGAGACAGAGATAGACAGAGAAAGAGAAAGAGAGAGACAAAGAGAGAGACAGAGAAAATGACAGAGAGAAACAGAAAATAGACAGAGAGAGAGAAAGAGACAGACAGAGAGAGACAGAGACAGACAGACAGAGAGACAGAGAGAGACACAGAGAGAGACAGAGAGAGAGACAGAGAGAGATGAGAGAGACAGAGAGAGACAGAGAGAGACAGAGAGAGACAGAGAGAGAGACAGAGAGAGACAAAGAAAGAAACAGAGATAGACGGAGAGAGACAGAGAGAGAGACAGAGAGAGACACAGAGAGACACAGAGAGAGACAGAGAGAGACACAGATAGAGACAGAGAGAGAGAGATACAGAGAGACAGAGAGAGAAAGAGACAGAGAGACAGATAGAGACAGAGAGAGACTGAGATAGACAGTGATAGAGAGACACAGAGAGAGACAGAGATAGACTGAGAGAGAAAGAGTTAGAGACAGAGAGAGACAGAGAGAGAGACAGAGAGAGAAACAGAGAGAGACAGAGAGAGACAGAGAGAGAGACAGAGAGACAGAGACAAAGAGAGTGACTGAGAAAGACAGAGAGAGACAGAGAGAGAGACAGAGAGAGACACAGAGATACAGTGAGATACATAGAGAGAGACAAAGAGAGAAGAGAGAGAGAGACAGAGAGAGATAGAGAGACAGAGAGAGACACAGAGAGACAGAGATACAGACAGAGAGAGAAAGAGAGAGACACAGAGAGAGACAGAGAAAGAGACAGAGAGAGAGACTGAGAGAGACAGAGACAGAGAGAGACAGAGAGAGACACAGAAAGAGACAGAGAGAGAAAGAGAGGGAGACAGAAAGAGACAGAGCGAGACGAGAGAGACACAGAGAGAGAAAGAGAGAGACAGAGAGAGACAGACAGAGAGACAGAGACAAAGAGAGTGAATGAGAGAGACAGAGAGAGACACACAGAGAGAGACAGAGAGAGACACAGAGAGAGACAGAGAGAGAGACAGAGTCAAAGAGAGTGTATCAGAGAGACAGAGAGAGACAGAGAGAGAGAGACAGAAAGAGACACAGAGAGAGACAGAGTGATACAGAGAAAGAGACAAAGAGAGAGGAGAGAGACAGAGAGAGACATATAGAGAGACAGAGATAGAGACAGAGAGAGACACAGAGAGAGACAGAGAGAGAAAGATAGAGAGACAGAGAGAGACATACAGAAAGAGACAGAGAGAGACACAGAGAGAGAAAGAGAGAGAGAGAGAGACAGAGATAGACAGAGAGAGAGACAGAGAGAGACACAGAGAGAGACAGATATAGAGACAGAGATAGACAGAGAAAGACACAGGGAGAAACACAGAGAGACACTGAGAGAGACAGAGAGACAGAGAGACAGAGAGAGACAGAGAGAGAGACACAGAGAGACACAGAGATGACAGAGACATACAGAGAGACAAAGAGAGTAGAGAGAGACAGAGAGAGACAAAGAAAGACACAGAGAGAGAGACAGAGAGATATATTGAGAGAGAAAGAGAGAGACAGAAACAGACAGAGAGACAGAGAGAGACAGAGAGAGAGAGACAGAGAGAGACACAGAGAAACACAGAGAGAGACAGAGAGAGACACAGAGAGAGACATGGAGAGACACAGAGAGACACAGATAGAGACAGAGACTGAAAGAGAGAGACAGTGAGAGACAGAGAGAGACACAGAGAGAGATAGAGAGAGACACAGAGAGACAGAGAGAGAGACAGAGAGAGACAGACAGAGACAGAGAGAGACACAGAAAGAGAGACAGAGATAGAGACAGAGAGAGACAGAGAGACAGAGAGAGACTGAGAGAGACAGGGATAGAGACAGAGAGAGACAGTGAGAGACTCTGGGAGAATCGGAGAGAGACAGAGAGAGAGACAGAGAGAGACAGAAAATAGACTGAGAGTCAGAGAGTGACAGAGAAAGAGAGAGAGAGAAAAAGAGACAAAGAGAGAGAGAGACAGAGACAGAGTGAGAGAGACAGAGAGAGAGACAGAGAGAGAGACAGAGACAGAGTGAGAGAGACTGAGAGAGACAGAGAGAGAGACAGAGAGAGAGACAGAGAGAGACATACAGAGAGAGACATAGAGAGACAGAGAGAGACCCAGAGAGAGTCTGAGAGACAGAGATAACAGAAAGAGACAGAGAGATAGACAGAGAAAGAGACAGAGAGAGACAGAGAGAGACAGAGAGAGACACAGAGAGCAAAAGAGAGAGACAGAGAGTTACACAAAGAGAGCATAGAGATACAGAGAGACAAAGAGAGAAGAGAGACAGAGAGACAGAGATATAGAAAGAGAGATACAGAGAGAGACACAGAGAGAAACACAAAAAACAGAGAGAGTGAGACAGAGAGAGACACAGAGAGAGACAGAGCGAGACAGAGAGAAAGACAGAGAGAGAGGCAGAGATAGACAGAGAGAGACACAGAGAGAGACAGACAAAGAAAAGAGACAAAGAGAGAGAGATAGAGAGAGACAGAGAAAGACAGAGAAGGACAGAGAGAAAGAAAAAAAGACAGAGATAAAGAGAGAGAGAGTCAGAGACAGAGTGAGAGAGACTTAGAGAGACAGAGAGATACTGAGAGAGACAGAGAGAGACAGAGAGAGACAGAAAAGAGACAAAGGGAGAGAGACAGAGAGAGACAGAGAAAGACAGAGCTAGACAGAGAGACACAGAGAGAGACAGAGAGAGAGAGAGAGACAGAGTCAGAGATAGAGACAGAGAGAGGAAGAGAGAGAAACAGAAAGAGACAGAGAGAGACACAGAGAGAGACAGAGATAGAGAGAGACACAGGGAGACACAGAGAGAGACAGAGAGGGACAGAGAGAGAGAAAGGGAGAGACAGAGAGAGAGACAGAGAGAGACAGAGAGAGAGACATACAGAGACATACAGAGAGAGACATAGAGAGACAGAGAGAGACACAGAGAGAGACAGAGAGAGACAGAGAGACAGAGAGAGAGACAGAGACAAAGAGAGTGACTGAGAAAGTCAGAGAGAGACAGAGAGAGAGACAGAGAGAGACAAAGAGATAAACAGAGAGAGAGACAGAGAGAGACAGAGAGAGACAGAGAGAGAGACAGAGAGAGAGACAGAGACAAAGAGAGTGACTGAGAAAGTCGGAGAGAGACAGAGAGACAGAGAGAGACAAAGAGAGAAACAGAGAGAGAGACAGAGAGACAGAGATAGACAGAGAGAGACACATAGAGAGAAAGAGAGCGAGACAGAGAGAGAGACAGAGAGAGAGACAGAGAGACAGAGATAGACAGAGAGAGACACATAGAGAGAAAGAGAGAGAGACAGAGAGAGAGACAGAGAGAGACATACAGAGAGAGACATAGAGAGACAGAGAGAGACACAGAGAGAGACAGAGAGAGAGACAGAGAGAGACAAAGAAAAACAGAGAGAGAGACAGAAAAGAGACAGAGATTGAGACAGAGAGAGACAGAGTGAGACAGAGAGAGACAAAGAGAGAGACAGAGAGAGACAGAGAGAGAGAGACAGAGAGAGATGAGAGAGACAGAGAGAGACAGAGAGAGACAGAGAGAGACACAGAGAAGACAGAGAGAGACACAGAGAGAGACTGAGAGAGACAGAGAGAGACTGAGAAAGACAGAGATAGAGACTGAGAGAGACAGAGAGACAGAGAGAGACAGAGAGAGACACAGAGAGAGACAGAGATAGTCAGAGAGAGACAGAGATAGACAGAGAGAGAGACATAGATACAGAAAAGAGACAAAGTGGGAGAGACAAAGAGAGACAGAGAAAGACAGAGAGAGACAGAGAGAGAGACGGAGAGAGACAGAGAGAGACACAGAGAGAGACAGATATAGATACAGAGAGAGACAGAGAAAGACACAGAGAGAAACACAGAGAGCCAGAGAGAGAGACAGAGAGACAGAGAGAGACAGAGAGAGAGACAGAGAGAGACACAGAGATGACAGAGACATACAGAGAGAGACAAAGAGAGCAGAGAGAGACAG
Organism: Mus caroli; assembly: GCF_978045245.1. Taxonomy (NCBI): domain Eukaryota; kingdom Metazoa; phylum Chordata; class Mammalia; order Rodentia; family Muridae; genus Mus; species Mus caroli. The sequence goes on along the minus strand of NW_028227276.1, from coordinate 16,197,860 downwards.
AGAGAGACAGAGAGAGAGACAGAGAGAGAGACAGAAAGAGACAGATAGAGACAGAGTGAGACAAAAAAAGACACAGAGAGAGACAGAGAGATATATAGAGAGAGACAGAAAGAGACAGAAACAGACAGAGAGACAGAGAGAATCAGAGAGAGACAGATTGAGAGACAGAGAGAGACACAGAAAGAGACACAGAGAAACACAGAGAGAGACACAGAGAGAGACATGGAGAGACACAGAGAGACACAGAGAGAGACAGAGAGAGACAGTAGCAGACAGAGAGAGACAGTGAGAGACAGAGAGAGACACAAAGAGAGATAGAGAGAGACACAGAGAGACACAGAGAGAGAGAGACAGAGATAGAGACAGAGAGAGACAGAGAGAGAGAAAGAGAGACACTGAGAGAGACAGAGATAGAGACAGAGAGAGACGGGGAGAGACACTGGGAGAAACAGAGAGAGACTGAGAGAGAGAGACAGAGACAGAAATAGCGACAGAGAGAGACAGAGAGAGAGACAGAGACAAAGAGAATGACTGAGAAATACAGAGAGAGACACAGACAGAGAGACAGAGAGAAACAAAGAGAGAAACAGAGAGAAATACAGAGACAGAGAGAGACAGAGAGAGATACAGAGAGAGACGCAGAGAAAGACAGAGGGAGAGACAGAGAAAGAGAAAGAGGGAGACAGAGAGAGAGAGACAGAGAGAGAGAGAAAAGAAACAGAGAGAGACAGAGACAGACAGAGAGAGACATAGAGAGACAGAGAGAGACACAGAGAGAGACAAACAAAGACAGAGAGAGACAGACAGAGACACAGAGATACAGAGACAGAGACACAGAGAAACACATAGAGAGACACAGAGAGAGACAGAGACAAAGAGAGAGACAGAGACAGAGTGAGAGAGACTGAGAGAGACAGAGAGACAAACAGAGAGAGACAGAGACTAAGAGAAAGACAGAGAGAGACAGAGATAGAAACAGAGAGAGACAGAAAGAGAGACAGAGAGAGTGATAGACACAGTGAGAGACACAGAGAGAGATATAGAGAGAGGTAGACAGAGAGGGACAAAGAGAGAGACAGAGAGAGACAAAGAGAGAGACAGAGAAAGACAGAGACAAAGAGAGAGACAGAGAGAGACAGAGACAAAGTGAGAGAGACTGAGAGACAGAGAGAGACAGAGAGAGAGACAGAGAGAGACAGTGAGAGACAGAGAGAGACACAGAGGGAGACAGAGAGAGAAAGAGAGAGACAGAGAAAGACAGAGAAACAGAGATAGAGAGACAGAGACACAGAGATACACAAGAGAGACACAGAGAGAGACAGAGACAAAGAGAGAGACAGAGACAGAGTGAGAGTGACTGAGAGAGACAGAGAGACCGACAGAGAGAAACAGAGACAAATAGAGAAACAGAGAGAGACAGAGATTGAGACAGAGAGAGACAGAGAGAGAGACAGAGAGAGTGATAAAGAGACACAGAGAGAGACACAGGTAGAGATAGAGAGAGAGGTAGACAAAGAGAGAAAAAGAGAGAGACAGAGAGAGACAGAGAGAGAGACAGAGAAGACAGAGAGACACAGAGAGAGACAGAGAGAGACAGAGAGAGACTGAGAGAGACAGAGATAGAGACTGAGAGAGACAGAGAGAGATAGAGAGAGAGAGGGAGACAGAGCGAGACAAAGAGAGAAAGAGAGAGTCAGAGAGAGAGACAGAGAGAGACAGAGAGAGACAGAGATAGACAGAGAGAGATAGAGAGAGACAGAGAGAGAAAGAGAGAGACAGAGAGAGACACACAGAGAGACCAAGAGAGACAGAGAGAGACAATGAGAGACAGAGAGAGACAGAGAGAGACAGAGAGAGACACACAGAGAGAAACAGAGAGACAGAGAGAGACACAGAGAGAGACACACAGAGAGCGACAGAGACAGAGAGACAGATATAGAGAGACAGAGACACAAAGAGACACATAGAGATACACAGAGTTACACAGAGAGAGACAGAGACAAGGAGATAGACAGAGAGAGACAGAGACATATTGAAAGAGACTGAGACAGACAGAGAGACAGAAAGAG
>NW_028227276.1:16173291-16190791 GCF_978045245.1 Mus caroli | reverse complement strand
ACAGAGAGACACAGAGAGAGAAAGAGAGAGACAGAGAGAGAGACAGAGGGAGAAAGAAAGAGAGACACAGACAAAGAGAGTGAATGAGACAGACAGAGAGAGACCGAGAGAGAGACAGAGAGAGAGACAGAGAGAGACAGAGATAGTCAGAGAGAGACAGAGATAGACAGAGAGAGACATAGATACAGAAAAGAGACAAAGAGAGAGAGACAAAGAGAGACAGAGAAAGACAGAGAGAGACAGAGAGAGAGATGGAGAGAGACAGAGAGAGACACAGAGAGAGACAGATATAGAGACAGAGTGGAAAGAGAAAGACACATAGAGAAACACAGAGAGACAGAGAGACAGAGAGAGACATAGAGAGAGACAGAGAAAGACACAGAAATGACAGAGACATACAGAGAGAGACAAAGAGAGTAGAGAGAGACAGAGAGAGACAGAGAGAGACAGAGAGAGACAGAGAGAGAGAGACACAGAGAGAGAAAGAAAGAGACAGATAGAGACAGAGTGAGACAAAGAAAGAAACAGAGAGAGACAGAGAGATATATAGAGAGAGACAGAAAGAGACAGAAACAGACAGAGAGACAGAGAGAAACAGAGAGATACAGAGAGAGAGACAGAGAGAGACACAGAGAGAGACAGAGAGAAACAAAGAGAGAGACAGAGAGAGACACAGATAGAGAGATGGAGAGACACAGAGAGACACAGAGAGAGACAGAGAGAGACAGAGACAGACAGAGAGAGACAGTGAGAGGCAGAGAGAGACACAAAGAGAGACAGAGAGAGACACAGAGAGAGACACAGAGAGAGAGAGAGAGACAGACAGAGACAGAGAGAGACATAGAGAGAGAGACAGAGATAGAGACAGAGAGAGAGACAGAGAGAGACTCAGAGAGATAGAGATAGAGACAGAGAGAGATGGGGAGAGACACTGGGAGAAACAGAGAGAGACAGAGAGAGAGACAGAGAGAGACAGAAATAGAGATAGAGAGAGAGAGACAGAGAGAAGGACAGAGACAAAGAGAATGACTGAGAAATACAGAGAGAGACACAGAGATAGAGACAGAGAGAGACAAAGAGAGAAACAGAGAGAAAGACAGAGACAGAGAGAGACAGAGAGAGATACAGAGAGAGACACAGAGATAGACAGAGGTTGAGACAGAGAAAGAGAAAGAGAGAGACAGAGAGAGAGACAGAGAGAGACAGAAAAGAGACAGAGAGAGAGACAAAGACAGACAGAGAGAGACAGAGAGAGACAGATAGTGAGACAAAGAGAGATGAGAGAGACAGAGAGAGACAGAGAGAGACAGAGAGAGACAGAGAGAGACAGAGAGAGACAGAGAGAGACAGAGAGAGAGACAGAGAGCGACAAAGAAAGAAACAGAGATAGACGGAGAGAGACAGAGAGAGAGACACAAGAGACATAGAGATACACAGAGAGAGACAGAGATAGACACAGAGAGAGACAGAGAGAGAGATACAAGAAAGAGAGACAGAGAGAGACAGAGAGAGATACAGAGAGAGAGACCGAGAGAGACAGAGAGAGACAGAGAGACACAGAGATTGACAGAGATAGAGAGAGAGACACAGAGAGAGACAGAGAGACAAGAGAGACACAGAGAGAGACAGAAAGAGACAGATAGAGACAGAGACAGACAGAGAGAGACAGAGATAGAGACAGACAGAGACAGAGAGAGATACAGAGAGAGACACAGAGAGAGACAGAGGGAGAGACAGAGAAAGAGAAAGAGAGAGACAGAGAGAGAGACAGAGATAGAGACAGAGAGAGACAGAAAAGAGACAGAGAGAGACAGAGAGAGAAACACAGAGACACAGAAAGAGACACAGAGAGAGACAGAGAGAGATGAGAGAGACAGAGAGAGACAGAGAGAGACAGAGAGAGACACAGAGAGCAAAAAAGAGAGACAGAGAGTTACACAAAGAGAGCATAGAGATACAGAGAGACAAAGAGAGAAGAGAGTTAGAGAGAGACACAGAGAGAAACAGAGAGAGACAGAGAGTGAGACAGAGAGAGACACAAAGAGAGACAAAGAAAGAAAGAGAGAGACAGAGAAAGACAGAAAAGGACAGATAGAGAGAAAGAAAAGGAGACAGACACAGAGAGAGAAAGACAGAGACAGAATGAGAGAGACTGAGAGAGACAGAGAGATACTGTGAGAGACAAAGAGAGACAGAGAGAGACAGAAAAGAGACAAAGGGAGAGAGACAGAGAAAGACAGAGAGAGACAGAGAGACAAAGAGAGAGACAGAGAGAGAGACAGAGAGAGACAGAGAGAGAAACAGAGAGAGACAGAGAGAGACACAGAGAGAGACAGAGATAGAGAGAGACACAGGGAGACACAGAGAGAGACAGAGAGGGACTGAGAGAGAGACAGGGAGAGACAGAGGGAGACAGATAAAGATACAGAGAGAGACAGAGAGAGAGACAGAGAAAGGGACAGAGAAAGACAGAGAGAGAGACAGAGAAAGAGACAGAGAGAGACACAGAGAGAGAAAGATAGAGACAGAGCAAGAGACAGAGAGAGACAGAGAGAGAGACAGAGACAAAGAGAATGACTGAGAAATACAGAGAGACACAGAGAGAGAGACAGAGAGAGACAAAGAGAGAAACAGAGAGAAAGACAGAGACAAGACAGAGAGAGATACAGAGAAAGACACAGAGATAGACAGAGGGAGAGACAGAGAAAGAGAAAGAGAGAGACAGAGAGAGAGACAGAGAGAGAAAAAAAAGAGACAGAGAGAGACAGAGAGAGACAGAGAGAGACAGATAGAGAGACAGAGAGAGACACAGAGAGAGACAGAGAGAGACGAGAGAGACAGAGAGAGACAGAGAGAGACAGAGAGAGAGAAAGAGACACAGAGAGAGACAGAGAGAGTAAGAGATAGAGACAGAGAGAGACAGAGAGACACAAAGAAAGAAACAGAGAAAGATGGAGAGAGACAGAGAGAGAGACAGAGAGAGACACATAGAGACACAGAGAGAGACAGAGAGAGACACAGTGAGAGACAGAGAGAGATATAGAGAGACAGAAAGAGACAGAGAGAGAGAGACTGAGAGAGACAGAGATAGACAGAGATAGAGAGAAAGAGACACAGAGAGAGACAGAGAGAGACAGAGAGAGTAAGAGATAGAGACAGAGAGAGACAGAGAGACAGAGAGAGAAACAGAGAGAGACAGAGAGAGAGACTGAGAGAGACAGAGAGAGACAGAGATAGACAGAGATAGAGGGAAAGAGACACAGAGAGACACAGAGAGAGACAGAGAGAGACACAGAGAAACATAGAGAGATACAGAGAGAGAGACAGAGAGAGACAGAGAGAGAGACAGAGACAGACAGAGAGAGACAAAGAGAGACACACAGAGAGATAGAGAGAGACAGAGAGAGAGACAGAGAGAGAGACAGAGAGATACAGAGAGAGACAGAGAGAGGCAGAGAGAGACAGAAGGAGAGAGAGAGACAGAGAGAGATAGAGACAGAGAGAAACAGAGAGAGAGAGACAGAGAGAGAAACAGAGAGATAGAGAGAGAGACAGAGAGAGACAGAGAGAGAGACAAAGAGTGACAGAGATAGACAGAGAGAGACACATAGAGAGAAAAAGAGAGAGACAGAGAGACAGAGAGAGACAGAGACAGAGTTAGAGAGACTGAGAGAGACAGAGAGCGAGACCGAGAGATACATACAGAGAGAGACATAGAGAGACAGAGAGAGACACAGAGAGAGACAGAGAGAGAGACAGATAGAGACAAAGAAGAAACAGAGAGAGAGACAGAGAGAGACAGAAAGAGACAGAGAGAGAGAGAGACAGAGAGACAGAGAGAGACAGAAAAGAGACAGAGAGAGAGACAGAGAGAGACAGAGAGAGACAGAGAGATTCACAGAGAGTGACAGAGAGAAAGAGACAGAGAGAGACGAGAGAGACAGAGAGAGACAAAGAGAGACACATAGAGAGAGAGAGACACAGAGAGCTACAGAGAGATACAGAGAGAGACAGAGAGAGAGACAGAGAGAGACAGAAGGAGAGAGAGAGACAGAGAGAGAGATAGAGACAGAGAGAAACAGAGAGAGACAGAGAGAGAAACAGAGAGAGACAGAGAGAGAGAGAGAGAGAGACAGAGAGAGAGACAGAGAGTGACAGAGATAGACAGAGAGAGACACATAGAGAGAAAAATAGAGAGACAGAGAGACAGTGAGAGACAGAGACGGAGTTAGAGGGACTCAGAGAGACAGAGAGCGAGACCGAGAGAGACATTCATAGAGAGACATAGAGAGACAGAGAGAGACACAGAGAGAGACAGAGAGAGACACAGATAGAGACAAAGAGAGAAACAGAGAGAGAGACAGAAAGAAAGAGAGAGAGACAGAGAGAGACAGAGAGAGACAGAAAAGAGACAGAAAGAGAGAGACAGAGAGAGACAGAGAGAGACAGAGAGATTCACAGAGAGTGACAGAGAGAGACAGAGAGAGACGAGAGAGACAGAGAGACAAAGAAAGAAACAGAGATAGATGGAGAGAGACAGATAGAGAAACAGAGAGAGACACAGAGAGACACATAGAGACACAGAGATACAGAGAGAGACAGAGAGAGAGATAGAGAGAGACAGAGACAGAGAGAGACAGAGAGAGACAGAGAGACAGAGATAGACAGAGATAGAGGGAGACACAGAGAGAGACAGAGAGAGACAGAGAGAGACACAGAGAGAGACAGAGGGAGAGACAGATAGAGACAGAGACAGACAGAGAGAGACAGAGAGAGACAGAGAGAGAGAGACAGACAGAGACAGAGAGAGACAGAGAGAGATAGAGAGAGAGACAAAGAGAGAGACAGAGGGAGAGACAGAGAAAGAGAAAGAGAGAGACAGAGAGAGAGACAGAGAGAGAGACAGAGAGAGACAGAAAAGAGACAGAGAGAGAGACAGAGAGAGAAACACAGAGACACAGAGAGAGACAGAGAGAGAGACAGAGAGAGATGAGAGAGACAGAGAGAGACAGAGAGAGACACAGAGAGCAAAAGAGAGAGACAGAGAGTTACACAAAGAGAGCATAGAGATACAGAGAGACAAAGAGAGAAGAGAGACAGAGAGAGACACAGAGAGAAACAGAGAGAGACAGAGAGAGTGAGACAGAGAGAGACACAAAGAGAGACAGAGAAAGAAAGAGAGAGACAGAGAAAGACAGAGAAGGACAGATAGAGAGAAAGAAAAGGAGACAGACACAGAGAGAGAGAGACAGAGACAGAGTGAGAGAGACTGAGAGAGACAGAGAGATACTGAGAGAGACAAAGAGTGACAGAGAGAGACAGAAAAGAGACAAAGGGAGAGAGACAAAGAAAGACAGAGAGAGACAGAGAGACAAAGATAGAGACAGAGAGAGAGAGAGACAGAGACAGAGACAGAGAGATACAGAGAGAGAAACAGAGAGAGACAGAGAGAGACACAGAGAGAGACAGAGATAGAGAGAGACACAGGGAGACACAGAGAGAGACAGAGAGGGACTGAGAGAGAGACAGGGAGAGACAGAGGGAGACAGATAAAGAGACAGAGAGAGACAGAGACAGAGAAAGAGACAGAGAGAGACAGAGAGAGAGACAGAGAAAGAGACAGAGAGAGACACAGAGAGAGAAAGATAGACAGAGCAAGAGACAGAGAGAGACAGAGAGAGAGACTGAGACAAAGAGAATGACAGAGAAATACAGAGAGAGACACAGAGAGAGACACAGAGAGAGACAAAGAGAGAAACAGAGAGAAAGACAGAGACAGAGAGAGACAGAGAGAGATACAGAGAGAGACACAGAGATAGACAGAGGGAGAGACAGAGAGAGAGACAGAGAGAGACAGAAAAGAGACAGAGAGAGACAGAGAGAGATAGAGAGAGACAGAGAGAGAGAGAGACTGAGAGAGACAGAGAGAGACAGATAGAGAGACAGAGAGAGACACAGAGAGAGACAGAGAGAGAGACAGAGAGAGATGAGAGAGACAGAGAGAGACAGAGAGAGACAGAGAGAGAGAGAAAGAGACACAGAGAGAGACAGAGAGTGACAGAGAGAGTAAGAGATAGAGACAGAGAGAGACAGAGAGAGAGAGACTCTGAGAGAGAGAGAGAGAGACAGAGATAGACAGAGATAGAGAGAAAGAGACACAGAGAGACACAGAGAGAGACAGAGAGAGACACAGAGAGAGACAGAGAGAGATACAGAGAGGGATACAGAGAGAGACAGAGAGAGAGACAGAGACAGAGAGAGACAGAGAGAGTAAGAGATAGAGACAGAGAGAGACAGTGAGAGAGACAGAGAGAGAAACAGAGAGAGACAGAGAGAGAGAGACTGAGAGAGACAGAGAGAGACAGAGATAGACAGAGATACAGAGAAAGAGACACAGAGAGACACAGAGAGAGACAGAGAGAGACACAGAGAGAGACAGAGAGAGAGATACAGAGAGAGAGACAGAGAGTGACAGAGAGAGAGACAGAGACAGAGAGAGACAGAGAGAGACAGAGTTAGACAGAGATAGAGAAAAAGAGACACAGAGAGAGACAGAGAGAGACAGAGAGAGTAAGAGATAGAGACAGAGAGAGACAGAGAGAGAGACAGAGACAGAAACAGAGAGAGACAGAGAGAGACAGAGAGAGAGAAGGACAAAGGGAGTGACTGAAAAGACAGAGAGAGACAGAGAGAGACAGAAATAGAGACAGAGAGAGTCACAGAGAGAGACAGAGACAAAGAGAATGACTGAGAAATACAGAGAGAGACAGAGAGAGAGAGAGAGACAGAGAGAGACAAAGAGATAGAGGGAGAGACAGAGAAAGAGAAAGAGAGAGACAGAGAGAGAGACAGAGAGAGACAGAAAAGAGACAGAGAGAGAGACAGAGACAGACAGAGAGAGACAGAGAGAGACAGATAGAGAGACAGAGAGAGACACAGAGAGTGACAGAGAGAGAGAGACAGAGAGAGATGAGAGAGAAGGAGAGAGACAGAGAGAGACAGAGAGAGAGACAGGGAGAGTCAAAGAAAGAAACAGAGATAGATGGAGAGAGACAGAGAGAGAAACAGAGAGAGACACAGAGAGACACATAGAGAGACAGAGACACAGAGAGAGACAGAGAGAGTGATACAGAGAGAGAGAGACAGAGAGAGACAGAGAGACAGAGAGAGACAGAGATACACAGAGATAGATAGAGAGACACAGAGAGATACAGAGAGAGACACAGAGACAGAGGGAGAGACAGATAGAGACAGAGACAGACAGAGAGAGACAGAGAGATACAGAGAGAGAGACAGACAGAGACAGAGAGAGACAGAGAGAGATACAGAGAGAGACACAGAGAGAGACAGAGGTAGAGACAGAGAAAGAGAAAGAGAGAGTCAGAGAGAGAGACAGAGAGAGAGACAGAGAGAGACAGAAAAGAGACAGAGATAGAGACAGAGAGAGAAACACAGAGACACAGAGAGAGACAGAGAGAGAGACAGAGAGATGAGAGAGACAGAGAGAGACAGAGAGAGAGACAGAGAGAGACAGAAAAGAGACAGAGATAGAGACAGAGAGAGAAAAACAGAGACAAAGAGAGAAACAGAGAGAAAGACAGAGACAGAGAAAGACAGAGAGAGATACAGAGAGAGACACAGAGATAGACAGAGGGAGAGATAGAGAAAGAGAAAGAGAGAGACAGAGAGAGACAGAAAAGAGACAGAGAGAGACACAGAGAGACAGAGAGAGAGACAGAGAGAGACGAGAGAGACAGAGAGAGAGACAGAGAGAGACAGAGAGAGACAGAGAGAGACAGAGAGAGACAGAGAGAGAGAGAAAGAGACACAGAGACAGAGAGTGACAGAGAGAGTAAGAGATAGAGACAGAGAGAGACAGAGACAGAGAGAGACTGAGAGAGACAGAGAGAGACAGAGATAGACAGAGATAGAGAGAAAGAGACACAGAGAGACACAGAGAGAGACAGAGAGAGACACAGAGAGAGACAGAGAGAGAGAGATACAGAGAGAGACAGAGAGAGACAGAGAGAGAGACAGAGAGAGAGACAGAGACAGAGAGAGACAGAGAGAGTAAGAGATAGAGTTAGAGAGAGACAGAGAGAGACAGAGAGAGAAACAGAGAGAGACAGAGAGAGAGAGAGACTGAGAGAGACAGAGAGAGACAGAGATAGATAGAGATAGAGAGAAAGAGACACAGAGAGAGACAGAGAGAGAAACAGAGAGAGACAGAGAGAGAGATACAGAGAGAAAGACAGAGAGAGACAGAGAGAGATACAGAGACAGAGAGAGACAGAGAGAGACAGAGTTAGACAGAGATAGAGAAAAAGAGACACAGAGAGAGACAGAGAGAGACAGAGAGAGTAAGAGAAAGAGACAGAGAGAGACAGAGAGAGAGACAGAGAGAGAAACAGAGACAGAGAGAGACAGAGACAAAGTGAGTGACTGAGAAAGACAGAGAGAGACAGAGAGAGAAAGAAATAGAGACAGAGAGAGTCACAGAGAGAGACAGAGGCAAAGAGAATGACTGAGAAATACAGAGAGAGACAGAGAGAGAGAGAGACAGAGAGAGACAAAGAGATAGAGGGAGAGACAGAGAAAGAGAAAGAGAGAGACAGAGAGAGAGACAGAGAGAGACAGAAAAGAGACAGAGAGAGAGACAGAGACAGACAGAGAGAGACAGTGAGAGACAGAGGGAGAGAAAGAGAGAGACACAGAGAGAGACAGAGAGAGAAAGAGAGAGACACAGAGAGACAGAGAGAGACACAGAGAGAGACAGAGAGAGACAGAGAGAGACTGAGAGAGACAGAGAGAGACACAGAGATGACAGAGACATACAGAGAGAGACAAAGAGAGCAGAGAGAGACAGAGAGAGACAGAGAGAGACAGAGAGAGACAGAGAGAGAGACAGAGAGAAAGACAGAAAGAGACAGATAGAGACAGAGTGAGACAAAGAAAGGCACAGAGAGAGACATAGAGATATATATAGAGAGACAGAAAGAAACAGAAACAGACAGAGAGACAGAGAGAATCAGAGAGAGACAGAGAGAGAACACAGAGAGAAACACAGAGAAACACAGAGAGAGACAGAGAGAGACACAGAGAGAGACATGGAGAGACACAGAAAGATACAGAGAGAGACAGAGAGAGACAGTAGCAGACAGAGAGAGACAGTGAGAGACAGAGTGAGACACAAAGAGAGATAGAGAGAGACACAGAGAGAGACAGAGAGAGAGACAGAGAGAGACAGACAGAGACAGAGAGAGACACACAGAGAGAGAGACAGAGATAGAGACAGAGAGAGACAGAGAGAGAGAAAGAGAGACACTGACAGAGACAGAGATAGAGACAGAGAGAGACGGGGAGAGACACTGGGAGAAACAGAGAGAGACAGAAATAGAGACAGAGAGAGACAGAGAGAGAGACAGAGAGAGACAGAGAGAGAGACAGAGACAAAGAGAATGACTGAGAAATACAGAGAGAGACACTGAGTGAGAGACAGAGAGAGACAATGAGACAAAGAGAGAAACAGAGAGAAAGACAGAGACAGAGAGAGACAGAGAGAGATACAGAGAGAGACACAGAGAGAGACAGAGGGAGATACAGAGAAAGAGAAAGAGGGAGACACAGAGAGAGAGACAGAGAGACAGAAAAGAGTCAGAGAGAGAGACAGTGACAGACAGAGAGAGACAGAGAGAGACAGATAGAGAGACAGAGAGAGACACAGAGAGAGACAGAGAGAGAGACAGAGAGAGACAGAAAAGAGACAGAGAGAGAGAGACAGAGAGAGACAGAGAGAGACAGAGAGATTCACAGAGAGTGACAGAGAGAGAGAGAGACAGAGAGAGACGAGAGAGACAGAGAGAGACAGAGAGAGACAGGGAGAGACAAAGAAAGAAACAGAGATAGATGGAGAGAGACAGAGATAGAGACAGAGAGAGACAGAGAGAGACAGAGAGAGACAGAGAGAGACAGAGAGATACAGAGAGGGAGGGAGACAGAGAGAGACAAAGAGAGACAGAGAGAGACACATGAAACAGAGAGAGACATAGAGAGACACTTAGAGAGACAGAGAGAGACAGGAGATAAACAGGGAGAGACATAGTTAGAGACAGAGAGAGACAAAGAAAGAGACAGAGACATAGAGAGACAGAGATAGAGAGACAGGGACACAAGGAGACTCATAGAGATACACAGAGAGACACAGAGAGAGAGACAGAGACATAGTGAAAGAGACTGAGACATACAGAGAGAGAAACAGAGAAAGACAGAGACATACAGAGAGAGAGACATAGAGAGACAGAGAGAGACACAGAGAGAGACAAACAAAGACAGAGAGAGAGACAGAGAGACAGAGATACAGAGACAGAGACACAGAGAAACACATAGAGAGACACTGAGAGAGACAGAGACAAAGGGAGAGACAGAGACAGAGTGAGAGAGACTGAGAGAGACAGAGAGACAAACAGAGAGCGACAGAGACTAAGAGAGAGACAGAGAGAGACAGAGATAGAAACAGAGAGAGACAGAAAGAGAGACAGAGAGAATGATAGACACAGAGAGAGACACAGAGAGAGATAGAGAGAGAGTTAGACAGAGAGGGACAAAGAGAGAGACAGAGAGAGACAAAGAGAGAGACAGAGAGAGACAGAGACAAAGAGAGAGACAGAGAGAGACAGAGACAAAGTGAGAGAGACTGAGAGACAGAGTGAGACAGAGAGACAGAGAGAGACAATGAGATACAGAGAGAGACACAGAGGGAGACAGAGAGAGACAGAGAGAGACAGAGAAAGAGAGATAGAAAGACAGAGACACAGAGATACACAAGAGAGACACATTGAGAGACAGAGACAAAGAGAGAGACAGAGACAGAGTGAGAGTGACTGAGAGAGACAGAGAGACCGACAGAGAGAAACAGAGACAAATACAGAAACAGAGAGAGATAGAGATAGAGACAGAGAGAGACAGAGAAAGTGATAGAGAGACACAGAGAGAGACACAGAGAGAGATAGAGAGAGAGGTAGACAAAGAGAGACAAAGAGAGAGACAGAGAGAGACAGAGAGAGAGACAGAGAAGACAGAGAGATACACAGAGAGAGACAGAGAGAATCTGAGAGAGACAGAGATAGAGACTGAGAGAGACAGAGAAGAGACAGAGAGACAGAGTGAGACAGAGAGAGACACAGAGAGAGACAGAGATAGTCAGAGAGAGACAGAGATAGACAGAGAGAGAGACATAGATACAGAAAAGAGACAAAGAGGGAGAGACAAAGAGAGACAGAGAAAGACAGAGAGAGACAGAGAGAGAGACGGAAAGAGACAGAGAGAGACACAGAGAGACACAGATATAGAGACAGAGAGAGACAGAGAAAGACACAGAGAGAAACACAGAGAGACAGAGAGAGAGAAAAGGAGACAGAGAGAGACAGAGAGAGAGACAGAGATGACAGAGACATACAGAGAGAGACAAAGAGAGCAGAGAGAGACAGAGAGAGACAGAGAGAGAGACAGAGAGAAAGACAGAAAGAGACAGATAGAGACAGAGTGAGACAAAGAAAGGCACAGAGAGAGACATAGAGATATATAGAGAGAGACAGAAAGAAACAGAAACAGACAGAGAGACAGAGAGAATCAGAGAGAGACAGAGAGAGAACACAGAGAGAGACACAGAGAAACACAGAGAGAGACAGAGAGAGACACAGAGAGAGACATGGAGAGACACAGAAAGACACAGAGAGAGACAGAGAGAGACAGTAGCAGACAGAGAGAGACAGTGAGAGACAGAGTGAGACACAAAGAGAGATAGAGAGAGACACAGAGAGAGACAGAGAGAGAGACAGAGAGAGACAGACAGAGACAGAGAGAGACACACAGAGAGAGAGACAGAGATAGAGACAGAGAGAGACAGAGAGAGAGAAAGAGAGACACTGAGAGAGACAGAGATAGAGACAGAGAGAGACGGGGAGAGACACTGGGAGAAACAGAGAGAGACAGAAATAGAGACAGAGAGAGACAGAGAGAGAGACAGAGAGAGAGAGACAGAGACAAAGAGAATGACTGAGAAATACAGAGAGAGACACTGAGTGAGAGACAGAGAGAGACAAAGAGACAAAGAGAGAAACAGAGAGAAAGACACAGACAGAGAGAGACAGAGAGAGATACAGAGAGAGACACAGAGAGAGACAGAGGGAGATACAGAGAAAGAGAAAGAGGGAGACACAGAGAGAGAGACAGAGAGACAGAAAAGAGACAGAGAGAGAGACAGTGACAGACAGAGAGAGACAGAGAGAGACAGATAGAGAGACAGAGAGAGACACAGAGAGAGACAGAGAGAGAGACAGAGAGAGATGAGCGAGACAGAGAGAGACAGAGAGAGAAAGAGAGAGACAGAGAGAGACACAGAGATAGACAGAGGGAGAGAAAGAAAAAGATAAAGAGGGAGACAGAGAGAGACAGAGAGAGACAGAAAAGAGACAGAGAGAGAGACAGAGACAGATAGAGAGAGACAGAGAGAGACAGATAGAGAGACAGAGAGAGACACAGAGAGAGACAGAGAGAGAGACGAGAGAGACGAGCGAGACAGAGAGAGACAGAGAGAGAAAGAGAGAGACAGAGAGAGAAAGAGAGAGAGACAGAGAGACACAAGAAAAGAAAGAAATGAGATAGACGGAGAGAGACAGAGAGAGAGACAGAGATAGACACAGAGAGACACAGAGAGAGACAGAGAGAGACACAGAGATCAACAGAGAGAGAGATACAGAGAGAGAGACAGAGAGAGACAGAGAGAGAGAGAGAGACAGAGAGACACAGAGAAAGAAACAGAGATAGACGGAGAGAGACAGAGAGAGAGACAGAGAGAGACACAGATAGAGACAGAGAGAGACAGAGAGAGAGAGATACAGAGAGAGAGACAGAGAGAGAGAGACAGAGAGAGACAGAGAGAGACAGAGAGAGTAAGAGATAGAGACAGAGAGAGACAGAGAGAGAGACAGAGAGAGAAACAGAGAGAGACAGAGAGAGACAGAGAGAGAGACAGAGACAAAGGGAGTGACTGAGAAAGAATGAGAGAGACAGAGAGAGACAGAAATAGAGACAGAGAGAGACACAGAGAGAGACAGAGACAAAGAGAATGACTGAGAAATACAGAGAGAGACTCAGAGAGAGAGACAGAGGGAGACAAAGAGATAGAGGGAGAGACAGAGAAAGAGAAAGAGAGAGACAGAGAGAGACAGACAGAGACAGACAGAGACAGGGAGAGATACAGAGAGAGACACAGAGATAGACAGCGGGAGAGACAGAGAAAGAGAAAGAGAGAGAAAGAGAGAGAGACAGAGAGAGACAGAGAGAGACACAGAGAGACACAGAGAGAGACAGAGAGAGAGACAGAGAGAGAGATACAGAGAGAGATACAGAGAGAGAGAGACAGAGAGAGACAGAGAGAGACAGAGATAGACAGAGATAGAGAAAAAGAGACACAGAGAGAGACAGAGACTGAGAGAGAAAGAGATAGACACAGAGAGAGAGAGAGACAGAGAGAGAAACAGAGAGACACAGAGAGACAGAGAGAGAGACAGAGAGAGAGAGAGAGACAAAGAGAGTGACTGAGAAAGACAGAGAGAGACAGAGAGACAGAGAGAGACACAGAGAGACAGAGAAATACAGAGAGAGAGACAGAGACAAAGAGAGTGACTGAGAAAGACAGAGAGAGACAGAGAGAGAGAGACAGAGAGATACAAAGAGAGAAACAGAGAGAGAGGCAGAGCGAGACAGAGAGAGACAGAGAGACAGAGAGAGACAGAGAGAGTGAGAGAGACTGACAGAGATAGAGAGAGACAGAAAGAGACATAAAGAGAGAGACATAGAGAGACAGAGAGAGACACAGAGAGAGACAGAGAGAGAGACAGAGAGCAAATAGAGAGACAGAGTGTTACACAGAGAGAGCATAGAGATACAGAAAGACAAAGAGAGAAGAGAGACAGAGATATAGAAAGAGAGATACAGAGAGAGACAGAGAGAGAAACAGAGAGAGACAGAGAGAGAGACAGAGAGGGACAGAGAGAGACAGAAAAGAGACAGTGATTTAGACAGAGTGAGACAGAGAGAGACAGATAGAGAGACAGAGAGAGACAGAGAGAGACGAGAGAGACAGAGTCAGAGAGAGACGAGAGAGACAGAGAGAGACAGAGAGAGAGACAGAGACAAAGAGAGTGACTGAGAAAGTCAGAGAGAGAGAGAGACAGAGAGAGACAGAGAGAGACAGAGAGAGAGACAGAGAGAGAGACAGAGAGAGACAGAGAGAGACACATAGAGAGAAAGAGAGCGAGACACAGAGAGAGACAGAGAGAGACAGAGACAGTGTGAGAGAGACTGACAGAGACAGAGAGAGAGACAGAGAGAGACATACAGAGAGAGATATAGAGAGACAGAGAGAGACACAGAGAGAGACAGAGAGAGAGACAGAGAGAGACAAAGAAAAACAGAGAGACAGAAAAGAGACAGAGATTGAGACAGAGAGAGACAGAGTGAGACAGATAGAGAGCCAGAGAGATACAGAGAGAGAGAGAGACAGAGAGAGACGAGAGAGACAGAGAGAGAGAGATAGACAAAGAGAGACAGAGAGAGACAGAGAGAGAGACAGAGAGAGAGACAGAGAGAGACAGAGAGAGAGACAGAAAAGAGACAGTGATTTAGACAGAGTGAGACAGAGACAGATAGAGAGACAGAGAGAGACAGAGAGAGAGAGAGACAGAGACAGAGAGAGACGAGAGAGACAGAGATAGAGACAGAGAGAGACAGAGAGAGACACAGAGAAAGACAGAGAAAGAGTCAGAGAGAGAGACTGAGAGAGACAAAGACAGAGACAGAGAGAGACACAGAAAGAGAGAGAGAGAAAGAGAGGGAGATAGAAAGAGACAGAGCGAGATTAGAGAGACACAGAGAGAGAAAGAGAGAGACAGAGAAAGACAGAAAGTGAGACAGAGACAAAGAGAGTGAATAAGTGAGACAGAGAGAGACACAGAGAGAGAGACACAGAGAGAGACAGAGTGATACAGAGAAAGAGACAAAGAGAGAAGAGAGAGACAGAGAGAGACAGAGAGAGACAGATAGACAGAGAGAGAGACAGAGAGAGACACAGAGAGAGACACAGAGAGAGACAGAGTGAGTCAGAGAGAGACACAGAGAAGAGAAAGAGAGAGAGAGACAAAGATAGACAGAGAGAGAGACAGAGAGATACAGAAAAGAGACAAAGAGAGAGAGACAGAGAGAGACATACAGAAAGAGACAGAGAGAGTCAGAGAGAGATGTAGAGAGATAAAGAGAGAGAGAGACAGAGAAAGACAGAGAGAGACGGAGAGAGACAGAGAGAGACACAGAGAGAGACAGATATAGAGACAGAGAGAGACAGAGAAAGACACAGAGAGACAGTGAGAGAGACAGAGAGACAGAGAGAGACAGAGAGATGACAGAGACATGCAGAGAGAGACAAAGAGAGTAGAGAGAGACAGAGAGAGACAGAGAGAGACAAAGAATGACACAGCAAGAAACAGAGAGAGAGATACAGAGAGAGAGACAAAGAGAGACAGAGAGAGGCAGAGATAGACAGAGAAAGAGAAAGAGAGAGACAGAGAGAGAGACAGAGAGAGAGACAGAGAGAGACAGAAAAGAGACAATCAGGGAGATACAGAGAAAGACAGAGAGAGACAGAGAGACACAGAGAGAGACACAGAGAGAGAGAGACAGAGACAGAGATATAGACAGAGAGAAACAGAGAGAGAGAGACACAGAGAGAAACAGAGAGAGACAGAGAGAGACACAGAGAGACACAGAGATAGAGAGAGACACAGGGAGACACAGATAGAGACAGAGATGGACAGAGAGTGAGACAGGTAGAGACAGAGAGAGAGACAGAGAGAGACAGAGACAGAGTGATAGAGACTGAGTGAGACAGAGAGAGAGACAGAGAGAGAGACACACAAAGAGACACAGAAAGATACAGAGAGAAACAGAGCGAGACAAAGAGAGACAGAGAGAGACAGAGAGAGAGACAGAGAAAGACAGAGAGAGACAGAGAGAGACAAAGAAAGACAGAGAGAGAGATAGAGAGAGACAGAGAGAGAGACAGACAAAGAAAGAGAGAGACAGAGAGAGAGACAAAGAGAGACACAGAGAGAGACAAAGGGAGAGACAGAGAAAGAGAAAGAGAGAGACAAAGAGAGAGACAGAGAAAGTGACAGAGAGAGACAGAAAATAGACAGAGAGACAGAGACAGACAGAGAGAGACAGAGACAGACAGATAGAGAGACAGAGAGAGACACAGAGAGAGACAGAGGGAGAGACAGAGAGAGATGAGAGACAGAGAGAGACAGAGAGAGACAGAGAGAGACAGAGAGAGAGACAGAGAGAGACAAAGAAAGAAACAGAGATAGACGGAGACAGAGAGAGAGACAGAGAGAGACACAGAGAGACACAGAGAGAGACAGAGACACAGAGAGAGACAGAGAGATAGATACAGAGAGACAGAGAGAGACAGAGACAGAGAGACAGAGAGAGACAGAGAGAGACAGAGATAGACAGTGATAGAGAGAGAGACACAGAAAGACTGAGAGAGACTGAGAGAGAAAGAGATAGAGACAGAGAGAGAGAGAGACAGAGAGAGAAACAGAGAGAGACACAGAGAGACAGAGAGAGAGACAGAGAGAGAGACAGAGACAAAGAGAGTGACTGAGAAAGACAGAGAGAGACAGAGAGACAGAGAGAGACACAGAGAGACAGAGAGATACAGAGAGAGAGACAGAGACAAAGAGAGTGACTGAGAAAGACAGAGAGAGACAGAGAGAGAGAGACAGAGAGATACAAAGAGAGAAACAGAGAGAGAGACAGAGCGAGACAGAGAGAGACAGAGAGACAGAGAGAGACAGAGAGAGTGATAGAGACTGACAGAGACAGAGAGAGACAGAAAGAGACATAAAGAGAGAGACATAGAGAGACAGAGAGAGACACAGAGAGAGACAGAGAGAGAGACAGAGAGCAAATAGAGAGACAGAGTGTTACACAGAGAGAGCATAGAGATACAGAAAGACAAAGAGAGAAGAGAGACAGAGATATAGAAAGAGAGATACAGAGAGAGACAGAGAGAGTTACAGAGAGAGACAGAGAGAGAGACAGAGAGAGACAGAGAGAGACAGAAAAGAGACAGTGATTTAGACAGAGTGAGACAGAGAGAGACAGATAGAGAGACAGAGAGAGACAGAGAGAGAGAGAGAGGCCGAGTCAGAGAGAGATGAGAGAGACAGAGAGAGACAGAGAGAGAGACAGAGACAAAGAGAGTGACTGAGAAAGTCAGAGAGAGAGAGAGACAGAGAGGGACAGAGAGAGACAGAGAGAGAGACAAAGAGAGACAGAGATAGACAGAGAGAGACACATAGAGAGAAAGAGAGCGAGACACAGAGAGAGACACAGAGAGACAGAGACAGTGTGAGAGAGACTGACAGAGACAGAGAGA
>NW_028227276.1:16143291-16163291 GCF_978045245.1 Mus caroli | reverse complement strand
AGACAGAGAGAGAGACAGAGAGATATATATAGAGAGACAGAGACAGAGAGAGAGACAGAGAAAGAGACAGAGAAAGACAGAGAGAGAGACTGAGAAAGAGACAGAGAGAGACACAGAGAGAGAAAGATAGAGACAGAGCAAGAGACAGAGAGAGACAGAGAGAGAAAAAGAGACAAAGAGAATCACTGAGAAATACAGAGAGAGACACAGAGAGAGAGACAGAGAGAGACAAAGAGAGAAACAGAGAGAAAGACAGAGACAGAGAGAGACAGAGACAGATACAGAGAGAGACACAGAGATAGACAGAGGGAGAGACAGAGAAAGAGAAAGAGAGAGACAGAGAGAGAGACAGAGAGAGACAGAAAAGAGACAGATAGAGACAGAGAGAGACAGAGAGAGACAGAGAGAGACAGATAGAGAGACAGAGAGAGACACAGTGAGAGACAGAGAGAGAGACAGAGAGAGACGAGAGAGACAGAGAGAGACAGAGAGAGAGAGAAAGAGACACAGAGAGAGACAGAGAGAGACAGAGAGAGTAAGAGATAGAGAAAGAGAGAGACAGAGAGAGAGAGAGACAGAGAGACACAAAGAAAGAAACAGAGAAAGATGGAGAGAGACAGAGAGAGAGACAGAGAGAGACACATAGAGACACAGAGAGAGACAGAGACAAAGTGAGAAACAGAGAGAGAGATACAGAGAGACAGAGAGAGACAGAGAGACTGAGAGAGACAGAGAGAGACAGATAGAGAGACAGAGAGAGACACAGTGAGAGACAGAGAGAGAGACAGAGAGAGATGAGAGAGACAGAGAGAGACAGAGATAGACAGAGATAGAGAGAAAGAGACACAGAGAGAGACAGAGAGAGAAGGAGAGAGTAAGAAATAGAGACAGAGAGAGACAGAGAGAGAAGGAGAGAGTAAGAGATAGAGACAGAGAGAGACAGAGAGAGACACAGAGAGACAGAGACATACAGAGAGAGAGACAAAGAGAGAAGAGAGAGACAGTGAGAGACTGAGAGAGACAGAGAGACACAGAGAGAGACAGACAGAGAGAGACACAGAGAGAGACAGAGATAGAGACAGAGAGAGACACAGAGAGAGACAGAGAAAGAGACAGAGAGAGACAGAGAGAGAGAAAGAGAAAGACACAGAGAGAGACAGAGATAGAGAGAGAGAGAGACAGATAGAGAGTCAGAGGGAGACAGAGAGAAACACAGAAAGAGACAGAGAGAGAGAAAGAGAGGGCGACAGAAAGAGACAGAGAGGACAGAGAGAGTCACAGAGAGAGAAAGAGAGAGACAGAGAGAGAGACAGAGGGAGAAAGAAAGAGAGACAGAGACAAAGAGAGTGAATGAGAGAGACAGAGAGAGACAGAGAGAGAGATGTAGAGAGACAGAGAGTGACACAGAGAGAGACAGATAGAGACAGAGAAAGACAGAGAAAGACACAGAGAGAAACACAGAGAGACAGAGAGAGATACAGAAGACAGAGAGAGACAGAGAGAGAGACAGAGAGAGAGACAGAGATGACAGAGACATACAGAGAGAGACAAAGAGGGTAGAGAGAGACAGAGAGAGACAGAGAGAGAAACAGAGAGAGACACAGAGAGAGAAAGAGAGAGATAGAGACAGAGTGAGACAAAGAAAGACACAGAGAGAGACAGAGAGATATATATAGAGAGACAGAAAGAGACAGAAACAGACAGAGAGACAGAGAGAAACAGAGAGATACAGAGAGAGAGACAGAGAGAGACAGAGAGAGATACAGAGAGAGACAGAGAGAAACACAGAGAGAGACAGAGAGAGACACAGAGAGAGAAATGGAGAGACACAGAGAGACACACAGAGAGACAGAGAGAGACAGAGACAGACAGAGAGAGACAGTGAGAGACAGAGAGAGACACAAAGAGAGACAGAGAGACACACAGAGAGAGACAGAGAGAGAGACAGAGAGAGACAGACAGAGACAGAGAAGACACAGAGATAGAGACAGAGAGAGACAGAGAGAGAGAGACAGAGAGAGACTGAGAGAGACAGAGATAGAGACAGAGAGAGATGGGGAGAGACACTGGGAGAAACAGAGAGACCGAGAGAGAGACAGAGAGAGACAGATATAGAGACAGAGAGGGACAGAGAGAGAGACAGAGACAAAGAGAATGACTGAGAAATACAGAGAGAGACACAGAGAGAAAGACAGAGAGAGACAAAGAGAGAAACAGAGAGAAAGACAGAGACAGAGAGAGACAGAGAGAGATACAGAGAGAGACACAGAGATAGACAGAGGGAGAGACAGAGAAAGAGAAAGAGAGAGACAGAGAGAGACAGAAAAGAGACAGAGAGAAACACAAAGAGAAAGAGAGAGAGCCAGAGAGACAGAGAGAGACAGAGAGAAACAGAGAGAGACACAGAGATGACAGAGACATACAGAGAGAGACAAAGAGAGTAGAGAGAGACAGAGAGAGACAGAGAGAGACAGAGAGAGAGACAGAAAGAGACAGATAGAGACAGAGTGAGACAAAGAATGACAAAGAGAGAGACAGAGAGATATATAGAGAGAGACAGAAAGAGACAGAAACAGACAGAGAGACAGAGAGAAACAGAGAGAGACAGAGAGAGAGACAGAGAGAGACAGAGAGAGACACGGAGAGAGACACAGAGAAACAGAGAGAGAGACAGACAGAGACAGTGAGAGACAGAGAGAGACACAAAGAGAGACAGAGAGAGACACAGAGAGAGACAGAGAGAGAGACAGAGAGATACAGACAAAGACAGAGAGAGACACAGAGATAGAGACAGAGAGAGACAGAGAGAGAGAAAGAGAGAGACTGAGAGAGACAGAGATAGAGACAGAGAGAGACGGGGAGAGACACTGGGAGAAACAGAGAGTGACAGAGAGAGAGACAGAGAGAGATAGACAGAGACAGAGAGAGACACAGAGAGAGAGACAGAGAGAGACAGAGAGAGAGACAGAGAGAGACTGAGAGAGACAGAGATAGAGACAGAGAGAGACGTGGAGAGACACTGGGAGAAACAGAGAGAGACAGAGAGAGAGACAGTGAGAGACAGAAAAAGAGACAGAGAGAGATAGAGAGAGAGACAGAGAAAGAGACAGAGCAAGACAGAGAGAGAGACAGAGAAAGAGACAGAGAGAGACACAGAGAGAGAAAGATAGAGACAGAGCAAGAGACAGAGAGAGACAGAGAGAGAGACAGAGACAAAGAGAATGACTGAGAAATACAGAGAGAGACACAGAGAGAGAGACAGAGAGAGACAAAGAGAGAAACAGAGAGAAAGACAGAGACAGAGAGAGACAGAGAGAGATACAGAGAGAGACACAGAGATAGACAGAGGGAGAGACAGAGAAAGAGAAAGAGAGAGACAGAGAGAGAGACAGAGAGAGACAGAAAAGAGACAGAGAGAGAGACAGAGAGAGACAGAGAGAGACAGAGAGAGACAGAGAGAGACAGATAGAGAGACAGAGAAAGACACAGAGAGAGACAGAGAGAGACGAGCGAGACAGAGAGAGACAGAGAGAGACAGAGAGAGACAGAGAGAGATACAGAGAGAGACAGAGAGAAACACAGAGAGAGACAGAGAGAGACACAGAGAGAGACATGGAGAGACACAGAGAGACACACAGAGAGACAGAGAGAGACAGAGACAGACAGAGAGAGACAGTGAGAGACAGAGAGAGACACAAAGAGAGACAGAGAGACACACAGAGAGAGACACACAGAGAGACAGAGAGAGACAGACAGAGACAGAGAAGACACAGAGATAGAGACAGAGAGAGACAGAGAGAGAGAGACAGAGAGAGACTGAGAGAGACAGAGATAGAGACAGAGAGAGATGGGGAGAGACACTGGGAGAAACAGAGAGACCGAGAGAGAGACAGAGAGAGACAGATATAGAGACAGAGAGGGACAGAGAGAGAGACAGAGACAAAGAGAATGACTGAGAAATACAGAGAGAGACACAGAGAGAAAGACAGAGAGAGACAAAGAGAGAAACAGAGAGAAAGACAGAGACAGAGAGAGACAGAGAGAGATACAGAGAGAGACACAGAGATAGACAGAGGGAGAGACAGAGAAAGAGAAAGAGAGAGACAGAGAGAGAGACAGAGAGAGACAGAAAAGAGACAGAGAGAAACACAGAGAGAAAGAGAGAGAGCCAGAGAGACAGAGAGAGACAGAGAGAAACAGAGAGAGACACAGAGATGACAGAGACATACAGAGAGAGACAAAGAGAGTAGAGAGAGACAGAGAGAGACAGAGACAGACAGAGAGAGAGACAGAAAGAGACAGATAGAGACAGAGTGAGACAAAGAAAGACAAAGAGAGAGACAGAGAGATATATAGAGAGAGACAGAAAGAGACAGAAACAGACAGAGAGACCGAGAGAAACAGAGAGAGACAGAGAGAGAGACAGAGAGAGACAGAGAGAGACACAGAGAGAGACACAGAGAAACAGAGAGAGAGACAGACAGAGACAGTGAGAGACAGAGAGAGACACAAAGAGAGACAGAGAGAGACACAGAGAGAGACAGAGAGAGACAGAGAGAGACAGAGAGAGACAGAGAGAGACACAGAGATAGAGACAGAGAGAGACAGAAAGAGAGACAGAGAGAGACTGAGAGAGACAGAGATAGAGACAGAGAGAGACGGGGAGAGACACTGGGAGAAACAGAGAGAGACACAGAGAGAGACAGAGAGAGACAGAAAAAGAGACAGAGAGAGATAGAGAGAGAGACAGAGAGACAGAGCAAGACAGAGAGAGAGACAGAGAAAGAGACAGAGAGAGACGCAGAGAGAGAAAGATAGAGACAGAGCAAGAGACAGAGAGAGACAGAGAGAGAGACAGAGACAAAGAGAATGACTGAGAAATACAGAGAGAGACACAGAGAGAGAGACAGAGAGAGACAAAGAGAGAAACAGAGAGAAAGACAGAGACAGAGAGAGACAGAGAGAGATACAGAGAGAGACACAGAGATAGAGGGAGAGACAGAGAAAGAGAAAGAGAGAGACAGAGAGAGAGAGACAGAGAGAGACAGAAAAGAGACAGAGAGACAGAGAGAGACAGAGAGAGACAGAGAGAGACAGAGAGAGACAGAGAGAGAGACAGAGAAAGACACAGAGAGAGACAGAGAGAGACGAGCGAGACAGAGAGAGACAGAGAGAGACAGAGAGAGACAGAGAGAGACAGAGAGACACAAAGAAAGAAACAGAGATAGACTGAGAGGGACAGAGAGAGAGACAGAGAGAGACACAGAGAGAGACAGAGAGAGACAGAGAGAGACACAGAGACAGAGAGAGAGATACAGAGAGAGACAGAGAGTAACAGAAAGAGAGAGACAGAGAGAGAGACTGAGAGACAGAGAGACACAAAAAAATAAACAGAGATAGACGAAGAGAGACAGAGAGAGAGAGACAAAGAGAGACACAGAGAGACACAGAGAGAGACAGAGAGAGTCACAGAGAGAGACAGAGAGGGATATACAGAGAGAGAGACAAAGAGAGACAGAGAGAGAGAGAGACAGAGAGAGACAGAGATAGACAGATATAGAGAAAAAGAGACACAGAGAGAGACAGCGAGAGAAGGAAAGAGACACAGAGAGACACAGAGAGAGACAGAGAAGGACAGAGAGAGAGAGAGACAGAGAGAGACAGAGATAGACAGAGACAGAGAGAAAGAGACAGAGAGAGAGGCAGAGAGAGACAGAGAGAGAAGGAGAGAGTAAGAGATAGAGACAGAGAGAGACAGAGAGAGAGACAGAGAGAGAAACAGAGAGAGACAGAGAGAGACAGAGAGAGAGACAAAGACAAAGGGAGTGACTGAGAAAGACAGAGAGAGAGACAGAGAGAGAGAGACAGAGAGAGACACAGAGAGACAGAGACATACAGAGAGAGAGACAAAGAGAAGAGAGAGAGAGTGAGAGACTCAGAGAGACAGAGAGACACAGAGAGAGAGACAGAGAGAGACACAGAGAGAGACAGAGATAGAGACAGAGAGAGACACAGAGATAGACAGAGAAAGAGACAGAGAGAGACAGAGAGAGAGACACAGAGAGACATAGATTGAGACAGAGAGAGACAGATACAGAGACAGAGAGAGACAGAGAGAGACACAGAAAGAGACAGAGAGAGAGAAAGAGAGGGCGACAGAAAGAGAAAGAGAGGATAGAGAGAGACACAGAGAGAGAAAGAGAGAGACAGAGAGAGAGACAGAGCGAGAAAGATAGATAGACAGAGACAAAGAGAGTGAATGAGAGAGACAGAGAGAGACCGAGAGAGAGACAGAGAGAGAGACAGAGAGAGACAGAGATAGTCAGAGAGAGACAGAGATAGACAGAGAGAGAGACATAGATACAGAAAAGAGACAAAGAGAGAGACAAAGAGAGACAGAGAAAGACAGAGAGAGACAGAGAGAGAGATGGAGAGAGACAGAGAGAGAGACAGATATAGAGACAGAGAGAGACAGAGAAAGACACAGAGAGAAACACATAGAGACAGAGAGACAGAGAGAGACAGAGAGAGAGACAGAGAGAGACACAGAGATGACAGAGACATACAGAGAGAGACAAAGAGAGTAGAGAGAGACAGAGAGAGAGAGAGAAAGACAGAGAAAGACAGAGAGAAACACATAGAGATAGAGAGACAGAGAGAGACAGAGAGAGAGACACAGAGAGAGAAAGAAAGAGACAGAGAGAGACAGAGTGAGATAAAAAAAGACACAGAGAGAGACAGAGAGAAACACAGAGAGAGACAGAGAGAGACACAGAGAGAGACATGGAGAGACACAGAGAGACACAGAGAGAGACAGCGAGAGATAGAGACAGAAAGAGAGAGACAGTGAGAGAAAGAGAGAGACACAAAGAGAGACAGAGAGAGACACAGAGAGAGACACAGAGAGAGACAGACATACAGAGACAGAGAGAGACACACAGAGAGAGAGACAGAGATAGAGACAGAGAGAGACAGAGAGAGAGACAGAGAGAGACTCAGAGAGATAGAGATAGAGACAGAGAGAGATGGGGAGAGACATTGGGAGAAACAGAGAGAGACAGAGAGAGAGACAGAGAGAGACAGAAATAGAGATAGAGAGAGACAGAGAGAGAGACAGAGACAAAGAGAATGACTGAGAAATACAGAGACAGACACAGAGAGAGAGACATAGAGAGACAAAGTGAGAAACAGAGAGAAAGACAGAGACAGAGAGAGACAGAGAGAGATACAGAGAGAGACACAGAGATAGACAGAGGGAGACACAGAGAAAGAGAAAGAGAGAGACAGAGAGAGAGAGACAGAGAGAGACAGAAAAGAGACAGAGAGAGACAGATAGACAGATAGAGAGACAAAGAGAGATGAGAGAGACAGAGAGAGACAGAGAGAGAGATAGAGACACAGAGAGAGAGAGAGACAGAGAGAGACTCAGAGAGATAGAGATAGAGACAGAGAGAGATGGGGAGAGACACTGGGAGAAACAGAGAGAGACAGAGAGAGAGACAGAGAGAGACAGAAATAGAGATAGAGAGAGACAGAGAGAGAGACAGAGACAAAGAGAATGACTGAGAAATACAGAGAGAGACACAGAGAGAGAGACAGAGAGAGACAAAGAGAGAAACAGAGAGAAAGACAGAGACAGAGAGAGACAGAGAGAGATACAGAGAGAGACACAGAGATAGACAGAGAGAGACAGAAGGAGAGAGAGAGACAGAGAGAGATAGAGACAGAGAGAAACAGAGAGAGACAGAGAGAGAAACAGAGAGAGACAGAGAGAGAGAAAGAGAGAGACAGAGAGAGAGACAGAGAGTGACAGAGATAGACAGAGAGAGACACATAGAGAGAAAAAGAGAGAGACAGAGAGACAGAGAGAGACAAGACAGAGTTAGAGAGACTGAGAGAGACAGAGAGCGAGACTGAGAGAGACATACAGAGAGAACCAGAGAGAGAGACAGAGAGAGACAGAAAGAAACAGAGAGAGAGAGACAGAGAGAGACAGAAAAGAGACAGAGAGAGAGAGACAGAGAGAGACAGAGAGATTCACAGAGAGTGACAGAGAGAGAGAGACAGAGAGAGACGAGAGAGACAGAGAGAGACAGAGAGAGACAGAGAGAGACAGAGAGAGAGACAGGGAGAGACAAAGAAAGAAACAGAGATAGATGGAGAGAGACAGAGAGAGATCAGAGAGAGACACAGAGAGACACATAGAGAGACAGAGACACAGAGAGAGACAGAGAGAGAGATACAGAGAGAGAGAGACAGAGAGAGACAGAGAGAGACAGAGAGACAGAGAGAGACAGAGATAGACAGAGATAGAGAGAGAGAGACAAAGAGAGAGACAGAGAGGGACAGAGAGAGACACAGAGAGAGACACAGAGAGAGACAGATAGAGACAGAGACAGACAGACAGAGACAGAGAGAGACAGACAGAGACAGACAGAGACAGAGAGAGACAGAGAGAGATACAGAGAGAGACACAGAGAGAGACAGAGGGAGAGACAGAGAAAGAGAAAGAGAGAGACAGAGAGATAGACAGAGAGAGAGAAAGAGAGAGACAGAAAAGAGACAGAGAGAGAGACAGAGAGAGAAACACAGAGACAGAGAGAGAGACAGAGAGAGACGAGAGAGACAGAGAGAGACAGCTAGAGACACAGAGAGCAAAAGAGAGAGACAGAGAGTTACACAAAGAGAGCATAGAGATACAGAGAGACAAAGAGAGAAGAGAGACAGAGAGAGACACAGAGAGAAACAGAGAGAGACAGAGAGAGTGAGACAGAGAGAGACACAAAGAGAGACATAGAAAGAAAGAGAGAGACAGAGAAAGACAGAGAAGGACAGATAGAGAGAAAGAAAAGGAGACAGACACAGAGAGAAAGAGAGACAGAGACAGAGTGAGAGAGACTGAGAGAGACTGAGAGATACTGAGAGAGACAAAGAGAGACAGAGGGAGACAGAAAAGAGACAAAGGGAGAGAGACAGAGAAAGACAGAGAGAGACAGAGAGACAAAGAGAGAGACAGAGAGAGAGAGACAGAGACAGAGACAGAGAGTGACAGAGAGAGAAACAGAGAGAGACAGAGAGAGACACAGAGAGAGACAGAGAGATAGAGAGAGACACAGGGAGACACAGAGAGAGACAGAGTGGGACTGAGAGAGAGACAGGGAGAGACAGAGGGAGACAGATAAAGAGACAGAGAGAGACAGAGGGAGAGACAGAGAAAGAGACAGAGAGAGACAAGGAGAGAGACAGAGAAAGAGACAGAGAGAGACAGAGAGAGAGAAAGATAGAGAGACAGAGCAAGAGACAGAGAGAGACAGAGAGAGAGACAGAGACAAAGAGAATGACTGAGAAATACAGAGAGAGACACAGAGAGAGAGACAGAGAAAGACAAAGAGAGAAACAGAGAGAAAGACCGACAGAGAGAGACAGAGAGAGATACAGAGAGAGACACAGAGATAGACAGAGGGAGAGATAGAGAAAGAGAAAGAGAGAGACAGAGAGAGAGACAGAAAAGAGACAGAGAGAGACAGAGAGAGACAGAGAGAGACAGATAGAGAGACAGAGAGAGACACAGAGAGAGACAGAGAGAGACGAGAGAGACAGAGAGAGACAGAGAGAGACAGAGAGAGAGAGAAAGAGACACAGAGAGAGACAGAGAGAGTAAGAGATAGAGACAGAGAGAGACAGAGAGAGAGAGACTGAGAGAGACAGAGAGAGACAGAGATAGACAGAGATAGAGAGAAAGTGACACAGAGATAGACAGAGAGAGACAGAGAGAGAGACAGAGACAGAGAGAGACAGAGAGAGTAAGAGATAGAGACAGAGAGAGACAGAGAGAGAAACAGAGAGAGACAGAGAGAGAGAGAGACTGAGAGAGACAGAGAGAGACAAAGATAGACAGAGAATGAGAGAAAGAGACATAGAGAGACACAGACAGAGAGAGGCACAGAGAGAGACAGAGAGAGAGATACAGAGAGAGAGACAGAGAGAGACAGAGAGAGACAGAGAGAGACAGAGTTAGACAGAGATAGAGAAAAAGAGACACAGAGAGAGACGGAGGGAGACAGAGAGAGTAAGAGATAGAGACAGAGAGAGACAGAGAGAGAGACAGAGAGAGAAACAGAGAGAGACAGAGAGAGACAGAGAGAGAGAGAGAGACAAAGGGAGTGACTGAGAAAGACAGAGAGAGACAGAGAGAGACAGAAACAGAGACAGAGAGAGACAGAGACAAAGAGAATGACTGAGAAATACAGAGAGAGACAGAGAGAGAGAGACAGAGAGAGACAAATAGATAGAGGGAGAGACAGAGAAAGAGAAAGAGAGAGACAGAGAGATAGACAGAGAGAGACTGAAACGAGACAGAGAGAGAGACAGAGACACAGAGAGAGACAGAGAGAGACAGATAGAGAGACAAAGAGAGACACATAGAGAGACAGAGAGAGACAGAGAGAGACAGAGAGAGACAGAGATAGACAGAGATAGAGAGAAAGAGACACAGAGAGAGACAGAGAGAGAAGGAGAGAGTAAGAGATAGAGACAGAGAGAGACAGAGAGAGAGACAGAGAGAGAAACAGAGAGAGACAGAGAGAGAGACAGAGAGAGACAAAGACAAAGGGAGTGACTGAGAAAGACAGAGAGAGACAGAGAGAGACACAGAGAGACAGAGACATACAGAGAGAGAGACAAAGAGAGAAGAGAGAGACAGTGAGAGACTGAGAGAGACAGAGAGAGACAGAGAGAGACACAGAGAGAGACAGAGATAGAGACAGAGAGAGAAACAGAGAGAGACAGAGAAAGAGACAGAGAGAGACAGAGAGAGAGACAGAGAGAGACACAGAGAGAGACAGAGATAGAGACAGAGAGAGACAGATACAGAGTCAGAGAGAGACAGAGAGAGACACAGAAAGAGACAGAGAGAGAGAAAGAGAGGGTGACAGAAAGAGACAGAGAGGACAGAGAGAGACATACAGAGAGAAAGAGAGAGACAGAGAGAGAGACAGAGGGAGAAAGAAAGAGAGACAGAGACAAAGAGAGTGAATGAGAGAGACAGAGAGAGACAGAGAGAGAGATGGAGAGAGACAGAGAGTGACAAAGAGAGAGACAGATATAGAGACAGAGAGAGACAGAGAAAGACACAGAGAGAAACACAGAGAGACAGAGAGAGAGACAGAGAGATAGAGAGAGACAGAGAGAGAGAAAGAGAGAGAGACAGAGATGACAGAGACATACAGAGAGAGACAAAGAGGGTAGAGAGAGACAGAGAGAGACACAGACAGAGACACAGAGAGAGAAAGAAAGAGAGAGATAGAGACAGAGTGAGACAAAGAAAGACACAGAGAGAGACAGAGAGATATATATAGAGAGACAGAAAGAGACAGAAACAGACAGAGAGACAGAGAGAAACAGAGAGATACAGAGAGAGAGACAGAGAGAGACAGAGAGAGACACAGAGAGAGACAGAGAGAAACACAGAGAGAGACAGAGAGAGACACAGAGAGAGATATGGAGAGACACAGAGAGACACACAGAGAGACAGAGAGAGACAGAGACAGACAGAGAGAGACAGTGAGAGACAGAGAGAGACACAAAGAGAGACAGAGAGACACACAGAGAGAGACAGAGAGAGAGACAGACAGAGACAGACAGAGACAGAGAAGACACAGAGATAGAGACAGAGAGAGACAGAGAGAGAGAGACAGAGAGGGACTGAGAGAGACAGAGATAGAGACAGAGAGAGACGGGGAGAGACACTGGGAGAAACAGAGAGAGACCGAGAGAGAGACAGAGAGAGACAGATATAGAGACAGAGAGGGACAGAGAGAGAGACAGAGACAAAGAGAATGACTGAGAAATACAGAGAGAGACACAGAGAGAAAGACAGAGAGAGACAAAGAGAGAAACAGAGAGAAAGACAGAGACAGAGAGAGACAGAGAGAGATACAGAGAGAGACACAGAGATAGACAGAGGGAGAGACAGAGAAAGAGAAAGAGAGAGACTGAGAGAGAGACAGAGAGAGACAGAAAAGAGACAGAGAGAGAGACAGAGAGAGAAAGAGAGAGACAGATAGAGACTGATAGAGAGACAGAGAAAGACACAGAGAGAGACAGAGAGAGAGACAGAGAGAGACGAGCGAGACAGAGAGAGACAGAGAGAGACAGAGAGAGACAGAGAGAGACAGAGAGACACAAAGAAAGAAACAGAGATAGACGGAGAGAGACAGAGAGAGAGACAGAGAGAGACACAGAGAGACACAGAGAGAGACAGAGAGAGACACAGAGAGAGACAGAGAGAGAGATACAGAGAGAGAGACAGAGAGAGACAGAGAGAATGAGACAGAGAGACAGAGAGAGACAGAGATAGTCAGAGATAGAGAAAAAGAGACACAGAGAGAGACAGAGAGAGAGACAGAGTCAAAGAGAGTGAATGTGGGAGACAGAGAGAGACAGAGAGAGAGAGAGAGACAGAGAGAGACACAGAGAGAGACAGAGATAGTCAGAGAGAGACAGAGATAGACAGAGAGAAAGACATAGATACAGAAAAGAGACAAAGAGAGAGAGACAAAGAGAGACAGAGAAAGACAGAGAGAGACAGAGAGTGAGACGGAGAGAGACAGAGAGAGACACAGAGAGAGACAGATATAGAGACAGAGAGAGAGAGAAAGACACAGAGAGAAACACAGATAGAAAGAGAGAGAGCCAGTGAGACAGAGAGAGACAGAGAGAGACACAGAGAGACACAGAGATGACAGAGACATACAGAGAGAGACAAAGAGAGTAGAGAGAGACAGAAAGAGACAGATAGAGACAGAGTGAGACAAAGAAAGACAAAGAGAGAGACAGAGAGATATATAGAAGAGACAGAAAGAGACAGAAACAGACAGAGAGACAGAGAGAAACAGAGAGAGACAGAGAGAGAGACAGAGAGAGACAGAGAGAGACAGAGAGAGACACAGAGAAACAGGGAGAGAGACAGAGAGAGACTGTGAGAGACAGAGAGAGACACAAAGAGAGATAGAGAGACACAGAGAGAGACAGAGAGAGACAGAGAGAGACAGAGAGAGAGACAGAAAGAGACAGATAGAGACAGAGTGAGACAAAGAAAGACAAAGAGAGAGACAGAGAGATATATAAAGAGAGACAGTAAGAGACAGAAACAGATAGAGAGACAGAGAGAAACAGAGAGAGACACAGAGAGAGACAGAGAGAGAGACTGAGAGAGACAGAGATAGAGACAGAGAGAGACGGGGAGAGACACTGGGAGAAACAGAGAGTGACAGAGAGAGAGACAGAGAGAGACAGACAGAGACAGAGAGAGACACAGAGATAGAGACAGAGACAGACAGAGAGAGAGACAGAGAGAGACAGAGAGAGACAGAGAGAGACAGAGATAGAGACAGAGAGAGACGGGGAGAGACACTGGGAGAAACAGAGAGAGACAGAGAGAGAGACAGAGAGAGACAGAAATAGAGACAGAGAGAGACAGAGAGAGAGACAGAGAAAGAGACAGAGAAAGAGACAGAGACAGACAGAGAGAGACAGAGAGAGACTGAGAGAGACAGAGATAGAGACAGAGAGAGACGGGGAGAGACACTGGGAGAAACAGAGAGTGACAGACAGAGAGACAGAGAGAGGCAGACAGAGACAGAGAGAGACACAGAGATAGAGACAGAGACAGACAGAGAGAGAGACAGAGAGAGACTGAGAGAGACAGAGATAGAGACAGAGAGAGACCGGGAGAGACAATGGGAGAAATAGAGAGAGAGAGAGAGACAGAGATAGACAAAGAGAGACAGAGAGAGACAGATAGAGAGACAGATAGAGAGACAGAGAGAGACAGAGAGAGAGACAGAAAGAGACAGAGAGAGAGAAGGAGAGAAAGAGAAAGACAGAGAGAGTCAAAGAAAGACACAGAGAGTGACAGAGAGGAGAGATACAGAGAGAGACAGAGAGAGACAGAGAGAGACAGAGAGACAGAGAGAGACAGAGAGAGACAAAGATAGACAGAGATAGAGACAGAGAGAGACAGACAGAGAGAGACAGAGAGAGACGAAGAGAGACACAGAGAGAGAGACAGATAGAGACAGAGAGAGACAGAGAGAGACAGAGAGAGAGACAGAGAGAGAGACAGAGATATACAGAGAGAGAGAGAGAGACACACAGAGAGATAGAGAGAGAGAGAGGGAGACACAGTGAAAGACAAAGAGAGAGAAAGAGAGAGAGACAGAGAGAGACAGAAAATAGACAAAGAGACAGTCAGAGAGTGACAGAGAAAGACAGAGAGAGAGAGAGACAGAGACAAAGAGAGAGAGACAGAGAAAGAGGTTAGAGACAGAGAGAGAGACAGAGACAGAGTGAGAGAGACTGAGAGAGACAGAGAGAGAGACTGAGAGAGACAGAGAGAGACATACAGAGAGAGACATAGAGAGAAAAAGAGAGACTCTGAGAGAGACAAAGAGAGAAACAGAGAGAGAAAGAGAGAGACAGAAAGATACAGAGAGATAGACAGAGAAAGAGACAGATAGAGACAGAGAGAGACACAGAGAGCAAAAGAGAGAGACAGAGAGAGAAAAGTGACAATGAGAGAGAGAGACAGAGACAGAGAAAGACAGAGAAGGACAGATAGAGAGAAAGAAAAAGAGACAGAGACAAAGAGAGAGAGACAGAGACAGAGTGAGAGAGACTGAGAGAGACAGAGAGATATTGAGAGAGACAGAGAGATACAGAGATATAGAAAGAGAGATACAGAGAGAGACACAGAGAGAGACAGAGAGAGACAGAGATAGACAGAGAGAGACACAGAGAGAGAAAGAGAGAGAGACAGAGAGAGAGACAGAGACAAAGAGAGTGACTGAGAAAGACAGAGAGAAACAAGGAGAGAGAGACTGAGAGTGAAAAAGAGAGAAACAGAGAGAGAGACAGAGAGATACAAAGAGAGAAACAGAGAGAGAGACAGAGCGAGACAGAGAGAGACAGAGAGAGAGACAGAGAGAGACAGAGACAGAGTGAGAGAGACTGACAGAGACAGAGAGAGACAGAAAGAGACATAAAGAGAGAGACATAGAGAGACAGAGAGAGACACAGAGAGAGACAGAGAGAGAGACAGAGAGCAAATAGAGAGACAGAGTCTTACACAGAGAGAGCATAGAGATACAGAAAGACAAAGAGAGAAGAGAGACAGAGATATAGAAAGAGAGATACAGAGAGAGACACAGAGAGAAACAGAGAGAGACAGAGAGAGAGACAGAGAGAGACAGAGAGAGACACAGAGAGAGACAGAGATAGAGACAGAGAGAGACAGAAACAGAGACAGAGAGAGACAAAGAGATACAGAGAGAGACACAGAAGGAGACAGAGAGAGAGAAAGAGAGGGAGACAGAAAGAGACAGAGAGGACAGAGAGAGACACAGAGATAGAAAGAGAAAGACAGAGAGAGAGACAGAGGGAGAAAGAAAGAGAGACAGAGACAAAGAGAGTGAATGAGAGAGACAGAGAGAGACAGAGAGAGAGACAGAGAGAGACACAGAGGGAGACACAGAGAGAGACAGTGTCAAAGAGAGTGAATGAGAGAGACAGAGAGAGACAGATATAGAGACAGAGAGAGACAGAGAAAGACACAGAGAGAAACACAGAGAGACAGAGAGAGAGACAGAGAGACAGAGAGAGACACAGAGAGAGACATAGAGAGACACAGAGTTGACAGAGACATACAGAGAGAGATAAAGAGAGTAGAGAGAG
The DNA here is from genome assembly GCF_978045245.1 of Mus caroli. Lineage (NCBI taxonomy): Eukaryota > Metazoa > Chordata > Mammalia > Rodentia > Muridae > Mus > Mus caroli. The sequence continues at coordinate 16,147,559 of NW_028227276.1, read as the reverse complement.
ACAGAGAGAGACAGAGAGAGACAGAGAGAGAGACAGAAAGAGACAGATAGAGACAGAATGAGACAAAGAAAGACACAGAGAGAGACAGAGATATATATAGAGAGAGACAGAAAGAGACAGAAACAGAGAGACAGAGAGAAACAGAGAGAGACAGAGAGAGAGACAGAGAGAGACAGAGAGAGACACAGAGAGAGACACAGAGAAACACAGAGAGAGACACAGAGAGAGACATGGAGAGACACAGAGAGACACAGAGAGAGACAGAGAGTGACGAGAGAGACAGAGAGAGACAGAGAAAGACAAAGAGAGACTGAGAGAGACAGATAGAGAGACAAATAGAGAGACAGAGAGAGACAGAGAGAGAGACAGAAAGAGACAGAGAGAGAGAAGGAGAGAAAGAGAAAGACAGAGAGAGTCAAAGAAAGACAGAGAGTGACAGAGAGGAGAGATACAGAGAGAGACAGAGAGAGACAGAGAGAGACAGAAAGACAGAGAGACAGAGAGAGACAAAGATAGACAGAGATAGAGACAGAGAGAGACAGACAGAGAGAGACAGAGAGAGACAGAGAGAGACACAGAGAGATAAGAGAGATACAGAGAGAGACACACAGAGAGAGAGAGACAGAGGGAGACACAGTGAAAGACAGAGAGAGAGAAAGAGAGAGACAGAGAGAGACAGAAAATAGACAAAGAGACAGTCAGAGAGTGACAGAGAAAGACAGAGAGAGAGAGACAGAGACAAAGAGAGAGAGACAGAGAAAGAGGTTAGAGACAGAGAGAGAGACAGAGAGAGAGAAAGAGACAGAGTGAGAGAGACTGAGAGAGATAGAGAGAGAGACTGAGTGAGACAGAGAGAGACTTACAGAGAGAGACATAGAGAGACAGAGAGAGACTCAGAGAGAGACAAAGAGAGAAACAGAGAGAGACAGAGAGAGACAGAAAGATACAGAGAGATAGACAGAGAAAGAGACAGATAGAGACAGAGATAGACACAGAGAGCAAAAGAGAGAGACAGAGAGAGAAAAGTGACAATGAGAGAGAGAGAGAGAGACAGAGAAAGACAGAGAAGGACAGATAGAGAGAAAGAAAAAGAGACAGAGACAAAGAGAGAGAGAGACAGAGACAGAGTGAGAGAGACTGAGAGAGACAAAGAGATACTGAGAGAGACAGAGAGATACAGAGATATAGAAAGAGAGATACAGAGAGAGACACAGAGAGAGACAGAGAGAGACAGAGAGAGACAGAGAGAGACACAGAGAGAGAAAGAGAGAGAGACAGAGAGAGAGACAAAGAGAGACAGAGAGAGAGACAGAGACAAAGAGAGTGACTGAGAAAGACAGAGAGAAACAAGGAGAGAGAGACTGAGAGTGACAAAGAGAGAAACAGAGAGAGAGACAGAGAGAGAGACAGAGACAAAGAGAGTGACTGAGAAAGACAGAGAGAGACAGAGAGAGAGAGACAGAGAGATACAAAGAGAGAAACAGAGAGAGAGACAGAGCGAGACAGAGAGAGACAGAGAGAGAGACAGAGAGAGACAGAGACAGAGTGAGAGAGACTGACAGAGACAGAGAGAGACAGAAAGAGACATAAAGAGAGAGACATAGAGAGACAGAGAGAGACAGAGAGAGAGACAGAGAGCAAATAGAGAGACAGAGTGTTACACAGAGAGAGCATAGAGATACAGAAAGAAAAAGAGAGAAGAGAGACAGAGATATAGAAAGAGAGATACAGAGAGAGACAGAGAGAGAAACAGAGAGAGACAGAGAGAGAGACAGAGAGAGACAGAGAGAGACAGAAAAGAGACAGTGATTTAGACAGAGTGAGACAGAGAGAGACAGATAGAGAGACAGAGAGAGACAGAGAAACAGAGAGAGACAGAGTCAGAGAGAGACGAGAGAGACAGAGAGAGACAGAGAGAGAGACAGAGACAAAGAGAGTGACTGAGAAAGTCAGAGAGAGAGAGACAGAGAGAGACAGAGAGAGACAGAGAGAGACAGAGAGAGAGACAGAGAGAGACAGAGATAGACAGAGAGAGACACATAGAGAGAAAGAGAGCGAGACACAGAGAGAGACAGAAAGAGACAGAGACAGTGTGAGAGAGAGTGACAGAGACAGAGAGAGAGACATAGAGAGACATACAGAGAGAGACATAGAGAGACAGAGAGAGACACAGAGAGAGACAGAGAGAGAGACAGAGAGAGACAAAGAAAAACAGAGACAGAAAAGAGACAGAGATTGAGACAGAGAGAGACAGAGTGAGACAGATAGAGAGCCAGAGAGATACAGAGAGAGAGAGAGACAGAGAGAGACGAGAGAGACAGAGAGAGACAGAGAGAGACAGAGAGAGAGAGATAGACAAAGAGAGACAGAGAGAGACAGAGAGAGAGACAGAGAGAGAGACAGAAAAGAGACAGTGATTTAGTCAGAGTGAGACAGAGACAGATAGAGAGACAGAGAGAGACAGAGAGAGAGAGACAGAGACAGAGAGAGACGAGAGAGACAGAGAGAGACAGAGATAGAGACAGAGAGAGACAGAGAGAGACACAGAGAAAGACAGAGAAAGAGTCAGAGAGAGAGACTGAGAGAGACAAAGACAGAGACAGAGTGAGACAGAGAGAGACACAGAAAGAGAGAGAGAGATAGAGAGGGAGATAGAAAGAGACAGAGCGATATGAGAGAGACACAGAGAGAGAAAGAGAGAGACAGAGAGAGACAGAAAGTGAGACAGAGACAAAGAGAGTGAATAAGTGAGACAGAGAGAGACACAGAGAGAGAGACACAGAGAGACACAGAGAGAGACAGAGTGATACAGAGAAAGAGACAAAGAGAGAAGAGAGAGACAGAGAGAGACAGAGAGAGACAGATAGACAGAGAGAGAGACAGAGATAGAGACAGAGAGAGACACAGAGAGAGACAGAGAGAGACACAGAGAGAGAAAGAGAGAGAGACAGAGATAGACAGAGAGAGAGACAGAGAGATACCGAAAAGAGACAAAGAGAGAGAGACAGAGAGAGACATACAGAAAGAGACAGAGAGAGTCAGAGAGAGACACAGAGAGAGAAAGAGAGAGAGAGAGACAGAGATAGACAGAGAGAGAGACAGAGAGATACAGAAAAGAGACAAAGAGAGAGAGGCAGAAAGAGACAGAGAAAGACAGAGAGAGACAGAGAGAGAGAGACGGAGAGAGACAGAGAGAGACACAGAGAGAGACAGATATAGAGACAGAGAGAGACAGAGAAAGACACAGAGAGACAGTGAGAGAGACAGAGAGACAGAGAGAGACAGAGAGAGACAGAGAGATGACAGAGACATAGAGAGAGAGACAAAGAGAGTAGAGAGAGACAGAGAGAGACAGAGAGAGACAAAGAATGACACAGCGAGAGACAGAGAGAGAGATACAGAGAGAGAGACAAAGAGAGACAGAGAGAGGCAGAGATAGACAGAGAAAGAGAAAGAGAGAGACAGAGAGAGAGACAGAGAGAGAGACAGAGACAGAAAAGAGACAATCAGAGAGAGACAGAGAAAGACAGAGAGAGACAGAGAGACACAGAGAGAGACACAGAGAGAGAGACAGAGACAGAGATAGAGACAGAGAGAAACAGAGAGAGAGAGACACAGAGAGAAACAGAGAGAGACAGAGAGAGACACAGAGAGACACAGAGAGATACAGAGATAGAGAGAGACACAGGGAGACACAGATAGAGACAGAGATGGACAGAGAGTGAGACAGGTAGAGACAGAGAGAGAGACAGAGAGAGACAGAGAAAGAGTGAGAGAGACTGAGTGAGACAGAGATAGAGACAGAGAGAGAGACACAAAGAGACACAGAAAGATACAGAGAGAAACAGAGCGAGACCAAGAGAGACAGAGAGAGACAGAGAGAGAGACAGAGAAAGACAGAGAGAGACAGAGAGAGACAAAGAAAGACAGAGAGAGAGATAGAGAGAGACAGAGTGAGAGACAGACAAAGAAAGAGAGAGACAGAGAGAGAGACAGAGAGAGACACAGAGAGAGACAAAGGGAGAGACAGAGAAAGAGAAAGAGAGAGACAAAGAGAGAGACAGAGAAAGTGACAGAGAGAGACAGAAAATAGACAGAGAGACAGAGACAGAGACAGACAGAGAGAGACAGAGACAGACAGATAGAGAGACAGAGAGAGACACAGAGAGAGACAGAGAGAGAGACAGAGAGAGATGAGAGACAGAGAGAGACAGAGAGAGACAGACGAGGCAGAGAGAGAGACAGAGAGAGACAAAGAAAGAAACAGA
>NW_028227276.1:16135791-16138291 GCF_978045245.1 Mus caroli | reverse complement strand
AGAGAGAGACAGAGAGAGACACAGAGAGAGACAGAGAGAGTCAGAGAGAGACAGAAAGTGAGACAGAGACAAAGAGAATGAATAAGTGAGACAGAGAGAGACACAGAGAGAGAGACAAAGAGAGACACAGAGAGAGACAGAGTGATACAGAGAAAGAGACAAAGAGAGAAGAGAGAGATAGAGAGAAACAGAGAGAGACAGATAGACAGAGAGAGACACAGAGAGAGACAGAGAGAGACAGAGACAGTGTGAGAGAGACTGACAGAGACAGAGAGAGAGACAGAGAGAGACATACAGAGAGAGACATAGAGAGACAGAGAGAGACACAGAGAGAGACAGAGAGAGAGACAGAGAGAGATAAAGAAAAACAGAGAGACAGAAAAGAGACAGAGATTGAGACAGAGAGAGACAGAGTGAGACAGATAGAGAGCCAGAGAGATACAGAGAGAGAGAGAGACAGAGAGAGACGAGAGAGACAGAGAGAGAGAGATAGACAAAGAGAGACAGAGAGAGACAGAGAGAGAGACAGAGAGAGAGACAGAGAGAGACAGAGAGAGAGACAGAAAAGAGACAGTGATTTAGACAGTGTGAGACAGAGACAGATAGAGAGACAGAGAGAGACAGAGAGAGAGAGAGACAGAGACAGAGAGAGACGAGAGAGACAGAGAGAGATTAGAGAGACAGAGAGAGACAGAGATAGAGACAGAGAGAGACAGAGAGAGACACAGAGAAAGACAGAGAAAGAGTCAGAGAGAGAGACTGAGAGAGACAAAGACAGAGACAGAGAGAGACAGAGAGAGACACAGAAAGAGAGAGAGAGAAAGAGAGGGAGATAGAAAGAGACAGAGCGAGATTAGAGAGACACAGAGAGAGAAAGAGAGAGACAGAGAGAGACAGAAAGTGAGACAGAGACAAAGAGAATGAATAAGTGAGACAGAGAGAGACACAGAGAGAGAGACAAAGAGAGACACAGAGAGAGACAGAGTGATACAGAGAAAGAGACAAAGAGAGAAGAGAGAGACAGAGAGAAACAGAGAGAGACAGATAGACAGAGAGAGACACAGAGAGAGACAGAGAGAGACACAGAGAGAGACAGAGAGAGTCAGAGAGAGACACAGAGAGAGAAAGAGAGAGAGAGAGACAGAGATAGACAGAGAGAGAGACAGAGAGATACCGAAAAGAGACAAAGAGAGAGAGACAGAGAGAGACATACAGAAAGAGACAGAGAGAGTCAGAGAGAGACACAGAGAGAGAAAGAGAGAGAGAGAGACAGAGATAGACAGAGAGAGAGACAGAGAGATACAGAAAAGAGACAAAGAGAGAGAGGCAGAAAGAGACAGAGAAAGACAGAGAGAGACAGAGAGAGAGACGGAGAGAGACAGAGAGAGACACAGAGAGAGACAGATATAGAGACAGAGAGAGACAGAGAAAGACACAGAGAGACAGTGAGAGAGACAGAGAGACAGAGAGAGACAGAGAGAGACAGAGAGATGACAGAGACATAGAGAGAGAGACAAAGAGAGTAGAGAGAGACAGAGAGAGACAGAGAGAGACAAAGAATGACACAGCGAGAGACAGAGAGAGAGATACAGAGAGAGAGACAAAGAGAGACAGAGAGAGGCAGAGATAGACAGAGAAAGAGAAAGAGAGAGACAGAGAGAGAGACAGAGAGAGAGACAGAGACAGAAAAGAGACAATCAGAGAGAGACAGAGAAAGACAGAGACAGAGAGACACAGAGAGAGACACAGAGAGAGAGAGACAGAGACAGAGATAGAGACAGAGAGAAACAGAGAGAGAGAGACACAGAGAGAAACAGAGAGAGACAGAGAGAGACACAGAGAGATACAGAGATAGAGAGAGACACAGGGAGACACAGATAGAGACAGAGATGGACAGAGAGTGAGACAGGTAGAGACAGAGAGAGAGACAGAGAGAGACAGAGAAAGAGTGAGAGAGACTGAGTGAGACAGAGATAGAGACAGAGAGAGAGACACAAAGAGACACAGAAAGATACAGAGAGAAACAGAGCGAGACCAAGAGAGACAGAGAGAGACAGAGAGAGAGACAGAGAAAGACAGAGAGAGACAGAGAGAGACAAAGAAAGACAGAGAGAGAGATAGAGAGAGACAGAGTGAGAGACAGACAAAGAAAGAGAGAGACAGAGAGAGAGACAGAGAGAGACACAGAGAGAGACAAAGGGAGAGACAGAGAAAGAGAAAGAGAGAGACAAAGAGAGAGACAGAGAAAGTGACAGAGAGAGACAGAAAATAGACAGAGAGACAGAGACAGAGACAGACAGAGAGAGACAGAGACAGACAGATAGAGAGACAGAGAGAGACACAGAGAGAGACAGAGAGAGAGACAGAGAGAGATGAGAGACAGAGAGAGACAGAGAGAGACAGACGAGGCAGAGAGAGAGACAGAGAGAGACAAAGAAAGAAACAGAGATAGACAAAGAGAGACAGAGAGAGAGAGACAGAGAGAGACACAGAGAGACAC
>NW_028227276.1:16013291-16123291 GCF_978045245.1 Mus caroli | reverse complement strand
GAGAGAGACAGAGAGAGACAGAAACAGACAGAGAGACAGAGAGAGACAGAGAGAGACAGAGAGAGACAGAGAGAGACACAGAGAGCAAAAGAGAGAGACAGAGAGTTACACAAAGAGAGCATAGAGATACAGAGAGACAAAGAGAGAAGAGAGACAGAGAGAGACAGAGATATAGAAAGAGAGATACAAGAGAGACACAGAGAGAAACAGAGAGAAACAGAGAGAGTGAGACAGAGAGAGACACAGAGAGAGACAGAGCGAGACAGAGAGAGAAACAGAGAGAGAGGCAGAGAGAGACAGAGAGAGACACAGAGAGAGACAGACAGAGAAAAGAGACAAAGAGAGAGAGTTAGAGAGAGACAGAGAAAGACAGAGAAGGACAGATAGAGAGAAAGAAAAAGAGACAGAGACAAAGAGAGTGACTGAGAAAGTCAGAGAGAGACAGAGAGATAGAGACAGAGAGAGACAAAGAGAGACAAAGGGTGAGAGACAGAGAGAGACAGAGGAAGACAGAGCTAGACAGAGAGACACAGAGCGAGACAGAGAGCTATAGACAGAGTCAGAGATAGAGACAGAGAGAGAAAGAGAGAGAAACAGAGAGAGTCAGAGAGAGACACAGAGAGAGACAGAGATAGAGAGAGACACAGGGAGACACAGAGAGAGACAGAGAGGGAGAGAGAGAGAGAAAGGGAGAGAAAGAGAGAGACAGAGAGAGACAGAGACAGAGGGAGAGATACAGAGAGAGAGACATACAGAGACATACAGAGAGAGACATAGAGAGAGAGAGAGAGACACAGAGAGAGACAGAGATAGACAGAGAGAGACAGAGAGAGACAGAGAGAGACAGAGACAAAGAGAGTGACTGAGAAGGTCAGAGAGAGACAGAGAGATAGAGACAGAGAGAGACAAAGAGAGAAACAGAGAGAGAGACAGAGAGAGACAGAGATAGACAGAGAGAGAGACAGAGAGAGAGACAGAGATAGAATTAGAGAGACACATAGAGAGAAATAGAGCGAGACAGAGAGAGAGACAGGAAGAGACAGAGACAGTGTGAGAGAGAATGACAGAGACAGAGAGAGAGACAGAGAGAGACATAAAGAGAGAGACATAGAGAGACAGAGAGAGACACAGAGAGAGACAGAGAGAGACAGAGAGAGACAAAGAAAAACAGAGAGAGAGACAGAAAAGAGACAGAGATTGAGACATAGAGAGGCAGAATGAGACACAGAGAGACAGATAGAGAGCCAGAGAGATACAGAGAGAGAGAGACAGAGAGAGATTAGAGAGACAGAGAGAGAGACAGAAAAGAGACAGTGATTTAGACAGAGTGAGACAGAGAGAGATAGATAGAGAGACAGAGAGAGACAGAGAGAGAGAGAGTCCAGAGACAGAGAGAGACGAGAGAGACAGAGAGAGACAGATATAGAGACAGAGAGAGACAGAGAGAGACACAGAGAGAGACAGAGAAAGAGTCAGAGAGAGAGACTGAGAGTGACAAAGACAGAGACAGAGAGAGACAGAGAGAGACACAGAAAGAGACAGAGAGAGAGAGAAAGAGAGGGAGACAGAAAGAGACAGAGCGAGACGAGAGAGACACAGAGAGAGAAAGAGAGAGACAGAGAGAGAAAGATAGAGAGACAGAGAGAGACATACAGAAAGAGACAGAGAGAGACAGAGAGAGACACAGAGAGAGAAAGAGAGAGACAGAGAGAGACAGAGAGAGAGACAGAGAGATACAGAAAAGAGACAAAGAGAGAGAGACAGAAAGAGACAGAGAAAGACAGAAAGAGACAGAGAGAGAGACAGAGAGAGACACAGAGAAAGACAGATATAGAGACAGAGAGAGACAGAGAAAGACACAGAGAGAAACACAGAGAGACAGTGAGAGAGACAGAGAGACAGAGAGAGACAAAGAGAGAGACAGAGAGAGACACAGAAATGACAGAGACATACAGAGAGAGACAAAGAGAGTAGAGAGAGACAGAGAGAGACAGAGAGAGACAAAGAAAGACACAGCGAGAGACAGAGAGATATATATAGAGAGACAGAGAGAGACAGAAACAGACAGAGAAACAGAGAGAGACAAAGAGAGACAGAGAGAGAGAGACAGAGAGAGACAGAGAGAGAGAGACAGAGAGAGACACAGAGAAACACAGAGAGAGACAGAGAGAGACACAGAGAGAGACATGGAGAGACACAGAGAGACACAGAGAGAGACAGAGAGAGAGACAGAGAGAGACAGACAGATACAGAGAGAGACACAGAGAGAGAGACAGAGATAGAGACAGAGAGAGACAGAGAGAGACAAAGAGAGAATGAGAGAGACAGGGATAGAGACAGAGAGAGACAGGGAGAGACTGTGGGAGAAACAGAGTGAGACAGAGAGAGAGACAGAGAGAGACAGAAAATAGACTAAGAGAGAGTCAGAGAGTGACAGAGAGAGACAGAGAGAGACAGAGAGACAGAGATAGACAGAGAGAGACACATAGAGAGAAAGAGAGCGAGACAGAGAGAGAGACAGAGAGAGACAGAGACAGTGTGAGAGAGAATGACAGAGACAGAGAGAGAGACAGAGAGAGACATACAGAGAGAGACATAGAGAGACAGAGAGAGACACAGAGAGAGACAGAGAGAGATACAGAGAGAGACAAAGAAAAACAGAGAGAGAGACAGAAAAGAGACAGAGATTGAGACATAGAGAGACAGAATGAGACAGAGAGAGACAGATAGAGAGCCAGAGAGATACAGAGAGAGAGAGACAGAGAGAGATGAGAGAGACAGAGAGAGAGATAGAAAAGAGACAGTGATTTAGACAGAGTGAGACAGAGAGAGATAGATAGAGAGACAGAGAGAGACACAGAGAGAGAGTCCAGAGACAGAGAGAGATGAGAGAGACAGAGAGAGACAGAGATAGAGACAGAGAGAGACAGAGAGAGACACAGAGAGAGACAGAGAAAGAGTCAGAGAGAGAGACTGAGAGAGACAAAGACAGAGACAGAGAGAGACAGAGAGAGACAGAGAGAGACACAGAAAGAGACACAGAGAGAGAAAGAGAGAGAGACAGAGAGAGAAAGATAGAGAGACAGAGAGAGACATACAGAAAGAGACAGAGAGAGACAGAGAGAGACACAGAGAGAGAAAGAGAGAGACAGAGAGAGACAGAGAGAGAGACATAGAGAAACAGAAAAGAGACAAAGAGAGAGAGACAGAAAGAGACAGAGAAAGACAGAAAGAGACAGAGAGAGAGACGGAGAGAGACAGAGAGAGACACAGAGAGAGACAGATATAGAGACAGAGAGAGACAGAGAAAGACACAGAGAGAAACACAGAGAGACAGTGAGAGAGACAGAGAGACAGAGAGAGACAGAGAGAGACAGAGAGAGACACAGAGATGACAGAGACATACAGAGAGAGACAAAGAGAGTAGAGAGAGACAGAGAGAGACAGAGAGAGACAAAGAAAGACACAGCGAGAGACAGAGAGATATATATAGAGATACAAAGAGAGACAGAAACAGACAGAGAAACAGAGAGAGACAGAGAGAGACAGAGAGAGAGACAGAGAGAGACAGAGAGAGAGACAGAGAGAGACACAGAGAAACACAGAGAGAGACAGAGAGAGAAACAGAGAGAGACATCGAGAGACACAGAGAGACACAGAGAGAGGCAGAGATAGACAGAGAGAGACAGTGAGAGACAGAGAGAGACACAGAGAGAGACAGAGAGAGACACAGAGAGAGACAGAGAGAGAGAAAGAAAGAGACAGACAGAGACAGAGAGAGACACAGAGAGAGAGACAGAGATAGAGACAGAGAGAGACAGAGAGAGACAAAGAGAGAATGAGAGAGACAGGGATAGAGACAGAGAGAGACAGGGAGAGACTCTGGGAGAAACAGAGTGAGACAGAGAGAGAGACAGAGAGAGACAGAAAATAGACTAAGAGAGAGTCAGAGAGTGACAGAGAAAAACAGAGAGAGAGAGAGAAAGAGACAAAGAGAGAAAGAGAAAGAGACAGAGTGAGAGAGACAGAGAGAGAGACAGAGAGAGAGACAGAGACAGAGTGAGAGAGACTGAGAGAGACAGAGAGAGACAGAGAGAGACATACAGAGAGAGACAGAGAGAGACACAGAGAGAGACAGATATAGAGACAGAGAGAGACATGGAGAGACACAGAGAGAGACAGAGATTGACAGAGAGAGACAGTGAGAGACAGATAGAGACACAGAGAGAGACAGAGGGAGACACAGAGAGAGACAGAGAGAGAGACAGAGAGAGACAGACAGAGACAGAGAGAGACACAGAGAGAGAGACAGAGAGAGAGACAGAGAGAGACTGAGAGAGACAGGTATAGATACATAGAGAGACAGGGAGAGACTCTGGGAGAATCAGAGAGAGACAGAGAGAGAGAGACAGAGATCGACAAAGAGAGAAACAGAGAGAGAGAAAGAGAGAGACAGATAGAGACAGAGGGAGAGACAGAGAGACAGAGATAGACAGAGAGTGACACATAGAGAGAAAGAGAGCGAGACAGAGAGAGAGACAGAGAGAGACAGAGACAGTGTGAGAGAGACTGACAGAGACAGAGAGAGACATACAGAGAGAGACATAGAGAGACAGAGAGAGACACAGAGAGAGACAGAGAGAGAGACAGAGAGAGACAAAGAAAAACAGAGAGAGAGACAGAAAAGAGACAGAGATTGAGACATAGAGAGACAGAGTGAGACATAGAGAGACAGTTAGAGAGCCAGAGAGATACAGAGAGAGAGAAAGACAGAGAGAGATGAGAAAGACAGAGAGAGACAGAGAGAGACAGAGAGAGAGACAGAAAAGAGACAGTGATTTAGACAGAGTGAGACAGAGAGAGATAGATAGAGAGACAGAGAGAGAGAGAGAGAGAGAGTCCAGAGACAGAGAGAGACGAGAGAGACAGAGAGAGACAGAGATAGAGACAGAGTGAGACAGAGAGAGACAGAGAGAGACACAGAGAGAGACAGAGACAGAGACAGAAAGAGACAGAGGAGACGAGAGAGACACAGAGAGAGAAAGAGAGAGACAGAGAGAGAAAGATAGAGAGACAGAGAGAGACATACAGAAAGAGACAGAGAGAGACACAGAGAGACACAGAGAGAGAAAGAGAGAGAGAGATAGACAGAGAGAGAGACAGAGAGATACAGAAAAGAGACAAAGAGAGAGAGACAGAAAGAGACAGAGAAAGATAGAAAGAGACAGAGAGAGAGACAGAGAGAGACAGAGAGAGACACAGAGACAGACAGATATAGAGACAGAGCGAGACAGAGAAAGACACAGAGAGAAACACAGAGAGAGTGAGAGAGACAGAGAGACAGAGAGAGACAGAGAGAAAGACAGAGAGAGACACAGAGATGACAGAGACATACAGAGAGAGACAAAGAGAGTAGAGAGAGACAGAGAGAAAGAGAGAGACAAAGAAAGACACAGAGAGAGACAGAGAGATATATAGAGAGAGACAGAGAGAGACAGAAACAGACAGAGAAACAGAGAGAGACAGAGAGAGACAGAGAGAGAGACAGAGAGAGACAGAGAGAGAGAGACAGAGAGAGACACAGAGAAACACAGAGAGAGACAGAGAGAGACACAGAGAGAGACATGGAGAGACACAGAGAGACACAGAGAGAGGCAGAGACAGACAGAGACAGTGAGAGACAGAGAGAGACACAGAGAGAGACAGAGAGAGACACAGAGAGAGACAGAGAGAGAGACAGAGAGAGACAGACAGAGACAGAAAGAGACACAGAGAGAGAGACAGAGATAGAGACAGAGAGAGACAGAGAGAGACAAAGAGAGAATGAGAGAGACAGAGATAGAGACAGAGAGAGACAGGGAGAGACTCTGGGAGAAACAGAGTGAGACAGAGAGAGACAGAAAATAGACTAAGAGAGAGTCAGAGAGTGACAGAGAAAGACAGAGAGATAGAGAAAGAGACAAAGAGAGAAAGAGAAAGAGTGAGAGAGACAGAGAGAGACAGAGAGAGACAGAGACAGAGTGAGAGAGACTGAGAGAGACAGAGAGAGAGACAGAGAGAGACATACAGAGAGAGACAGAGAGAGACACAGAGAAAGACATATATAGAGACAGAGAGAGACAGAGAAAGACATAGAGAGAAACACATAGAGACACTGCGAAAGACAGAGAGACAGAGAGAGACAGAGAGAGAGTCAGAGAGAGACACAGAGATGACATAGACATACAGAGAGAGACAAAGAGAGTAGAGAGAGACAGAGAGAGACAGAGAGAGACAAAGAAAGACACACAGAGAGACAGATAGATATATAGAGAGAGACAGAGAGAGACACACAGAGAGACAGATAGATATATATAGAGAGACAGAGAGAGACAGAAACAGACAGAGAGACAGAGAGAGAAGAGAGAGAAAGAGAGAGAGAGACAGAGAGAGACACAGAGAAACACAGAGAGAGACAGAGAGAGACATGGAGAGACACAGAGAGACACAGAGAGAGACAGAGACTGACAGAGAGAGACAGTGAGAGACAGAGAGAGACACAGTGAGAGACAGAGAGAGACACAGAGAGAGACAGAGAGAGAGACAGAGAGAGACAGACAGAGACAGAGAGAGACACAGAGATGGAGACAGAGATAGAGACAGAGAGAGACAGAGAGAGAGACACAGAGAGACTGAGAGATATAGGTATAGAGACATAGAGAGACAGGGAGAGACTCTGGGAGAATCAGAGAGAGACAGAGAGAGAGAGACAGAGAGAGACAAAGAGAGAAACAGAGAGAGGGACAGAGAGAGACAGAGAGAGACAGAGAGAGAGACAGAGAGACAGAGATAGACAGAGAGAGACACATAGAGAGAAAGAGAGCGAGACAGAGAGAGAGACAGAGAGAGACAGAGACAGTGTGAGAGAGACTGACAGAGACAGAGAGAGAGACAGGGAGAGACATACAGAGAGAGACATAGAGAGACAGAGAGAGACACAGATAGAGACAGAGAGAGAGACAGAGAGAGACAAAGAAAAACAGAGAGAGAGAGACAGAAAAGAGACAGAGATTGAGACATAGAGAGACAGAGTGAGACAGAGAGAGACAGATAGCCAGAGAGATACAGAGAGAGAGAAAGACAGAGAGAGATGAGAGAGACAGAGAGAGACAGAGAGAGACAGAGAGAGAGACAGAAAAGAGACAGTGATTTAGACAGAGTGAGACAGAGAGAGATAGATAGAGAGACAGAGAGAGACAGAGAGAGAGAGTCCAGAGACAGAGAGAGACGAGAGAGATAGAGAGAGACAGAGATAGAGACAGAGAGAGACAGAGAGAAACACAGAGAGAGACAGAGAAAGAGTCAGAGAGAGAGACTGAGAGAGACAAAGACAGAGACAGAGAGAGACAGAGAGAGACAGAGAGAGACACAGAAAGAGACAGAGAGAGAGAAAGGGAGGGAGACAGAAAGAGACAGAGCGAGACGAGAGAGACACAGAGAGAGAAAGAGAGAGACAGAGAGAGAAAGATAGAGAGACAGAGAGAGACATACAGAAAGAGACAGAGAGAGACACAGAGAGACACAGAGAGAGAAAGAGAGAGAGAGACAGAGATAGACAGAGAGAGACAGAGAGATACAGAAAAGAGACAAAGAGAGAGAGACAGAAAGAGACAGAGAAAGACAGAAAGAGACAGAGAGAGAGACGTAGAGAGACAGAGAGAGACACAGAGAGAGACAGATATAGAGACAGAGAGAGACAGAGAAAAACACAGAGAGAAACACAGAGAGACAGTGAGAGAGACAGAGAGACAGAGAGAGACAGAGAGAGAGACAGAGAGAGATACAGAGATGACAGAGACATACAGAGAGAGACAAAGAGAGTAGAGAGAGACAGAGAGAGACAGAGAGAGACAAAGAAAGACACAGTGAGAGACAGAGAGATATATAAAGAGAGACAGAGAGAGACAGAAACAGACAGAGAAACAGAGAGACAGAGAGAGAGAGACAGAGAGAGACAGAGAGAGAGACAGAGAGAGACACAGAGAAACACAGAGAGAGACAGAGAGAGACACAGAGAGAGACATGGAGAGACACAGAGAGACACAGAGAGAGGCAGAGACAGACAGAGAGAGACAGAGAGAGACACAGAGAGAGACAGAGAGAGACACAGAGAGAGACAGAGAGAGACAGAGAGAGACAGACAGAGACAGAGAGAGACACAGAGAGAGAGACAGAGATAAAGACAGAGAGAGACAAAGAGAGAATGAGAGAGACAGGGATAGAGACAGAGAGAGACAGGGAGAGACTCTGGGAGAAACAGAGTGAGACAGAGAGAGAGACAGAGAGAAACAGAAAATAGACTAAGAGAGAGTCAGAGAGTGACAGAGAAAGACAGAGAGAGAGAGAAAGAGACAAAGAGAGAAAGAGAAAGAGACAGAGTGAGAGAGACAGAGAGAGACACAGAGAGAGACAGAGACAGAGTGAGAGAGACTGAGAGAGACAGAGAGAGAGACAGAGAGAGACAGAGAGAGACATACAGAGAGAGACACAGAGAGAGACAGATATAGATACAGAAAGAGACAGAGAAAGACATAGAGAGAAACACATAGAGACACTGAGAGAGACAGAGAGACAGAGAGAGACAGAGAGAGACAGAGAGAGACACAGAGATGACAGAGACATACAGAGAGAGACAAAGAGAGTAGAGCGAGACAGAGAGAGACAGAGAGAGACAAAGAAAGACACAGAGAGAGACAGAGAGATATATATAGAGAGACAGAGACAGAAACAGACAGAGAGACAGAGAGAGAGAGACAGAGAGAGACACAGAGAAACACAGAGAGAGATAGAGAGAGAGACAGAGAGAGACATGGAGAGACACAGAGAGACACAGAGAGAGGCAGAGACAGACAGAGAGAGACAGTGAGAGACAGAGAGAGACACAGAGACAGAGAGAGACACAGAGAGAGACAGAGAGAGAGACAGAGAGAGACAGACAGAGACAGAGAGAGACACAGAGAGAGAGACAGAGATAGAGACAGAGAGAGACAGAGAGAGACAAAGAGAGAATGAGAGAGACAAGGATAGAGACAGAGAGAGACAGGGAGAGACTCTGGGAGAAACAGAGTGAGACAGAGAGAGAGACAGAGAGAGACAGAAAATAGACTAAGAGAGAGTCAGAGAGTGACAGAGAAAGACAGAGAGAGAGAGAAAGAGACAAAGAGAGAAAGAAAAAGAGACAGAGAGAGAGAGACAGAGAGAGAGACAGAGAGAGAGACAGAGACAGAGTGAGAGAGACTGAGAGAGACAGAGAGAGAGACATACAGAGAGAGACAGAGAGAGACACAGAGAGAGACAGATATAGAGACAGAGAGAGACAGAGAAAGACATAGAGAGAAACACATAGAGACACTGAGAGAGACAGAGAGACAGAGGGAGACAGAGAGAGAGATAGAGAGAGACACAGAGATGACAGAGACATACAGAGAGAGACAAAGAGAGTAGAGAGAGACAGAGAGAGACAGAGAGAGACAAAGAAAGACATAGAGAGAGACAGAGATATATATATAGAGAGACAGTGAGAGACAGAAACAGACAGAGAAACAGAGAGAGAAGAGAGAGAAAAGGAGAGAGAGACAGAGAGAGACACAGAGAAACACAGAGAGAGACAGAGAGAGACACAGAGAGAGACATGGAGAGACACAGAGAGACACAGAGAGAGACAGAGACTGACAGAGAGAGACAGTGAGAGACAGAGAGAGACACAGAGAGAGACAGAGAGAGACACAGAGAGAGACAGAGAGAGAGACAGAGAGAGACAGACAGAGACAGAGAGAGACACAGAGAGAGTGACAGAGATAGAGACAGAGAGAGACAGAGAGAGAGACAGAGAGAGACTGAGAGAGACAGGTATAGAGACATAGAGAGACAGGGAGAGACTCTGGGAGAATTAGAGAGAGACAGAGAGAGAGAGACAGAGAGAGACAAAGAGAGAAACAGAGAGAGAGACAGAGAGAGACAGAGAGAGAGACAGAGAGACAGAGATAGACAGAGAGAGACACATAGAGAGAAAGAGATCGAGACAGAGAGACAGAGAGAGACAGAGACAGTGTGAGAGAGACAGAGAGAGACAGAGAGACAGAGAGAGACAGAGAGAGACAGAGAGAGACATACAGAGAGAGACATAGAGAGACAGAGAGAGACACAGACAGAGACAGAGTCAGAGAGAGAGACAGAGAGAGACAAAGAAAAACAGAGAGAGAGACAGAAAAGAGACAGAGATTGAGACATAGAGAGACAGAGTGAGACAGAGAGAGACAGATAGAGAGCCAGAGAGATACAGAGAGAGATAAAGACGGAGAGAGATGAGAGAGACAGAGAGAGACAGAGAGAGAGACAGAAAAGAGACAGTGATTTAGACAGAGTGAGACAGAGAGAGATAGATAGAGAGACAGAGAGATACAGAGAGAGAGAGAGTCCAGAGACAGAGAGAGACGAGAGACAGAGAGAGATAGAGATAGAGACAGAGAGAGACAGAGAGAGACACAGAGAGAGACAGAGAAAGAGTCAGAGAGAGAGACTGAGAGAGACAGAGCGAGACGAGAGAGACACAGAGAGAGAAAGAGAGAGACAGAGAGAGAAAGATAGAGAGACAGAGAGAGACATACAGAAAGAGACAGAGAGAGACACAGAGAGACACAGATAGAGAAAGAGAGAGAGACAGAGATAGACAGAGAGAGAGACATGGAGAGACACAGAGAGACACAGAGAGAGGCAGAGACCGACAGAGAGAGACAGTGAGAGACAGAGAGAGACACAGAGAGAGACACAGAGAGAGACAGAGAGAGAGACAGAGAGAGACAGACAGAGACAGAAAGAGACACAGAGAGAGAGACAGAGATAGAGACAGAGAGAGACAAAGAGAGAATGAGAGAGACAGGGATAGAGACAGAGAGAGACAGGGAGAGACTCTGGGAGAAACAGAGTGAGACAGAGAGAGAGACAGAGAGAGACAGAAAATAGACTAAGAGAGAGTCAGAGAGTGACAGAGAAAGACAGAGAGAGAGAGAAAGAGACAAAGAGAGAGAGAGAAAAAGAGACAGAGTGAGAGAGACAGAGAGAGAGACAGAGAGAGAGACAGAGACAGAGTGAGAGAGACTGAGAGAGACAGAGAGAGAAACACAGAGAGACACTGAGAGAGACAGAGAGACAGAGAGAGACAGAGAGAGAGACAGAGAGAGACACAGAGATGACAGAGAGAGACACAGAGAGAGACAGATATAGAGACAGAGAGAGACAGAGAAAGACACAGAGAGAAACACAGAGAGACAGTGAGAGAGACAGAGAGACAGAGAGAGACAGAGAGAGAGACAGAGAGAGACACAGAGATGAAAGAGACATACAGAGAGAGACAAAGAGAGTAGAGAGAGACAGAGAGAAAGAGAGAGACAAAGAAAGACACAGAGAGAGACAGAGAGATATATAGAGAGAGACAGAGAGAGACAGAAACAGACAGAGAAACAGAGAGAGACAGAGAGAGAGACAGAGAGAGACAGAGAGAGAGAGACAGAGAGAGACACAGAGAAACACAGAGAGAGACAGAGGGAGACATAGAGAGAGACATGGAGAGACACAGAGAGACACAGAGAGAGGCAGAGACAGACAGAGAGAGACAGTGAGAGACAGAGAGAGACACAGAGAGAGACAGAGAGAGACACAGAGAGAGACAGAGAGAGAGACAGAGAAAGACAGACAGAGACAGAAAGAGACACAGAGAGAGAGACAGAGATAGAGACAGAGAGAGACAGAGAGAGACAAAGAGAGAATGAGAGAGACAGGGATAGAGACAGAGAGAGACAGGGAGAGACTCTGGGAGAAACAGAGTGAGACAGAGAGAGAAACAGAGAGAGACAGAAAATAGACTAAGAGAGAGTCAGAGAGTGACAGAAAAAGACAGAGAGAGAGAGAGAAAGAGACAAAGAGAGAAAGAGAAAGAGACAGAGTGAGAGAGACAGAGAGAGAGACAGAGACAGAGTGAGAGAGACTGAGAGAGACAGAGAGAGAGACAGAGAGAGACATACATAGAGAGACAGAGAGAGACACAGAGAGAGACAGATATAGAGACAGAGAGAGACAGAGAAAGACATAGAGAGAAACACATAGAGACACTGAGAAAGACAGAGAGACAGAGAGAGACAGAGAGAGAGACAGAGAGAGACACAGAGATGACAGAGACATACAGAGAGAGACAAAGAGAGTAGAGAGAGACAGAGAGAGACAGAGAGAGACAAAGAAAGACACAGAGAGAGACAGAGAGATATATAGAAAGAGACAGAGAGAGACAGAAACAGACAGATAGACAGAGAGAGAAGAGAGAGAAAGAGAGAGAGAGACAGAAGGAGACACAGAGAAACACAGAGAGAGACAGAGAGAGACACAGAGAGAGACATGGAGAGACACAGAGAGACACAGAGAGAGACAGAGACTGACAGAGAGAGACAGTGAGAGACAGAGAGAGACACAGAGAGAGACAGAGAGAGAGACAGAGAGAGAGACAGACAGAGACAGAGAGAGACACAGAGAGAGAGACAGAGATAGAGACAGAGAGAGACAGAGAGAGAGACAGAGAGAGACTGAGAGAGACAGGTATAGAGACATAGAGAGACAGGGAGAGACTCTGGGAGAATCAGAGAGAGACAGAGAGAGAGAGACAGAGAGAGACAAAGAGAGAAACAGAGAGAGAGACAGAGAGAGAGAGAGACAGAGAGAGAGACAGAGAGACAGAGATAGACAGAGAGAGACACATATAGAGAAAGAGAGCGAGACAGAGAGAGAGACAGAGAGAGACAGACAGTGTGAGAGAGACTGACAGAGACAGAGAGAGAGACAGACAGAGACATACAGACAGAGATATAGAGAGACAGAGAGAGACACAGAGAGAGACAGAGAGAGAGACAGAGAGAGACAAAGAAAAACAGAGAGAGAGAGAGACAGAAAAGAGACAGAAATTGAGACATAGAGAGACAGAGTGAGACAGAGAGAGACAGATAGAGAGCCAGAGAGATACAGAGAGAGAGAAAGACAGAGAGAGATGAGAGAGACAGAGAGAGACAGAGAGAGACAGAGAGAGAGACAGAAAAGAGACAGTGATTTAGACAGAGTGAGACAGAGAGAGATAGATAGAGAGACAGAGAGAGACAGAGAGAGAGAGAGTCCAGAGACAGAGAGAGACGAGAGAGACAGAGAGAGACAGAGATAGAGACAGAGAGAGACAGAGAGAGACACAGAGAGAGACAGAGAAAGAGTCAGAGAGAGAGACTGAGAGAGACAAAGACAGAGACAGAGAAGACAGAGAGAGACACAGAAAGAGACAGAGAGAGAGAAAGGGAGGGAGACAGAAAGAGACAGAGCGAGACGAGGGAGACACAGAGAGAGAAAGAGAGAGACAGAGAGAGAAAGATAGAGAGACAGAGAGAGACATACAGAAAGAGACAGAGAGAGACACAGAGAGACACAGAGAGAAAGTGAGGGAGAGACAGAGATAGACAGAGAGAGACAGAGAGATACAGAAAAGACACAAAGAGAGAGAGACAGAAAGAGACAGAGAAAGAGAGAAAGAGACAGAAAGAGAGACATAGAGAGACAGAGAGAGACACAGAGAGAGACAGATATAGAGACAGAGAGAGACAGAGAAAAACACAGAGAGAAACACAGAGAGACAGTGAGAGAAACAGAGAGACAGAGAGATACAGAGAGAGAGAGACAGAGAGAGATACAGAGATGACAGAGACATACAGAGAGAGACAAAGAGAGTAGAGAGAGACAGAGAGAGACAAAGAAAGACACAATGAGAGACAGAGAGATATATAGAGAGAGACAGAGAGAGACAGAAACAGACAGAGAAACAGAGAGAGACAGAGAGAGAGAGACAGAGAGAGACAGAGAGAGAGACAGAGAGAGATACAGAGAAACACAGAGAGAGACAGAGAGAGACACAGAGAGAGACATGGAGAGACACAGAGAGACACAGAGAGAGGCAGAGACAGACAGAGAGAGACAGAGAGAGACACAGAGAGAGACAGAGAGAGACACACAGAGAGACAGAGAGAGACAGACAGAGACAGAGAGAGACACAGAGAGAGAGAGACAGAGATAGAGACAGAGAGAGACAAAGAGAGAATGAGAGAACAGGGATAGAGACAGAGAGAGACAGGGAGAGAATCTGGGAGAAACAGAGTGAGACAGAGAGAGAGACAGAGAGAAACAGAAAATAGACTAAGATAGAGTCAGAGAGTGACAGAGAAAGACAGAGAGAGAGAAAGAGACAAAGAGAGAAAGAGAAAGAGACAGAGTGAGAGAGACAGAGGGAGAGACAGAGAGAGAGACAGAGACAGAGTGAGAGAGACTGAGAGAGACAGAGAGAGAGACAGAGAGAGACAGAGAGAGACATACAGAGAGAGACACAGAGAGAGACAGATATAGAGACAGAGAGAGACAGAGAAAGACATAGAGAGAAACACATAGAGACACTGAGAGAGACAGAGAGACAGAGAGAGACAGAGAGAGAGAGACAGAGAGAGACACAGAGATGACAGAGACATACAGAGAGAGACAAAGAGAGTAGAGAGAGACAGAGAGAGACAGAGAGAGACAAAGAAAGACACAGAGAGAGACAGAGAGATATATATAGAGAGACACAGAGAGACAGAAACAGACAGAGAGACAGAGAGAGACAGAGAGAGACAGAGAGAGAGACAGAGAGAGACACAGAGAAACACAGAGAGAATGAGAGAGACAGAGATAGAGACAGAGAGAGACAGGGAGAGACTCTGGGAGAAACAGAGTGAGACAGAGAGAGAGACAGAGAGAGACAGAAAATAGACTAAGAGAGAATCAGAGAGTGACAGAGAAAGACAGAGAGAGAGAGAAAGAGACAAAGAGAGTGAGAGAAAGAGATAGAGTGAGGAGACAGAGAGAGAGACAGAGAGAGAGACAGAGAAATAGTGAGAGAGACTGAGAGAGACACAGAGAGAAACACAGAGAGACACTGAGAGAGACAGAGAGAGACAGAGAGACAGACAGAGAGAGACACAGAGATGACAGAGAGAGACACAGAGAGAGACAGATATAGAGACAGAGAGAGACAGAGAAAGACACAGAGGGAAACACAGAGAGACAGTGAGAGAGACAGAGTGACAGAGAGAGACACAGAGAGAGACAGAAAAGAGACAGTGATTTAGACAGAGTGAGACAGAGAGAGATAGATAGAGAGACAGAGAGAGACAGAGAGAGAGAGAGTCCAGAGACAGAGAGAGACGAGAGAGACAGAGAGAGACAGAGATAGAGACAGAGAGAGACAGAGAGAGACACAGAGAGAGACAGAGAAAGAGTCAGAGAGAGAGACTGAGAGAGACAAAGACAGAGACAGAGAAGACAGAGAGAGACAGAGAGAGACACAGAAAGAGACAGAGAGAGAGAAAGGGAGGGAGACAGAAAGAGACAGAGAGAGACGAGAGAGACACAGAGAGAGAAAGAGAGAGACAGAGAGAGAAAGATAGAGAGACAGAGAGAGACATACAGAAAGAGACAGAGAGAGACACAGAGAGACACAGAGAGAAAGAGAGAGAGAGACAGAGATAGACAGAGAGAGACAGAGAGATACAGAAAAGACATAAAGAGAGAGAGACAGAAAGAGACAGAGAAAGACAGAAAGAGACAGAGAGAGAGACGTAGAGAGACAGAGAGAGACACAGAGAGAGACAGATATAGAGACAGAGAGAGACAGAGAAAAACACAGAGAGAAACACAGAGAGACAGTGAGAGAGACAGAGAGACAGAGAGAGACAGAGAGAGAGACAGAGAGAGATACAGAGATGACAGAGACATACAGAGAGAGACAAAGAGAGTAGAGAGAGACAGAGAAAGACAAAGAAAGACACAACGAGAGACAGAGAGATATATAGAGAGAGACAGAGAGAGACAGAAACAGACAGAGAAACAGAGAGAGACAGAGAGAGAGAGACAGAGAGAGACAGAGAGAGAGAGACAGAGAGAGACACAGAGAAACACAGAGAGAGACAGAGAGAGACACAGAGAGAGACATGGAGAGACACAGAGAGACACAGAGAGAGACAGAGACAGACAGAGAGAGACACAGAGAGAGACAGAGAGAGACACACAGAGAGACAGAGAGAGACAGACAGAGACAGAGAGAGACACAGTGAGAGAGACAGAGATAGAGACAGAGAGAGACAAAGAGAGAATGAGAGAGACAGGGATAGAGACAGAGAGAGACAGGGAGAGAATCTGGGAGAAACAGAGTGAGACAGAGAGAGAGACAGAGAGAAACAGAAAATAGACTAAGAGAGAGTCAGAGAGTGACAGAGAAAGACAGAGAGAGAGAGAAAGAGACAAAGAGAGAAAGAGAAAGAGACAGAGTGAGAGAGACAGAGGGAGAGACAGAGAGAGAGACAGAGACAGAGTGAGAGAGACTGAGAGAGACAGAGCGAGAGAAAGAGAGAGACAGAGAGAGACATACAGAGAGAGACACAGAGAGAGACAGATATAGAGACAGAGAGAGACAGAGAAAGACATAGAGAGAAACACATAGAGACACTGAGAGAGACAGAGAGACAGAGAGAGACAGAGAGAGAGACAGAGAGAGACACAGAGATGACAGAGACATACAGAGAGAGACAAAGAGAGTAGAGAGAGACAGAGAGAGACAGAGAGAGACAAAGAAAGACACAGAGAGAGACAGAGAGATATATAGAGAGAAACAGAGAGAGACAGAAACAGACAGAGAGACAGAGAGAGACAGAAAGAGAGAGACAGAGAGAGACACAGAGAAACACAGAGAGAATGAGAGAGACAGGGATAGAGACAGAGAGAGACAGGGAGAGACTCTGGGAGAAACAGAGTGAGACAGAGAGAGACAGAGGAGACAGAAAATAGACTAAGAGAGAGTCAGAGAGTGACAGAGAAAGACAGAGAGAGAGAAAGAGACAAAGAGATAGAGAGAAAGAGACAGAGTGAGGAGACAGGGAGAGAGAGACAGAGAGAGAGACAGAGAAAGAGTGAGAGAGACTGAGAGAGACACAGAGAGAAACACAGAGAGACACTGAGAGAGACAGAGAGACAGAGAGAGACAGAGAGAGAGACAGAGAGAGACTCAGAGATGACAGAGAGAGACACAGAGAGAGACAGATAAAGAGACAGAGAGAGACAGAGAAAGACACAGAGGGAAACACAGAGAGACAGTGAGAGAGACAGAGAGACAGAGAGAGACAGAGAGAGAGACAGAGAGAGACACAGAGATGACAGAGACATACAGAGAGAGACAAAGAGAGTAGAGAGAGACAGAGAGAAAGAGAGAGACAAAGAAAGACACAGAGAGAGACAGAGAGATATATATAGAGAGACAGAGAGAGACAGAAACAGAGAAACAGAGAGAGATAGAGAGAGACATAGAGAGAGACAGAGAGAGACAGAGAGAGAGACAGAGAGAGACAGAGAGAGAGAGACAGAGAGAGACACATAGAAACACAGAGAGAGACAGAGAGAGACACAGAGAGAGACATGGAGAGACACAGAGAGAGGCAGAGAGAGACAGTGAGAGACAGTGAGAGACAGAGAGAGACACAGAGAGAGATAGAGAGAGACACAGAGAGAGACAGAGAGAGAGACAGAGAGAGACAGACAGAGACAGAAAGAGACACAGAGAGAGAGACAGAGATAGAGACAGAGAGAGACAGAGAGAGACAAAGAGAGAATGAGAGAGACAGGGATAGAGACAGAGAGAGACAGGGAGAGACTCTTGGAGAAACAGAGTGAGACAGAGAGAGAGACAGAGAGAGACAGAAAATAGACTAAGAGAGAGTCAGAGAGTGACAGAGAAAGACAGAGAGAGAGAAAGAGACAAAGAGAGAAAGAGAAAGAGACAGAGTGAGAGAGACAGAGAGAGAGACAGAGAGAGAGACAGAGACAGAGTGAGAGAGACTGAGAGAGACAGTGAGAGAGACAGAGAGAGACATACAGAGAGAGACAGAGAGAGACACAGAGAGAGACAGATATAGAGACAGAGAGAGACAGAGAAAGACATAGAGAGAAACACATAGAGACACTGAGAAAGACAGAGAGACAGAGAGAGACAGAGAGAGAGACAAAGAGAGACACAGAGATGACAGAGACATACAGAGAGAGACAAAGAGAGCAGAGAGAGACAGAGAGAGACAGAGAGGGACAAAGAAAGACACAGAGAGAGACAGAGAGATATATAGAGAGAGACAGAGAGAGACAGAAACAGACAGAGAGACAGAGAGAGAAGAGAGAGAAAGAGAGAGAGAGACAGAGAGAGACACAGAGAAACACAGAGAGAGACAGAGAGAGACACAGAGAGAGACATGGAGAGACACAGAGAGACACAGAGAGAGACAGAGACTGACATAGAGAGACAGTGAGAGACAGAGAGAGACACAGAGAGAGACAGAGAGAGACACAGAGAGAGACAGAGAGAGAGACAGAGAGAGACAGACAGAGACAGAGAGAGACACAGAGAGAGAGACAGAGATAGAGACAGAGAGAGACAGAGAGAGAGACAGAGAGAGACTGAGAAAAACAGGTATAGAGACATAGAGAGACAGGGAGAGGCTCTGGGAGAATCAGAGAGAGACAGAGAGAGAGAGACAGAGAGAGACAAAGAGAGAAACAGAGAGAGAGACAGAGAGAGACAGAGAGAGAGACAGAGAGACAGAGATAGACAGAGAGAGACACATAGAGAGAAAGAGAGCGAGACAGAGAGAGAGAGACAGAGAGAGACAGAGACAGTGTGAGAGAGACTGACAGAGACAGAGAGAGAGACAGAGATAGACATACAGAGAGAGACATAGAGAGACAGAGAGAGACACAGAGAGAGACAGAGAGAGAGACAGAGAGAGACAAAGAAAAACAGAGAGAGAGACAGAAAAGAGACAGAGATTGAGACATAGAGAGACAGAGTGAGACAGAGAGAGACAGATAGAGAGCCAGAGAGATACAGAGAGAGAGAAAGACAGAGAGAGATGAGAGAGACAGAGAGAGACAGAGAGAGACAGAGAGAGACAGAGAGAGAGACAGAAAAGAGACAGTGATTTAGACAGAGTGAGACAGAGAGAGATAGATAGAGAGACAGAGAGAGAGAGAGTCCAGAGACAGAGAGAGACAGGAGAGACAGAGAGAGACAGAGATAGAGACACAGAGAGACAGAGAGAGACACAGAGAGAGACAGAGAAAGAGTCAGAGAGAGAGACTGAGAGAGACAAAGACAGAGACAGACAGAGACAGAGAGAGACAGAGAGAGACAGAGAGAGACACAGAAAGAGACAGAGAGAGAGAAAGGGAGGGAGACAGAAAGAGACAGAGCGAGACGAGAGAGACACAGAGAGAGAAAGAGAGAGACAGAGAGAGAAAGATAGAGAGACAGAGAGAGACATACAGAAAGAGACAGAGAGATACACAGAGAGACACAGAGAGAGAAAGAGAGAGAGAGACAGAGAGAGACAGAGAGAGACAGAGAGATACAGAAAAGAGACAAAGAGAGAGAGACAGAAAGAGACAGAGAAAGACAGAAAGAGACAGAGAGAGAGACATAGAGAGACAGAGAGAGACACAGAGAGAGACAGATATAGAGACAGAGAGAGACAGAGAAAAACACAGAGAGAAACACAGAGAGACAGTGAGAGAGACAGAGAGACAGAGAGAGACAGAGAGAGAGACAGAGAGAGATACAGAGATGACAGAGACATACAGAGAGAGACAGAGAGAGTAGAGAGAGACAGAGAGAGACAGAGAGAGACAAAGAAATACACAGCGAGAGACAGAGAGATATATAGAGATAGACAGAGAGAGACACAGAGAAACACAGAGAGAGACAGAGAGAGACACAGAGAGAGACATGGAGAGACACAGAGAGACACAGAGAGAGGCAGAGACAGACAGAGAGAGACAGAGAGAGACACAGAGAGAGACAGAGAGAGACACAGAGAGAGACAGAGAGAGACAGAGTGAGACAGACAGAGACAGAGAGAGACACAGAGAGATAGACAGAGATAGAGACAGAGAGAGACAAAGAGAGAATGAGAGAGACAGGAATAGAGACAGAGAGAGAGACAGGGAGAGACTCTGGGAGAAACAGAGTGAGACAGAGAGAGAGACAGAGAGATACAGAAAATAGACTAAGAGAGAGTCAGAGAGTGACAGAGAAAGACAGAGAGAGAGAGAAAGAGACAAAGAGAGAAAGAGAAAGAGACAGAGTGAGAGAGACAGAGAGAGAGACAGAGAGAGACACAGAGAGAGACAGATATAGAGACAGAGAGAGACAGAGAAAGACATAGAGAGAAACACATAGAGACACTGAGAGAGACAGAGAGACAGAGAGAGACAGAGAGAGACACAGAGAGAGACACAGAGATGACAGAGACATACAGAGAGAGACAAAGAGAGTAGAGAGAGACAGAGAGAGACAAAGAAAGACACAGAGAGAGACAGAGAGATATATAGAGAGAGACAGAGAGAGACAGAAACAGACAGAGAGACAGAGAGAGACAGAGAGAGACAGAGAGAGAGAGACAGAGAGAGACACAGAGAAACACAGAGAGAGACAGAGAGAGACATGGAGAGAGACATGGAGAGACACAGAGAGAGGCAGAGACAGACAGAGAGAGACAGTGAGAGACAGAGAGAGACACAGAGAGAGACAGAGAGAGACACAGAGAGAGACAGAGAGAGAGACAGAGAGAGACAGACATAGACAGAGAGAGACACAGAGAGAGAGTCAGAGATAGAGACAGAGAGAGACAGAGAGAGACAAAGAGAGAATGAGAGAGACAGGGATAGAGACAGAGAGAGACAGGGAGAGACTCTGGGAGAAACAGAGTGAGACAGAGAGAGAGACAGAGAGAGACAGAAAATAGACTAAGAGAGAGTCAGAGAGTGACAGAGAAAGACAGAGAGAGAGAGAGAAAGAGACAAAGAGAGAAAGAGAAAGAGACAGAGAGAGAGAGACAGAGAGAGAGACAGAGAGAGAGACAGAGACAGAGTGAGAGAGACTGAGAGAGACAGAGAGAGAGACAGAGAGAGACAGAGAGAGACATACAGAGAGAGACACAGAGAGACACAGAGAGAGACAGATATAGAGACAGAGAGAGACAGAGAAAGACATAGAGAGAAACACATAGAGACACTGAGAAAGACAGAGAGACAGAGAGAGATAGAGAGAGAGTCAGAGAAGGACACAGAGATGACAGAGACATACAGAGAGAGACAAAGAGAGTAGAGAGAGATAGAGAGAGACAAGAAAGACACAGAGAGAGACAGAGAGATATAGAGAGAGAGACAGAGAGAGACAGAAACAGCCAGAGAGACAGAGAGAGTCAGAGAGAGACAGAGAGAGACAGAGAGAGAGAGACAGAGAGAGACACAGAGAAACACAGAGAGAGACAGAGAGAGACAGAGAGAGACATGGAGAGACACAGAGAGACACAGAGAGAGACTGAGACTGACAGAGAGAGACAGTGAGAGACAGAGAGAGACACAGAGAGAGACAGAGAGAGACACAGAGAGAGACAGAGAGAGACAGACAGAGACAGACAGAGACAGAGAGAGACACAGAGAGAGAGACAGAGATAGAGACAGAGACAGAGAGAGAGACTGAGAGAGACTGAGAGAGACAGGTATAGAGACATAGAGAGACAGGGGGAGACTCTGGGAGAATCAGAGAGAGACAGAGAGAGAGAGAGACAGAGAGAGACAAAGAGAGAAACAGAGAGAGAGACAGAGAGAGACAGAGAGAGACAGAGAGAGAGAGACAGAGAGACAGAGATAGACAGAGAGAGACACATAGAGAGAAAGAGAGCGAGACAGAGAGAGACAGAGAGAGACAGAGACTGTGTTAGAGACTGACAGAGACAGAGAGAGACAGAGAGAGACATACAGAGAGAGACATAGAGAGACAGAGAGAGACAAAGAGAGAGACAGAGAGAGAGACAGAGAGAGACAAAGAAAAACAGAGAGAGAGAAAGAAAAGAGACTGAGATTGAGACATAAAGAGACAGAGTGAGACAGAGAGAGACAGATAGAGAGCCAGAGAGATACAGAGTGAGAAAAAGACAGAGAGAGATGAGAGAGACAGAGAGAGACAGAGAGAGTCAGAGAGAGAGACAGAAAAGAGACAGTGATTTAGACAGAGAGAGATAGATAGAGAGACAGAGAGAGACAGAGAGAGAGAGAGTCCAGAGACAGAGAGAGACGAGAGACACAGAGAGAGATAGACATAGAGACAGAGAGAGACAGAGAGAGACACAGAGAGAGACAGAGAAAGAGTCAGAGAGAGAGACTGAGAGAGACAAAGACAGAGACAGAGAGAGACAGAGAGAGACAGAGAGAGACACAGAAAGAGACAGAGAGAGAGAAAGAGAGGGAGACAGAAAGAGACAGAGCGAGACGAGATAGACACAGAGAGAGAAAGAGAGAGACAGAGAGGGAAAGATAGAGAGACAGAGAGAGACATACAGAAAGAGACAGAGAGAGACACAGAGAGACACAGAGAGAGAAAGAGAGAGAGAGACAGAGAAAGAC
This sequence comes from Mus caroli, assembly GCF_978045245.1. Classification (NCBI taxonomy): domain Eukaryota; kingdom Metazoa; phylum Chordata; class Mammalia; order Rodentia; family Muridae; genus Mus; species Mus caroli. The sequence continues at coordinate 16,100,701 of NW_028227276.1, read as the reverse complement.
AGAGAGAGAGACAGAGAGATACAGAAAAGAGACAAAGAGAGAGAGACAGAAAGAGACAGAGAAAGACAGAAAGATACAGAGAGACGGAGAGAGACAGAGAGAGACACAGAGAGAGACAGATATAGAGACAGAGAGAGACAGAGAAAAACACATAGAGAATCACAGAGAGACAGTGAGAGAGACAGAGAGACAGAGAGAGACAGACAGAGAGACAGAGAGAGACACAGAGATGACAGAGACATACAGAGAGAGACAAAGAGAGTAGAGAGAGACAGAGAGAGACAGAGAGAGACAGAGAGAGACAAAGAAAGACACAGCGAGAGACAGAGAGATATATATAGAGAGACAGAAACAGAGAGAGAAACAGATAGAGACAGAGAGAGACAGAGAGAGAGACAGAGAGAGACAGAGAGAGAGACAGAGAGAGACACAGAGAAACACAGAGAGAGACAGAGAGAGACATACAGAAAGATACAGAGAGAGACACAGAGAGACACAGAGAGAGAAAGAGAGAGAGAGACAGAGAAAGACAGAGAGAGAGACAGAGAGATACAGAAAAGAGACAAAGAGAGAGAGACAGAAAGAGACAGAGAAAGACAGAAAGATACAGAGAGACGGAGAGAGACAGAGAGAGACACAGAGAGAGACAGATATAGAGACAGAGAGAGACAGAGAAAAACACATAGAGAATCACAGAGAGACAGTGAGAGAGACAGAGAGACAGAGAGAGACAGACAGAGAGACAGAGAGAGACACAGAGATGACAGAGACATACAGAGAGAGACAAAGAGAGTAGAGAGAGACAGAGAGAGACAGAGAGAGACAAAGAAAGACACAGCGAGAGACAGAGAGATATATATAGAGAGACAGAAACAGACAGAGAAACAGATAGAGACAGAGAGAGACAGAGAGAGAGACAGAGAGAGACAGAGAGAGAGACAGAGAGAGACACAGAGAAACACAGAGAGAGACAGAGAGAGACACAGAGAGAGACATGGAGAGACACAGAGAGAGGCAGAGACAAACAGAGAGAGACAGTGAGAGACAGAGAGAGACACAGAGAGAGACAGAGAGAGACACAGAGAGAGACAGAGAGAGAGACAGAGAGAGACAGAAAGAGACAGAGAGAGACACAGAGAGAGAGACAGAGATAGAGACAGAGAGAGACAGAGAGAGACAAAGAGAGAATGAGAGAGACAGGGATAGAGACAGAGAGAGACAGGGAGAGACTCTGGGAGAAAGAGAGTGAGACAGAGAGAGAGACAGAGAGAGACAGAAAATAGACTAAGAGAGAGTCAGAGAGTGACAGAGAAAGACAGAGAGAGAGAGAAAGAGACAAAGAGAGAGAGAGAAAGAGACAGAGTGAGAGAGACAGAGAGAGAGACAGAGACAGAGTGAGAGAGACTGAGAGAGACACAGAGAGAAACACAGAGAGACACCGAGAGAGACACAGAGACAGAGAGAGACAGAGAGAGACACAGAGATGACAGAGAGAGACACGGAGAGAGACAGATATAGAGACAGAGAGAGACAGAGAAAGACAGAGAGAGAAACACAGAGAGACACTGAGAGAGACAGAGAGACAGAGAGAGACACAGAGATGACAGAGACATACAGAGAGAGACAAAGAGAGTAGAGAGAGACACAGAGAGACAGAGAGAGACAAAGAAAGACACAGAGAGAGACAGAGAGATATATATAGAGAGACAGAGAGAGACAGAAACAGACAGAGAGACAGAGAGAGACAGAGAGAGACAGAGAGAGAGACAGAGAGAGACACAGAGAAACACAGAGAGAGACAGAGAGAGACATGGAGAGACACAGAGAGACACAGAGAGAGACAGAGACAGACAGAGAGAGACAGTGAGAGACAGAGAGAGACACAGAGAGAGACAGAGAGAGACACAGAAAAAGACAGAGAGAGAGACAGAGAGAGACAGACAGAGACAGAGAGAGACACATAGAGAGAGACAGAGATAGAGACAGAGAGAGACAGAGAGAGAGACAGAGAGAGACTGAGAGAGACAGGGATAGAGACAGAGAGAGACAGGGAGAGACTCTGGGAGAATCAGAAGACAGAGAGAGAGATAGAAAGAGACAGAGAAAGACAGAAAGAGACAGAGAGAGAGACAGAGAGAGACAGAGAGAGACAGAGAGAGACACAGAGGGAGACAGATATAGAGACAGAGAGAGACAGAGAAAAACACAGAGAGAAACACAGAGAGACAGTGAGAGAGACAGAGAGACAGAGAGAGACAGAGAGAGAGACAGAGAGAGACACAGAGATGACAGAGACATACAGAGAGAGACAAAGAGAGTAGAGAGAGACAGAGAGAGACAGAGAGAGACAAAGAAAGACACAGCGAGAGACAGAGATATATATATAGAGAGAGACAGAGAGAGACAGAAACAGACAGAGAAACAGAGAGAGACAGAGAGAGACAGAGAGAGAGACAGAGAGAGACAGAGAGAGAGAGACAGAGAGAGACACAGAGAAACACAGAGAGAGACAGAGAGAGACACAGAGAGAGACATGGAGAGACACAGAGAGACACAGAGAGAGGCAGAGATAGACAGAGAGAGACAGTGAGAGACAGAGAGAGACACAGAGAGAGACAGAGAGAGACACAGAGAGAGACAGAGAGAGACAGAGAGAGACAGAAAGAGACAGAGAGAGACACAGAGAGAGAGACAGAGATAGAGACAGAGAGAGACAGAGAGAGACAAAGAGAGAATGAGAGAGACAGGGATAGAGACAGAGAGAGACAGGGAGAGACTCTGGGAGAAACAGAGTGAGACAGAGAAAGAGACAGAGAGAGACAGAAAATAGACTAAGAGAGAGTCAGAGAGTGACAGAGAAAGACAGAGAGAGACACAGAGAGAGACATGGAGAGACACAGAGAGACACAGAGAGAGATAGAGACAGACAGAGAGAGACAGTGAGAGACAGAGAGAGACACAGAGAGAGACAGAGAGAGACACAGAGAGAGACAGAGAGAGAGACAGAGAGAGACAGACAGAGACAGAGAGAGACAGAGAGAGTGAGACAGAGATAAGGACAGAGAGAGACAGAGAGAGACTGAGAGAGACAGGGATAGAGACAGAGAGAGACAGGGAGAGACTCTGGGAGTTTCAGAGAGAGACAGAGAGAGACAGAAAGAGACAGAGAAAGACAGAAAGAGACATAGAGAGAGACAGAGAGAGACAGAGAGAGACACAGAGAGAGACAGATATAGAGACAGAGAGAGACAGAGAAAAACACAGAGAGAAACACAGAGAGACAGTGAGAGAGACAGAGAGACAGAGAGAGACACAGAGATGACAGAGACATACAGAGAGACACAAAGAGAGTAGAGAGAGACAGAGAGAGACAAAGAAAGACACAGCGAGAGACAGAGAGATATATAGACAGAGACAGAGAGAGACAGAAACAGACAGAGAAACAGAGAGAGACATCGAGAGACAGAGAGAGAGAGACAGAGAGAGACAGAGAGAGAGACAGAGAGAGACACAGAGAAAAACAGAGAGAGACAGAGAGAGACACAGAGAGAGACATGGAGAGACACAGAGAGACAAAGAGAGAGGCAGAGACAGACAGAGAGAGACAGTGAGAGACAGAGAGAGACACAGAGAGAGACAGAGAGAGACACAGATAGAGACAGAGAGAGAGACAGAGAGAGACAGAAAGAGACAGAGAGAGACACAGAGAGAGAGACAGAGATAGAGACAGAGAGAGACAGAGAGAGACAAAGAGAGAATGAGAGAGACAGGGATAGAGACAGAGAGAGACAGGGAGAGACTCTGGGAGAAACAGAGTGAGACAGAGAGAGAGACAGAGAGAGACAGAAAATAGACTAAGAGAGAGTCAGAGAGTTACAGAGAAAGACAGAGAGAGAGAAAGAGACAAATAGAGAGAGAGAAAGAGACAGAGTGAGAGAGACAGAGAGAGAGACAGAGACAGAGTGAGAGAGACTGAGAGAGACACAGAGAGAAACACAGAGAGACACTGAGAGAGACAGAGAGACAGAGAGAGACAGAGAGAAAGACAGAGAGAGACAAAGAGAGAAACAGAGAGACAGAGATAGACAGAAAGAGACAGAGAGATAGACAGAGAAAGAGACAGAGAGATACAGAGAGAGACAGAGAGAGACACAGAGATGACAGAGAGAGACACAGAGAGAGACAGATATAGAGACAGAGAGAGACAGAGAAAGACACAGAGAGAAACACAGAGACATTGAGAGAGACAGAGAGACAGAGAGATAGACAGAGAGAGACACAAAGATGACAGAGACATACAGAGAGAGACAAAGAGAGTAGAGAGAGACAGAGAGAGACAGAGAGAGACAAAGAAAGACACAGAGAGAGACAGAGATATATATATAGAAACAGAGAGAGACATAAACAGACAGAGAGACAGAGAGAGACAGAGAGAGAGACAGAGAGAGACACAGAGAAACACAGAGAGAGACAGAGAGAGACACAGAGAGAGACATGGGGAGACACAGAGAGACACAGAGAGAGACAGAGACAGACAGAGAGAGACAGTGAGAGACAGAGAGAGAAACAGAGAGAGACAGAGAGAGACACAGAGAGAGACAGAGAGAGAGACAGAGAGAGACAGACAGAGACAGAGAGAGACACAGAGAGAGAGACAGAGATAGAGACAGAGAGAGACAGAGAGAGAGACAGAGATAGACTGAGAGAGACACGGATAGAGACAGAGAGAGACAGGGAGAGACTCTGGGAGAATCAGAGAGAGACAGAGAGAGAGACAGAGAGAGACAGAAAATAGACTAAGAGAGAGTCAGAGAGTGACAAAGACAGAGAGAGAGAGAAAGAGACAAAGAGAGAGAATGAGACAGAGACAGAGTGAGAGAGACAGAGACAGAGTGAGAGAGACTGAGAGAGACAGAGAGAGAGACAGAGAGAGACAGAGAGAGACATACAGAGAGAGACATAGAGAGACAGAGAGAAACACAGAGAGAGACAGAGAGAAAGACAGAGAGAGACAAAGAGAGAAACAGAGAGACAGAGATAGACAGAAAGAGACAGAGAGATAGACAGAGAAAGAGACAGAGAGATACAGAGAGAGACAGAGAGAGACACAGAGAGCAAAAGAGAGAGACAGAGAGTTACACAAAGAGAGCATAGAGATACAGAGAGACAAAGAGAGAAGAGAGACAGAGAGAGACAGAGATATAGAAAGAGAGATACAGAGAGAGACACAAGAGAAACAGAGAGAGTGAGACAGAGAGAGACACAGAGAGAGAGACAGAGCGAGACAGAGAGAGAGACAGAGAGAGGCAGAGAGAGACAGAGAGAGACACAGAGAGAGACAGACAGAGAAAAGAGACAAAGAGAGAGAGATAGAGAGAGACAGAGAAAGACAGAAAAGGACAGATAGAGAGAAAGAAAAAGAGACAGAGACAAAGAGAGAGAGAGTCAGAGACAGAGTGAGAGAGACTTAGAGAGACAGAGAGATACTGAGAGAGACAGAGAGAGACAGAAGAGAGACAAAGGGAGAGAGACAGAGAGAGACAGAGAAAGACATTGCTAGACAGAGAGACACAGAGAGAGACAGAGAGAGAGAGAGACAGAGTCAGAGATAGAGACAGAGAGAGAAAGAGAGAGAAACAGAGAGAGACAGAGAGAGACACAGAGAGAGACAGAGATAGAGAGAGACACAGGGAGACACAGAGAGAAACAGAGAGGGAGAGAGAGAGAGAAAGGGAGAGAAAGAGAGAGAGACAGAGAGAGACAGAGACAGAGGGAGAGAGACAGAGAGAGAGACATACAGAGACATACAGAGAGAGACATAGAGAGACAGAGAGAGACATAGAGAGAGACAGAGATAGACAGAGAGAGACAGAGAGGGACAGAGAGAGAGACAGAGACAAAGAGAGTGACTGAGAAAGTCAGAGAGAGACAGAGAGAGAGACAGAGAGAGAAAGAGAACGAGACAGAGAGAGAGACAGAGAGAGAGAGACACAAAGAGACACAGAGAGAGACAGAGAGAAACAGAGCGAGACAAAGAGAGACAAAGAGAGACAGAGAGAGAGACAGAGAAAGACAGAGAGAGACAAAGAAAGACAGAGAGAGAGATAGAGAGAGACAGAGAGAGAGACAGACAGAGAAAGAGTGAGACAGAGAGAGATACAGAGAGAGACACAGAGAGAGACAGAGGGAGAGACAGAGAAAGAGAAAGAGAGAGACAAAAAGAGAGATAGAGAAAGTGACAGAGAGAGACAGAAAATAGACAGAGAGAGAGACAGAGACAGACAGAGAGAGACAGAGACAGACAGATAGAGAGACAGAGAGAGACACAGAGAGAGACAGAGAGAGAGACAGAGAGAGATGAGAGAGACAGAGAGAGACAGAGAGAGAGACAGAGAGAGACAAAGAAAGAAACAGAGATAGATGGAGAGAGACAGAGAGAGAGACAGAGAGAGACACAGAGAGACACAGAGAGAGACAGATTGAGACACAGAGAGAGACAGAGAGAGAGATAGAGAGAGACAGAGAGACACAGAGACAGAGAGAGACAGAGAGAGACAGAGATAGACAGTGATAGAGAGAGAGACACAGAGAGAGACAGAGAGAGACTGAGAGAGAAAGAGATAGAGACAGAGAGAGAGAGACAGAGAGACAGAGAGAGAAACAGAGAGAGACAGAGAGAGACAGAGAGAGAGACAGAGAGAGACAGAGACAAAGAGAGTGACTGAGAAAGACAGAGAGAGACAGAGAGAGAGACAGAGAGAGACACAGAGAGACAGAGAGATACAGAGAGAGAGACAAAGAGAGAAGAGAGAGAGAGAGACTGAGAGAGATAGAGAGAGACACAGAGAGAGACAGAGATACAGACAGAGAGAGACAAGGAGAGACACAGAGAGAGACAGAGAAAGAGACAGAGAGAGAGAGACTGAGAGAGACAGAGACAGAGAGAGACAGAGAGAGACAGAGAGAGACACAGAAAGAGACAGAAAGAGACGTACAGAGAGCGACATAGAGAGACAGAGAGAAACACAGAGAGAGACAGAGAGAAAGACAAAGAGAGACAAAGAGAGAGACACAGAGAGAGACAGAGATAGAGACAGAGACAAAGAGAGTGAATAAGAGAGACAGAGAAAGACAGAGAGAGAGAGACAGAAAGAGACACACAGAGAGACAGAGTGATACAGAGAAAGAGACAAAGAGAGAAGAGAGAGACAGAGAGAGACAGAGAGAGACAAATAGAGAGACAGAGAGAGACAGAGATAGAGACAGAGAGAGACACAGAGAGAGACAGAGAGAGAAAGATAGAGAGACAGAGAGAGACATACAGAAAGAGACAGAGAGAGACACAGAGAGAGAAAGAGAGAGAGAGACAGAGATAGACAGAGAGAGAGACAGAGAGATACAGAAAAGAGACAAAGAGAGAAAGACAGAAAGAGACAGAGAGAGAGACGGAGAGAGACAGAGAGAGAGACACAGAGAGAGACAGATATAGAGACAGAGAGAGACAGAGAAAGACACAGAGAGAAACACAGAGAGACACTGAGAAAGACAGAGAGACAGAGAGAGACAGAGAGAGAGAGACACAGAGAGACACAGAGATGACTGAGACATACAGAGAGAGACAAAGAGAGTAGAGAGAGACATAGAGAGACAGAGAGAGACAAAGAAAGACACAGAGAGAGAGACAGAGAGATATATTGAGAGAGACAGAGAGAGACAGAAACAGACAGAGAGACAGAGAGAGACAGAGAGAGACAGAGAGAGAGAGAGACAGAGAGAGACACAGAGAAACACAGAGAGAGACAGAGAGATACACAGAGAGAGACATGGAGAGAAACAGAGAGACACAGAGAGAGACAGAGACTGACAGAGAGAGACAGTGAGAGACAGAGAGAGACACAGAGAGAGACAGAGAGAGAGACAGAGAGAGACAGACAGAGACAGAGAGAGAAACAGAGAGAGACAGAGATAGAGACAGAGAGAGACAGAGAGAGAGACAGAGAGAGAGACAGAGACAGAGTGAGAGAGACTGAGAGAGACACAGAGAGAAACACAGAGAGACACTGAGAGAGACAGAGAGACAGAGAGAGACACAGAGAGAGACAGAGAGAGACACAGAGATGACAGAGAGAGACACAGAGAGAGACAGATATAGAGACAGAGAGAGACAGAGAAAGACACAGAGAGAAACACAGAGAGACATTGAGAGAGACAGAGAGACAGAGAGAGACAGAGAGAGACACAGAGAGAGACACAGAGACGACAGAGACATACAGAGAGAGACAAAGAGATTAGAGAGAGACAGAGAGAGACAGAGAGAGAAAAAGAAGGACACAGAGAGAGACAGAGAGATATATATAGAGAGACAGAGAGAGACAGAAACAGACAGAGAGACAGAGAGAGACAGAGAGAGACAGAGAGAGAGACAGAGAGAGACACAGAGAAACACAGAGAGAGACAGAGAGAGACACAGAGAGAGACATGGAGAGACACAGAGAGACACAGAGAGAGACAGAGACAGACAGAGAGAGACAGTGAGAGACAGAGAGAGTCACAGAGAGAGACAGAGAGAGACACAGAGAGAGACAGAGAGAGACACAGAGAGAGACAGAGAGAGAGACAGAGAGAGACAGAAAGAGACAGAGAGACACAGAGAGAGAGACAGAGAGAGAGACAGAGAGAGACAGAGAGAGAGACAGAGAGAGACTGAGAGAGACAGGGATCGAGACAGAGAGAGACAGGGAGAGACTCTGGGAGAATCAGAGAGAGACAGAGAGAGAGACAGAGAGAGACAGAAAATAGACTAAGAGAGAGTCAGAGGGTGACAGAGAAAGACAGAGAGAGAGAGAGAGACAAAGAGAGAGAGAGACAGAGACAGAGTGAGAGAGACAGAGACAGAGTGAGAGAGACAGAGACAGATTGAGAGAGACTGAGAGAGACAGAGAGAGAGACAGAGAGAGACAAAGAGAGACATACAGAGAGAGACATAGAGAGACAGAGAGAAACACAGAGAGAGACAGAGAGAAAGTCAGAGAGAGACAAAGAGAGAAACAGAGAGACAGAGATAGACAGAAAGAGACAGAGAGATAGACAGAGAAAGAGACAGAGAGATACAGAGAGAGACACAGAGAGCAAAAGAGAGAGACAGAGAGTTACACAAAGAGAGCATAGAGATACAGAGAGACAAAGAGAGAAGAGAGACAGAGAGAGACAGAGATATAGAAAGAGAGATACAGAGAGAGACACAGAGAGAGACAGAGACAAAGAGAGTGACTGAGAAAGTCAGATAGAGACAGAGAGAGAGACAGAGAGAGAAAGAGAGCGAGACATAGAGAGACAGAGAGAGAGAGACACAAAGAACACAGAGAGACAAAGAGAAACAGAGCGAGACAAAGAGAGACACAGAGAGAGACAGAGAGAGACACAGAGAGAGACAGAGAGAGAAACAGAGAGAGTGAGACAGAGAGAGACACAGAGAGAGACAGAGCGAGACAGAGAGTTAGACAGAGAGAGGCAGAGAGAGACAGAGAGAGACACAGAGAGAGACAGAGAGAGAAACAGAGAGAGTGAGACAGAGAGAGACACAGAGAGAGACAGAGCGAGACAGAGAGTTAGACAGAGAGAGGCAGAGAGAGACAGAGAGAGACACAGAGAGAGACAGACAGAGAAAAGAGACAAAGAGAGAGAGATAGAGAGAGACAGAGAAAGACAGAGAAGGACAGATAGAGAGAAAGAAAAAGAGACAGAGACAAAGAGAGAGAGAGTCAGAGACAGAGTGAGAGAGACTTAGAGAGACAGAGAGATACTGAGAGAGACAGAGAGAGACAGAAGAGAGACAAAGGGAGAGAGACAGAGAAAGACAGAGCTAGAAAGAGAGACACAGAGAGAGACAGAGAGAGAGAGAGACAGAGTCAGAGATAGAGACAGAGAGAGAAAGAGAGAGAAACAGAGAGAGACACAGAGAGAGACAGAGATAGAGAGAGACACAGGGAGACACAGAGAGAAACAGAGAGGGAGAGAGAGAGAGAAAGGGAGAGAAAGAGAGAGAGACAGAGAGAGACAGAGACAGAGGGAGAGAGACAGAGAGAGATAGACATACAGAGACATACAGAGAGAGACATAGAGAGACAGAGAGAGACACAGAGAGAGACAGAGATAGACAGAGAGAGACAGAGGGACAGAGAGAGAGACAGAGACATAGAGAGTGACTGAGAAAGTCAGAGAGAGACAGAGAGAGAGACAGAGAGAGAAGAGAGCGAGACAGAAAGAGACAGAGAGAGAGAGACACAAAGAACACAGAGAGACAGAGAGAAACAGAGCGAGACAAAGAGAGACAGAGAGAGACAGAGAGAGAGACAGAGAAAGACAGGGAGAGACAGAGAGAGACAAAGAAAGACAGAGAGAGAGATCGAGAGAGACAGACAGAGAAAGAGAGAGACAAAGAGAGAGACAGAGAAAGTGACAGAGAGAGACAGAAAATAGACAGAGAGAGAGACAGAGACAGACAGAGAGAGACAGAGACAGACAGATAGAGAGACAGAGAGAGACACAGAGAGAGACAGAGAGAGAGACAGAGAGATGAGAGAGACAGAGAGAGACAGAGAGAGACAGAGAGAGACAGAGAGAGAGACAGAGAGAGACAAAGAAAGAAACAGAGATAGACAGAGAGAGACAGAGAGAGACACAGAGAAAGACAGAGAAAGAGACAGAGAGAGAGAGACTGAGAGATACAGAGACAGAGAGAGACAGAGAGAGACACAGAAAGAGACAGAGAGAGACATACAGAGAGAGACATAGAGAGACAGAGAGAGACACAGAGAGAGACAGAGAGAAAGACAGAGAGAGACAAAGAGAGAGACACAGAGAGAGACAGAGATAGAGACAGAGACAAAGAGAGTGAATGAGAGAGACAGAGAGAGACACAGAGAGAGAGACAGAGAGAGACACAGAGAGAGACAGAGATAGAGACAGAGTCAAAGAGAGTGAATAAGAGAGACAGAGAGAGACAGAGAGAGAGAGACAGAAAGAGACACACAGAGAGACAGAGTGATACAGAGAAAGAGACAAAGAGAGAAGAGAGAGACAGAGAGAGACAGAGAGAGACATATAGAGAGACAGAGAGAGACAGAGATAGAGACAGAGAGAGACACAGAGAGAGACAGAGAGAGAAAGAGAGAGAGACAGAGAGAGACATACAGAAAGAGACAGAGAGAGACAGAGAGAGACACAGAGAGAGAAAGAGAGAGAGAGAGACAGAGATAGACAGAGAGAGAGACAGAGAGATACAGAAAAGAGACAAAGAGAGAGAGACAGAAAGAGACATAGAGACGGAGAGAGACAGAGAGAGAGACACAGAGAGAGACAGATATAGAGACAGAGAGAGACAGAGAAAGACACAGAGAGAAACACAGAGAGACACTGAGAGAGACAGAGAGACAGAGAGAGACAGAGAGAGAGACACAGAGAGACACAGAGATGACTGAGACATACAGAGAGAGACAAAGAGAGTAGAGAGAGACATAGAGAGACAGAGAGAGACAAAGAAAGACACACAGAGAGAGACAGAGAGATATATTGAGAGAGACAGAGAGAGACAGAAACAGACAGAGAGACAGAGAGAGACAGTGAGAGACAGAGAGAGAGAGACAGAGAGAGACACAGAGAAACACTGAGAGAGACAGAGAGAGACACAGAGAGAGACATGGAGAGACACAGTGAGAAACAGAGAGAGACAGAGACTGAAAGAGAGAGACAGTGAGAGACAGAGAGAGACACAGAGAGAGACAGAGAGAGACACAGAGAGACAGAGAGAGAGTCAGAGAGAGACAGACAGAGACAGAGAGAGACACAGAGAGAGAGACCGAGATAGAGACAGAGAGAGACAGAGAGAGAGACAGAGAGAGACTGAGAGAGACAGGGATAGAGACAGAGAGAGACAGGGAGAGACTCTGGGAGAATCAGAGAGAGACAGAGAGAGAGACAGAGAGAGACAGAAAATAGACTAAGAGAGAGTCAGAGAGTGACAGGAAAGACAGAGAGAGAGAGAGAAAGAGACAAAGAGAGAGAGAGACAGAGACAGAGTGAGAGAGACAGAGAGAGACAGAGAGAGACAGAGAGAGACATACAGAGAGAGACATAGAGAGACAGAGAGAGACACAGAGAGAGACAGAGAGAAAGACAGAGAGAGACAAAGAGAGAAACAGAGAGACAGAGATAGACAGAAAGAGACAGAGAGATAGACAGAGAAAGAGACAGAGAGAGACAGAGAGAGACAGAGAGAGACACAGAGAGCAAAAGAGAGAGACAGAGAGTTACACAAAGAGAGCATAGAGATACAGAGAGACAAAGAGAGAAGAGAGACAGAGAGAGACAGAGATATAGAAAGAGAGATACAGAGAGAGACACAGAGAGAAACAGAAAAAAACAGAGAGAGTGAGACAGAGAGAGACACAGAGAGAGACAGAGCGAGACAGAGAGAGAGACAGAGAGAGAGGCAGAAAGAGACACAGAGAGAGACACAGAGAGAGACAGACAGAGAAAAGAGACAAAGAGAGAGAGATAGAGAGAGACAGAGAAAGACAGAGAAGGACAGATAGAGAGGAAGAAAAAGAGACAGAGACAAAGAGAGAGAGAGTCAGAGACAGAGTGAGAGAGACTTAGAGAGACAGAGAGATACTGAGAGAGACAGAGAGAGACAGAAGAGAGACAAAGGTAGAGAGACAGAGAAAGTCAGAGCTAGACAGAGAGACACAGAGAGAGACAGAGAGAGAGAGAGACAGAGTCAGAGATAGAGACAGAGAGAGAAAGAGAGAGAAACAGAGAGAGACAGAGAGAGACAGAGAGAGACACAGAGAGAGACAGAGATAGAGAGAGACACAGGGAGACACAGAGAGAAACAGAGAGGGAGAGAGAGAGAGAAAGGGAGAGAAAGAGAGAGAGACAGAGAGAGACAGAGACAGAGGGAGAGAGACAGAGAGAGAGACATACAGAGACATACAGAGAGAGACATAGAGAGACAGAGAGAGACACAGAGAGAGACAGAGATAGACAGAGAGAGACAGAGAGGGACAGAGAGAGAGACAGAGACAAAGAGAGTGACTGAGAAAGTCAGAGAGAGACAGAGAGAGAGACAGAGAGAGAAGAGAGCGAGACAGAGAGAGACAGAGAGAGAGAGACACAAAGAACACAGAGAGACAGAGAGAAACAGAGCGAGACAAAGAGAGAGAGAGAGAGAGACAGAGAGAGAGACAGAGAAAGACAGGGAGAGACAGAGAGAGACAAAGAAAGACAGAGAGATCGAGAGAGACAGACAGAGAAAGAGAGAGACAAAGAGAGAGACAGAGAAAGTGACAGAGAGAGACAGAAAATAGACAGAGAGAGAGACAGAGACAGACAGAGAGAGACAGAGACAGACAGATAGAGAGACAGAGAGAGACACAGAGAGAGACAGAGAGAGAGACAGAGAGATGAGAGAGACAGAGTGAGACAGAGAGAGACAGAGAGAGACAGAGAGAGAGACAGAGAGAGACAAAGAAAGAAACAGAGATAGACAGAGAGAGACAGAGAGAGACACAGAGAGAGACAGAGAAAGAGACAGAGAGAGAGAGACTGAGAGAGACAGAGACAGAGAGAGACACAGAAAGAGACAGAGAGTGACATACAGAGAGAGACATAGAGAGAGAGACATAGAGAGACAGAGAGAGACACAGAGAGAGACAGAGAGAAAGACAGAGAGAGACAAAGAGAGAGACACAGAGAGAGACAGAGATAGAGACAGAGACAAAGAGAGTGAATGAGAGAGACAGAGAGAGAGACACAGAGAGAGAGACAGAGAGAGACACAGAGAGAGACAGATATAGAGACAGAGTCAAAGAGAGTGAATAAGAGAGACAGAGAGAGACAGAGAGAGAGAGACAGAAAGAGACACACAGAGAGACAGAGTGATACAGAGAAAGAGACAAAGAGAGAAGAGAGAGACAGAGAGAGACAGAGAGAGACATATAGAGAGACAGAGAGAATCAGAGATAGAGACAGAGAGAGACACAGAGAGAGACAGAGAGAGAAAGATAGAGAGACAGAGAGAGACATACAGAAAGAGACAGAGAGAGACAGAGAGAGACACAGAGAGAGAAAGAGAGAGAGAGAGACAGAGATAGACAGAGAGAGAGACAGAGAGATACAGAAAAGTGACAAAGAGAGAGAGACAGAAAGAGACAGAGAGACGGAGAGAGACAGAGAGAGAGACACAGAGAGAGACAGATATAGAGACAGAGAGAGACAGAGAAAGACACAGAGAGAAACACAGAGAGACACTGAGAGAGACAGAGAGACAGAGAGAGACAGAGAGAGAGACACAGAGAGACACAGAGATGACTGAGACATACAGAGAGAGACAAAGAGAGTAGAGAGAGACATAGAGAGACAGAGAGAGACAAAGAAAGACACAGAGAGAGAGACAGAGAGATATATTGAGAGAGACAGAGAGAGACAGAAACAGACAGAGAGACAGAGAGAGACAGAGAGAGACAGAGAGAGAGAGACAGAGAGAGACACAGAGAAACACAGAGAGAGACAGAGAGAGACACAGAGAGAGACATGGAGAGACACAGTGAGAAACAGAGAGAGACAGAGACTGAAAGAGAGAGACAGTGAGAGACAGAGAGAGACACAGAGAGAGACAGAGAGAGACACAGAGAGACAGAGAGAGAGTCAGAGAGAGACAGACAGAGACAGAGAGAGACACACAGAGAGAGACAGAGATAGAGACAGAGAGAGACAGAGAGAGAGACAGAGAGAGACTGAGAGAGACAGGGATAGAGACAGAGAGAGACAGGGAGAGACTCTGGGAGAATCAGAGAGAGACAGAGAGAGAGACAGAGAGAGACAGAAAATAGACTAAGAGAGAGTCAGAGAGTGACAGGAAAGACAGAGAGAGAGAGAGAAAGAGACAAAGAGAGAGAGAGACAGAGTGAGAGAGACAAAGAGAGACAGAGAGAGAGACAGAGAGAGACAGAGAGAGACATACAGAGAGAGACATAGAGAGACAGAGAGAGACACAGAGAGAGACAGAGAGAAAGACAGAGAGAGACAAAGAGAGAAACAGAGAGACAGAGATAGACAGAAAGAGACAGAGAGATAGACAGAGAAAGAGACAGAGAGAGACAGAGAGAGACAGAGAGAGACACAGAGAGCAAAAGAGAGAGACAGAGAGTTACACAAAGAGAGCATAGAGATACAGAGAGACAAAGAGAGAAGAGAGACAGAGAGAGACAGAGATATAGAAAGAGAGATACAGAGAGAGACACAGAGAGAAACAGAAAGAAACAGAGAGAGTGAGACAGAGAGAGACACAGTGAGAGACAGAGCGAGACAGAGAGAGAGACAGCGAGAGAGGCAGAGAGAGACACAGAGAGAGACAGACAGAGAAAAGAGACAAAGAGAGAGAGATAGAGAGAGACAGAGAAAGACAGAGAAGGACAGATAGAGAGAAAGAAAACGAGACAGAGACAAAGAGAGAGAGAGTCAGAGACAGAGTGAGAGAGACTTAGAGAGACAGAGAGATACTGAGAGAGACAGAGAGAGACAGAGAGAGACAGAAAAGAGACAAAGGGAGAGAGACAGAGAAAGACAGAGAAAGACAGAGCTAGACAGAGAGACACAGAGAGAGACAGGAGAGAGAGAGAGACAGAGTCAGAGATAGAGACAGAGAGAGAAAGAGAGAGAAACAGAGAGAGATAGAGAGAGACACAGAGAGAGACAGAGATAGAGAGAGACACAGGGAGACACACTGAGAGACAGAGAGGGACAGCGAGAGAGAAAGCGAGAGACAGAGAGAGAGACAGAGACAGAGGGAGAGAGACAGAACATACAGAGACATACAGAGAGAGACATAGAGAGACAGAGAGAGACACAGAGAGAGACAGAGATAGACAGAGAGAGACAGAGAGAGACAGAGAGAGACAGAGAGAGACAAAGAAAAACAGAGAGAGAGACATAAAAGAGACAGAGATTGAGACATAGAGAGACAGAGTGAGACAGAGAGAGACAGATAGAGAGCCAGAGAGATACAGAGAGAGAGAAAGACAGAGAGAGATGAGAGAGACAGAGAGAGACAGAGAGAGACAGAGAGAGAGACAGAAAAGAGACAGTGATTTAGACAGAGTGAGACAGAGAGAGATAGATAGAGAGACAGAGAGAGACAGAAAGAGAGAGTCCAGAGACAGAGAGAGACGAGAGAGACAAAGAGAGACAGAGATAGAGACAGAGAGACATAGAGAGACACAGAGAGAGACAGAGAAAGAGTCAGAAAGAGAGACTGAGTGAGACAAAGACAGAGACAGACAGAGACAGAGAGAGACAGAGAGAGACACAGAAAGAGACAGAGAGAGAGAAAGAGAGGGAGACAGAAAGAGACAGAGTGAGACTAGAGAGACACAGATAGAGAAAGAGAGAGACAGAGAGAGAAAGATAGAGAGACAGTGAGAGACATACAGAAAGAGACAGAGAGAGACAGAGGGAGACACATTTAGAGAAAGAGAGAGAGAGACAGAGATAGACAGAGAGAGAGACAGAGAGATACAGAAAAGAGACAAAGAGAGAGAGTCAGAAAGAGACAGAGAAAGACAGAAAGAGACAGAGAGAGAGAGACAAAGAGAGACAGAGAGAGACACAGAGAGTGACAGATATAGAGACAGAGAGAGACAGAGAAAGACTCAGAGAGAAACACAGAGAGACAGTGAGAGAGACAGAGAGACAGAGAAACACAGAGAGAGAGACAGAGAGAGACACAGAGATGACAGAGACATACAGAGAGAGACAAAGAGAGTAGAGAGAGACAGAGAGAGACAGAGAGAGACAAAGAAAGACACAGTGAGAGACAGAGAGATATATAGAGAGAGACAGAGAGAGACAGAAACAGACAGAGAAACAGAGAGAGACAGAGAGAGACAGAGAGAGAGACAAAGAGAGACAGAGAGAGACACAGAGAGAGACAGAGAGAAAGACAGAGAGAAGACAAAGAGAGAAACAGAGATACAGAGATAGACAGAAAGAGACAGAGAGATAGACAGAGAAAGAGACAGAGAGAAACAGAGAGAGACAGAGAGAGACACAGAGAGCAAAAGAGATAGACAGAGAGTTACACAAAGAGAGCATAGAGATACAGAGAGACAAAGAGAGAAGAGAGACAGAGAGAGACAGAGATATAGAAAGAGAGATACAGAGAGAGTCAGAGAGAAACAGAGAGAAACAGAGAGATTGAGAGAGAGAGAGACACAGAGAGAGACAGAGCGAGACAGAGAGAGAGACAGAGAGAGGCAGAGAGAGACAGAGAGAGACACAGAGAGAGACAGACAGAGAAAAGAGACAAATAGAGAGAGATAGAGAGAGACAGAGAAAGACAGAGAAGAACAGATAGAGAGGAAGAAAAAGAGACAGAGACAAAGAGAGAGAGAGTAAGAGACAGAGTGAGAGAGACTTAGAGAGACAGAGAGATACTGAGAGAGACAGAGAGAGACAGAGAGTGACAGAAAAGAGACAAAGGAAGAGAGATAGAGAGAGACAGAGAAAGACAGAGCTAGACAGAGAGACACAGAGAGAGACAGAGAGAGAGAGAAAGACAGAGTCAGAGATAGAGACAGAGAGAAAAAGAGAGAGAAACAGAGAGAGACAGAGAGAGACCCAGAGAGAGACATAGTGGGAGAGTGAGAGAGAAAGGGAGAGAAAGAGAGAGAGACAGAGAGAGACAGAGACAGAGGGAGAGAGACAGAGAGAGAGACATACAGAGACATACAGAGAGAGACAGAGAGAGACACAGAGAGAGTCAGAGATAGACAGAGAGAGAGACAGAGAGAGACAGACAGAGCCAGAAAGAGACACAGAGAGAGAGACACAGATAGAGACAGAGAGAGACATAGAGAGACAGAGAGAGAATGAGAGAGACAGGGATAGAGACAGAGAGAGAAAGGGAGAGACTCTGGGAGAAACAGAGTGAGACAGAGAGAGAGACAGAGAGAGACAGAAAATAGACTAAGAGAGAGTCAGAGAGTGACAGAGAAAGACAGTGAGAGAGAGAAAGAGACAAAGAGAGAGAGAGAGAAAGAGACAGAGTGAGAGAGACAGAGAGAGAGACAGAGAGAGAGACAGAGACAGAGTGAGAGAGACTGAGAGAGACAGAGAGAGAGACAGAGAGAGACATACAGAGAGAGACACAGAGAGACACAGAGAGAGACAGATATATAGACAGAGAGAGACAAAGACACAGAGAGAAACACAGAGAGACACTGAGAGAGACAGAGAGACAGAGAGAGACAGAGAGAGACAGTGAGAGACACAGAGATGACAGAGACATACAGAGAGTGACAAAGAGAGTAGAGAGAGACAGAGAGAGACAGAGAGAGACACAGAGAGAGACAGAGAGAGAGACAGAGAGAGACAAAGAAAAACAGAGAGAGAGACATAAAAGAGACAGAGATTGAGACATAGAGAGACAGAGTGAGACAGAGAGAGACAGATAGAGAGCCAGAGAGATACAGAGACAGATAAAGATAGAGAGAGATGAGAGAGACAGAGAGAGACAGAGAGAGACAGAGAGAGAGACAGAAATGAGACAGTGATTTAGACAGAGTGAGACAGAGAGAGATAGATAGAAAGACAGAGAGAGACAGAGAGAGAGAGTCCAGAGACAGAGAGAGATGAGAGAGACAAAGAGAGACAGAGATAGAGACAGAGAGAGACAGAGAGAGACACAGAGAGAGACAGAGAAAGAGTCAGAAAGAGAGACTGAGTGAGACAAAGACAGAGACAGAGAGAGACAGAGAGAGACAGAGAGAGACACAGAAAGAGACAGAGAGAGAGAAAGAGAGGGAGACAGAAAGAGACAGAGTGAGACTAGAGAGACACAGATAGAGAAAGAGAGAGACAATGAGAGAAAGATAGAGGGACAGTGAGAGACATACAGAAAGAGACAGAGAGAGACAGAGGGAGACACATTTAGAGAAAGAGAGAGAGAGACAGAGATAGACAGAGAAATACAGAAAAGAGACAAAGAGAGAGAGTCAGAAAGAGACAGAGAAAGACAGAAAGAGACAGAGAGAGAGACAAAGAGAGACAGAGAGAGACACAGAGAGAGACAGATATAGAGACAGAGAGAGACAGAGAAAGACTCAGAGAGAAACACAGAGAGACAGTGAGAGAGACAGAGAGACAGAGAAACACAGAGAGAGAGGCAGAGAGAGACACAGAGATGACAGAGACATACAGAGAGAGACAAAGAGAGTAGAGAGAGACAGAGAGAGACAAAGAAAGACACAGTGAGAGACAGAGAGATATATAGAGAGAGACAGAGAGAGACAGAAACAGACAGAGAAACAGAGAGAGACAGAGAGAGACAGAGAGAGAGACAAAGAGAGACAGAGAGAGAGAGACAGAGAGAGACACAGAGAAACACAGAGAGAGACAGAGAGAGACACAGAGAGAGACATGGAGAGACACAGAGAGACACAGAGAGAGGCAGAGACAGAGAGAGAGACAGTGAGAGACAGAGAGAGACACAGAGAGAGACAGAGAGAGACACAGAGAGAGACAGAGAGAGAGACAGAGAGAGACAGACAGAGCCAGAAAGAGACACAGAGAGAGAGACAGAGATAGAGACAGAGAGAGACAGAGAGAGACAGAGAGAGAATGAGAGAGACAGGGATAGAGACAGAGAGAGACAGGGAGAGACTCTGGGAGAAACAGAGTGAGACAGAGAGAGAGACAGAGAGAGACAGAAAATAGACTAAGAGAGAGTCAGAGAGTGACAGAGAAAGAGACAAAGAGAGAGAGAGAGAAAGAGACAGAGTGAGAGAGATAGAGAGAGAGACAGAGACAGAGTGAGAGAGACTGAGAGAGACAGAGAGAGAGACAGAGAGAGACAGAGAGAGACATACAGAGAGAGACAGAGAGAGACACAGAGAGAGACAGATATATAGACAGAGAGAGACAAAGACACAGAGAGAAACACAGAGAGACACTGAGAGAGACAGAGAGACAGAGAGAGACAGAGAGAGAGACAGAGAGAGACACAGAGTTGACAGAGACATACAGAGAGAGACAAGGAGAGTAGAGAGAGACAGAGAGAGACAGAGAGAGACACAGAGAGAGACAGAGAGAGACACAGAGAGACAGAGAGAGAGTCAGAGAGAGACAGACAGAGACAGAGAGAGACACAGAGAGAGAGACAGAGATAGAGACAGAGAGAGACAGAGAGACAAAGAGAGACTGAGAGAGACAGGGATAGAGACAGAGAGAGACAGGGAGAGACTCTGGGAGAATCAGAGAGAGACAGAGAGAGAGACAGAGAGAGACAGAAAATAGACTAAGAGAGAGTCAGAGAGTTACAGAGAAAGACAGAGAGAGGGAGAAAGAGACAAAGAGAGAGAGAGACAGAGACAGAGTGAGAGAGACAGAGACAGATTGAGAGAGACTGAGAGAGACAGGGAGAGAGACAGAGAGAGACAGAGAGAGACATACAGAGAGAGACATAGAGAGACAGAGAGAGACACAGAGAGAGACAGAGAGAAAGACAGAGAGAGACAAAGAGAGAAACAGAGAGACAGAGATAGACAGAAAGAGACAGAGAGATAGACAGAGAAAGAGACAGAGAGAGACAGAGAGAGACACGGAGAGCAAAAGAGAGAGACAGAGAGTTACACATAGAGAGCATAAAGATACAGAGAGACAAAGAGAGAAGAGAGACAGAGAGAGACAGAGATATAGAAAGAGAGATACAGAGAGAGTCACAGAGAGAAACAGAGAGAAACAGAGAGAGTGAGACAGAGAGAGACACAGAGAGAGACAGAACGAGACAGAGAGAGAGAGACAGAGAGAGGCAGAGAGAGACAGAGAGAGACACAGAGAGAGACAGACAGAGAAAAGAGATAAAGAGAGAGAGATAGAGAGAGACAGAGAAAGACAGAGGACAGATAGAGAGAAAGAAAAAGAGACAGAGACAAAGAGAGAGAGAGTAGAGACAGAGTGAGAGAGACTTAGAGAGACAGAGAGATACTGAGAGAGACAGAGAGAGACAGAGAGAGACAGAAAAGAGACAAAGGGAGAGAGACAGAGAGAGACAGAGAAAGACAGAGCTAGACAGAGAGACACAGAGAGAGACAGAGAGAGAGAGAGAGACAGAGTCAGAGATAGAGACAGAGAGAGAAAGAGAGAGAAACAGATAGAGACAGAGAGAGACACAGAGAGAGACAGAGATAGAGAGAGACACAGGGAGACACAGAGAGAGACAGAGAGGGAGAGAGAGAGAAAGGGAGAGAAAGAGAGAGACAGAGAGAGACAGAGACAGAGGGAGAGAGACACAGAGAGAGAGAGACATACAGAGACATACAGAGAGAGACATAGAAAGACAGAGAGAGACACAGAGAGAGACAGAGATAGACAGAGAGAGACAGAGAGAGACAGAGAGAGAGACAGAGACAAAGAGAGTGACTGAGAAAGTCAGAGAGAGACAGAGAGAGAGAGACAGAGAGAGACAGAGAGAGAGACAGAGAGACAGAGATAGACAGAGAGAGACACATAGAGAGAATGAAGGCGAGACAGAGAGAGAGACTGAGAGAGACAGAGACAGTGTGAGAGAGACTGACAGAGACAGAGAGAGAGACAGAGAGAGACATACAGAGAGAGACATAGAGAGACAGAGAGAGACACAGAGAGAGACAGAGAGAGAGACAAAGAAAAACAGAGAGAGAGACAGAAAAGAACCAGAGATTGAGACATAGAGAGACAGAGTGAGACAGAGAGAGACAGATAGAGAGCCAGAGAGATACAGAGAGAGAGAAAGACAGAGAGAGATGAGAGAGACAGAGAGAGACAGAGAGAGACAGAGAGAGAGACAGAAAAGAGACAGTGATTTAGACAGAGTGAGACAGAGAGAGATAAATAGAGAGACAGAGAGAGACAGAGAGAGAGAGTCCAGAGACAGAGAGAGAGGAGAGAGACAGAGAGAGACAGAGATAGAGACAGAGAGAGACAGAGAGAGACACAGAGAGAGACAGAGAAAGAGTAAGAGAGAGAGACTGAGAGAGACAAAGACAGAGACAGAGAGAGATAGAGAGAGACACAGAAAGAGACAGAGATAGAAAGAGAGGGAGACAGAAAGAGACAGAGCGAGACAGGAGAGACACAGAGAGAGAAAGAGAGAGACAGAGGGAGAAAGATAGAGAGACAGAGAGAGACATACAGAAAGAGACAGAGAGAGACAGATGGAGACACAGAGAGAGAAAGAGAGTGAGAGAGACAGAGATAGACACAGAGAGAGACAGAGAGATACAGAAAAGAGACAAAGAGTGAGAGACAGAAAGAGACAGAGAAAGACAGAAAGAGACAGAGAGAGAGACAGAGAGAGACAGAGAGAGACACAGAGTGAGACAGATATAGAGACAGAGAGAGACAGAGAAAGACACAGTGAGAAACACAGAGAGACAGTGAGAGAGACAGAGAGACAGAGAGAGACAGAGGAGAGACAGAGAGAGACACAGAGATGACAGAGACATACAGAGAGAGACAAAGAGAGTAGAGAGAGACAAAGAGAGACAGAGAGAGACAAAAAAAGACACAGCGAGAGACAGAGAGATATATATAGAGAGACAGAGAGAGACAGAAACAGACAGAGAAACAGAGAGAGACAGAGATAGACAGAGAGAGAGACAGAGAGAGAGACAGAGAGAGACACAGAGAAACACAGAGAGAGACAGAGAGAGACACAGAGAGAGACATGGAGAGACAGAGAGACACAGAGAGGCAGAGACAGACAATGAGAGACAGTGAGAGACAGAGAGAGACACAGAGAGAGACAGAGAGAGACACAGAGAGAGACAGAGAGAGAGACAGAGAGAGACAGACAGAGACAGAGAGATACACAGAGAGAGAGACAGAGATAGAGACAGAGAGAGACAGAAAATAGACTAAGAGAGAGTCAGAAAGTTACAGAGAAATTCAGAGAGAGAGAGAAAGAGACAAAGAGAGAGAGAGAAAGAGACAGAGTGAGAGAGACAGAGAGAGAGACAGAGACAGAGTGAGAGAGACTGAGAGAGACAGAGAGAGAGACAGAGAAAGACACAGAGATGACAGAGACATAGAGAGAGACAAAGAGAGTAGAGAGAGACAAAGAGAGACAGAGAGAGACAAAGAAAGACACAGCGAGAGACAGAGAGATATATATAGACAGAGAGAGACAGAAACAGACAGAGAAACAGAGAGAGACAGAGAGAGACAGAGAGAGAGACAGAGAGAGACACAGAGAGAGACACAGAGAAACACAGAGATAGACAGAGAGAGACACAGAGAGAGACATGGAGAGACACAGAGAGACACAGAGAGAGGCAGAGACAGACAATGAGAGACAGTGAGAGACAGAGAGAGACACAGAGAGAGACAGAGAGAGACACAGAGAGAGACAGAGAGAGAGACAGAGAGAGACAGACAGAGACAGAGAGAGACACAGAGAGAGAGACAGAGATAGAGACAGAGAGAGACAGAGAGAGAATGAGAGAGACAGGGATAGAGACAGAGAGAGACAGGGAGTGACTCTGGGAGAAACAGAGTGAGACAGTGAGAGACACAGAGAGAGACAGAAAATAGACTAAGAGAGAGTCAGAAAGTGACAGAGAAATTCAGAGAGAGAGAGAAAGAGACTAAGAGAGAGAGAGAGAGAAAGAGACAGAGTGAGAGAGACAGAGAGAGAGACAGAGAGAGAGACAGAGACAGAGTGAGAGAGACTGAGAGAGACAGAGAGAGACATACAGAGAGAGACATAGAGAGACAGAGAGAGACACAGAGAGAGACAGAGAGAAAGAGAGAGAGAGACAAAGAGAGAAACAGAGAGAGACAGAGATAGACAGAAAGAGACAGAGAGATAGACAGAGAAAGAGACAGAGAGAGACAGAGAGAGACAGAGAGAGATACAGAGAGCACAAGAGAGAGACAGAGAGTTACACAAAGAGAGCATAGAGATACAGAGAGGCAAAGAGAGATGAGAGACAGAGAGAGACAGAGATATAGAAAGAGAGATATGAGAGAGACAAAGAGAGAAACAGAGAGAAACTTAGAGAGACACAGAGAGAGACAGAGCGAGACAGAGAGAGAGACAGAGAGAGAGGCAGAGAGAGACAGAGAGAGACACAGAGAGAGATAGAGAGAGAAAAGAGACAAAGAGAGAGAGAGATAGAGAGAGACAGAAAAGACAGAGAAGGACAGATAGAGAGAAAGAAAAAGAGACAGAGACAAAGAGAGAGAGAATCAGAGACAGAGTGAGAGAGACTTAGAGAGACAGAGAGATACTGAGAGAGACAGAGAGAGACATAGAGAGACAGAAAAGAGACAAAGGGAGAGAGACAGAGAGAGACAGAGAAAGACAGAGCTAGACAGAGAGCTACAGAGAGAGACAGAGAGAGACAGAAAAGAGACAAAGGGAGAGAGACAGAGAGAGACACAGAGAGAGACAGAGATAGAGAGAGACACAGGGAGACACAGAGAGAGACAGAGAGGGACAGAGAGAGAGAAAGGGAGAGACAGAGAGAGACAGAGATACAGAGACAGAGGGAGAGAGACAGAGAGAGAGACATACAGAGACATACAGAGAGAGACATAGAGAGACAGAGAGATACACAGGGAGAGACAGAGATAGACAGAGAGAGATAGAGACAGAGAGAGAGACAGAGACAAAGAGAGTGACTGAGAAAGACAGAGAGAGACAGAGAGAGAGACAGAGAGAGACAAAGAGAGAAACAGAGAGAGAGACAGAGAGAGACAGAGAGAGACATAGAGAGAGAGACAAAGAGAGACAGAGATAGACAGAGAGAGACACATAGAGAGAAAGAGAGCGAACAGAGAGAGAGACAGAGAGAGACAGAGACAGTGTGAGAGAGACTGACAGAGACAAAGAGAGAGACAGAGAGAGACATACAGAGAGAGACATAGAGAGACAGAGAGAGACACAGAGAGAGACAGAGAGAGAGACAGAGAGAGACAGACAGAGCCAGAAAGAGACACAGAGAGAGAGACAGAGATAGAGACAGAGAGAGACAGAGAGAGACAGATAGAGAATGAGAGAGACAGGGATAGAGACAGAGAGAGACAGGGAGAGACTCTGGGAGAAACAGAGTGAGACAGAGAGAGAGACAGAGAGAGACAGAAAATAGACTAAGAGAGAGTCAGAGAGTGACAGAGAAAGAGACAAAGAGAGAGAGAGAGAAAGAGACAGAGTGAGAGAGACAGAGAGAGAGACAGAGAGAGAGACAGAGACAGAGTGAGAGAGACTGAGAGAGACAGAGAGAGAGACAGAGAGAGACAGAGAGAGACATACAGAGAGAGACAGAGAGAGACACAGAGAGAGACAGATATATAGACAGAGAGAGACAAAGACACAGAGAGAAACACAGAGAGACACTGAGAGAGACAGAGAGACAGAGAGAGACAGAGAGAGAGACAGAGAGAGACACAGAGTTGACAGAGACATACAGAGAGAGACAAGGAGAGTAGAGAGAGACAGAGAGAGACAGAGAGAGACACAGAGAGAGACAGAGAGAGACACAGAGAGACAGAGAGAGAGTCAGAGAGAGACAGACAGAGACAGAGAGAGACACAGAGAGAGACAGAGATAGAGACAGAGAGAGACAGAGAGACAAAGAGAGACTGAGAGAGACAGGGATAGAGACAGAGAGAGACAGGGAGAGACTCTGGGAGAATCAGAGAGAGACAGAGAGAGAGACAGAGAGAGACAGAAAATAGACTAAGAGAGAGTCAGAGAGTGACAGAGAAAGACAGAGAGAGGGAGAAAGAGACAAAGAGAGAGAGAGACAGAGACAGAGTGAGAGAGACAGAGACAGATTGAGAGAGACTGAGAGAGACAGGGAGAGAGACAGAGAGAGACAGAGAGAGACATACAGAGAGAGACATAGAGAGACAGAGAGAGACACAGAGAGAGACAGAGAGAAAGACAGAGAGAGACAAAGAGAGAAACAGAGAGACAGAGATAGACAGAAAGAGACAGAGAGATAGACAGAGAAAGAGACAGAGAGAGACAGAGAGAGACACGGAGAGCAAAAGAGAGAGACAGAGAGTTACACATAGAGAGCATAAAGATACAGAGAGACAAAGAGAGAAGAGAGACAGAGAGAGACAGAGATATAGAAAGAGAGATACAGAGAGAGTCACAGAGAGAAACAGAGAGAAACAGAGAGAGTGAGACAGAGAGAGACACAGAGAGAGACAGAACGAGACAGAGAGAGAGAGACAGAGAGAGGCAGAGAGAGACAGAGAGAGACACAGAGAGAGACAGACAGAGAAAAGAGATAAAGAGAGAGAGATAGAGAGAGACAGAGAAAGACAGAGGACAGATAGAGAGAAAGAAAAAGAGACAGAGACAAAGAGAGAGAGAGTAGAGACAGAGTGAGAGAGACTTAGAGAGACAGAGAGATACTGAGAGAGACAGAGAGAGACAGAGAGAGACAGAAAAGAGACAAAGGGAGAGAGACAGAGAGAGACAGAGAAAGACAGAGCTAGACAGAGAGACACAGAGAGAGACAGAGAGAGAGAGAGACAGAGTCAGAGATAGAGACAGAGAGAGAAAGAGAGAGAAACAGATAGAGACAGAGAGAGACACAGAGAGAGACAGAGATAGAGAGAGACACAGGGAGACACAGAGAGAGACAGAGAGGGAGAGAGAGAGAAAGGGAGAGAAAGAGAGAGACAGAGAGAGACAGAGACAGAGGGAGAGAGACACAGAGAGAGAGAGACATACAGAGACATACAGAGAGAGACATAGAAAGACAGAGAGAGACACAGAGAGAGACAGAGATAGACAGAGAGAGACAGAGAGAGACAGAGAGAGAGACAGAGACAAAGAGAGTGACTGAGAAAGTCAGAGAGAGACAGAGAGAGAGAGACAGAGAGAGACAGAGAGAGAGACAGAGAGACAGAGATAGACAGAGAGAGACACATAGAGAGAATGAGAGCGAGACAGAGAGAGAGACTGAGAGAGACAGAGACAGTGTGAGAGAGACTGACAGAGACAGAGAGAGAGACAGAGAGAGACATACAGAGAGAGACATAGAGAGACAGAGAGAGACACAGAGAGAGACAGAGAGAGAGACAAAGAAAAACAGAGAGAGAGACAGAAAAGAACCAGAGATTGAGACATAGAGAGACAGAGTGAGACAGAGAGAGACAGATAGAGAGCCAGAGAGATACAGAGAGAGAGAAAGACAGAGAGAGATGAGAGAGACAGAGAGAGACAGAGAGAGACACAGAGTGAGACAGATATAGAGACAGAGAGAGACAGAGAAAGACACAGTGAGAAACACAGAGAGACAGTGAGAGAGACAGAGAGACAGAGAGAGACAGAGGAGAGACAGAGAGAGACACAGAGATGACAGAGACATACAGAGAGAGACAAAGAGAGTAGAGAGAGACAAAGAGAGACAGAGAGAGACAAAGAAAGACACAGCGAGAGACAGAGAGATATATATAGAGAGACAGAGAGAGACAGAAACAGACAGAGAAACAGAGAGAGACAGAGATAGACAGAGAGCGAGACAGAGAGAGAGACAGAGAGAGACACAGAGAAACACAGAGAGAGACAGAGAGAGACACAGAGAGAGACATGGAGAGACAGAGAGACACAGAGAGGCAGAGACAGACAATGAGAGACAGTGAGAGACAGAGAGAGACACAGAGAGAGACAGAGAGAGACACAGAGAGAGACAGAGAGAGACAGACAGAGACAGAGAGATACACAGAGAGAGAGACAGAGATAGAGACAGAGAGAGACAGAAAATAGACTAAGAGAGAGTCAGAAAGTTACAGAGAAATTCAGAGAGAGAGAGAAAGAGACAAAGAGAGAGAGAGAAAGAGACAGAGTGAGAGAGACAGAGAGAGAGACAGAGACAGAGTGAGAGAGACTGAGAGAGACAGAGAGAGAGACAGAGAAAGACACAGAGATGACAGAGACATAGAGAGAGACAAAGAGAGTAGAGAGAGACAAAGAGAGACAGAGAGAGACAAAGAAAGACACAGCGAGAGACAGAGAGATATATATAGACAGAGAGAGACAGAAACAGACAGAGAAACAGAGAGAGACAGAGAGAGACAGAGAGAGAGACAGAGAGAGACACAGAGAGAGACACAGAGAAACACAGAGATAGACAGAGAGAGACACAGAGAGAGACATGGAGAGACACAGAGAGACACAGAGAGAGGCAGAGACAGACAATGAGAGACAGTGAGAGACAGAGAGAGACACAGAGAGAGACAGAGAGAGACACAGAGAGAGACAGAGAGAGACAGAGAGAGACAGACAGAGACAGAGAGAGACACAGAGAGAGAGACAGAGATAGAGACAGAGAGAGACAGAGAGAGAATGAGAGAGACAGGGATAGAGACAGAGAGAGACAGGGAGTGACTCTGGGAGAAACAGAGTGAGACAGTGAGAGACACAGAGAGAGACAGAAAATAGACTAAGAGAGAGTCAGAAAGTGACAGAGAAATTCAGAGAGAGAGAGAAAGAGACTAAGAGAGAGAGAGAGAGAAAGAGAAAGAGTGAGAGAGACAGAGAGAGAGACAGAGAGAGAGACAGAGACAGAGTGAGAGAGACTGAGAGAGACAGAGAGAGACATACAGAGAGAGACATAGAGAGACAGAGAGAGACACAGAGAGAGACAGAGAGAAAGAGAGAGAGACAAAGAGAGAAACAGAGAGAGACAGAGATAGACAGAAAGAGACAGAGAGATAGACAGAGAAAGAGACAGAGAGAGACAGAGAGAGACAGAGAGAGATACAGAGAGCACAAGAGAGAGACAGAGAGTTACACAAAGAGAGCATAGAGATACAGAGAGGCAAAGAGAGATGAGAGACAGAGAGAGACAGAGATATAGAAAGAGAGATATGAGAGAGACACAGAGAGAAACAGAGAGAAACTTAGAGAGACACAGAGAGAGACAGAGCGAGACAGAGAGAGAGACAGAGAGAGAGGCAGAGAGAGACAGAGAGAGACACAGAGAGAGATAGAGAGAGAAAAGAGACAAAGAGAGAGAGAGATAGAGAGAGACAGAAAAGACAGAGAAGGACAGATAGAGAGAAAGAAAAAGAGACAGAGACAAAGAGAGAGAGAATCAGAGACAGAGTGAGAGAGACTTAGAGAGACAGAGAGATACTGAGAGAGACAGAGAGAGACATAGAGAGACAGAAAAGAGACAAAGGGAGAGAGACAGAGAGAGACAGAGAAAGACAGAGCTAGACAGAGAGCTACAGAGAGAGACAGAGAGAGACAGAAAAGAGACAAAGGGAGAGAGACAGAGAGAGACACAGAGAGAGACAGAGATAGAGAGAGACACAGGGAGACACAGAGAGAGACAGAGAGGGACAGAGAGAGAGAAAGGGAGAGACAGAGAGAGACAGAGATACAGAGACAGAGGGAGAGAGACAGAGAGAGAGACATACAGAGACATACAGAGAGAGACATAGAGAGACAGAGAGATACACAGGGAGAGACAGAGATAGACAGAGAGAGATAGAGACAGAGAGAGAGACAGAGACAAAGAGAGTGACTGAGAAAGACAGAGAGAGACAGAGAGAGAGACAGAGAGAGACAAAGAGAGAAACAGAGAGAGAGACAGAGAGAGACAGAGAGAGACATAGAGAGAGAGACAAAGAGAGACAGAGATAGACAGAGAGAGACACATAGAGAGAAAGAGAGCGAACAGAGAGAGAGACAGAGAGAGACAGAGACAGTGTGAGAGAGACTGACAGAGACAAAGAGAGAGACAGAGAGAGACATACAGAGAGAGACATAGAGAGACAGAGAGAGACACAGAGAGAGACAGAGAGAGAGACAGAGAGAGACAGACAGAGCCAGAAAGAGACACAGAGAGAGAGACAGAGATAGAGACAGAGAGAGACAGAGAGAGACAGATAGAGAATGAGAGAGACAGGGATAGAGACAGAGAGAGACAGGGAGAGACTCTGGGAGAAACAGAGTGAGACAGAGAGAGAGACAGAGAGAGACAGAAAATAGACTAAGAGAGAGTCAGAGAGTGACAGAGAAAGAGACAAAGAGAGAGAGAGAGAAAGAGACAGAGTGAGAGAGACAGAGAGAGAGACAGAGAGAGAGACAGAGACAGAGTGAGAGAGACTGAGAGAGACAGAGAGAGAGACAGAGAGAGACAGAGAGAGACATACAGAGAGAGACAGAGAGAGACACAGAGAGAGACAGATATATAGACAGAGAGAGACAAAGACACAGAGAGAAACACAGAGAGACACTGAGAGAGACAGAGAGACAGAGAGAGACAGAGAGAGAGACAGAGAGAGACACAGAGTTGACAGAGACATACAGAGAGAGACAAGGAGAGTAGAGAGAGACAGAGAGAGACAGAGAGAGACACAGAGAGAGACAGAGAGAGACACAGAGAGACAGAGAGAGAGTCAGAGAGAGACAGACAGAGACAGAGAGAGAGACAGAGATAGAGACAGAGAGAGACAGAGAGACAAAGAGAGACTGAGAGAGACAGGGATAGAGACAGAGAGAGACAGGGAGAGACTCTGGGAGAATCAGAGAGAGACAGAGAGAGAGACAGAGAGAGACAGAAAATAGACTAAGAGAGAGTCAGAGAGTGACAGAGAAAGACAGAGAGAGGGAGAAAGAGACAAAGAGAGAGAGAGACAGAGACAGAGTGAGAGAGACAGAGACAGATTGAGAGAGACTGAGAGAGACAGGGAGAGAGACAGAGAGAGACAGAGAGAGACATACAGAGAGAGACATAGAGAGACAGAGAGAGACACAGAGAGAGACAGAGAGAAAGACAGAGAGAGACAAAGAGAGAAACAGAGAGACAGAGATAGACAGAAAGAGACAGAGAGATAGACAGAGAAAGAGACAGAGAGAGACAGAGAGAGACACGGAGAGCAAAAGAGAGAGACAGAGAGTTACACATAGAGAGCATAAAGATACAGAGAGACAAAGAGAGAAGAGAGACAGAGAGAGACAGAGATATAGAAAGAGAGATACAGAGAGAGTCACAGAGAGAAACAGAGAGAAACAGAGAGAGTGAGACAGAGAGAGACACAGAGAGAGACAGAACGAGACAGAGAGAGAGAGACAGAGAGAGGCAGAGAGAGACAGAGAGAGACACAGAGAGAGACAGACAGAGAAAAGAGATAAAGAGAGAGAGATAGAGAGAGACAGAGAAAGACAGAGGACAGATAGAGAGAAAGAAAAAGAGACAGAGACAAAGAGAGAGAGAGTAGAGACAGAGTGAGAGAGACTTAGAGAGACAGAGAGATACTGAGAGAGACAGAGAGAGACAGAGAGAGACAGAAAAGAGACAAAGGGAGAGAGACAGAGAGAGACAGAGAAAGACAGAGCTAGACAGAGAGACACAGAGAGAGACAGAGAGAGAGAGAGACAGAGTCAGAGATAGAGACAGAGAGAGAAAGAGAGAGAAACAGATAGAGACAGAGAGAGACACAGAGAGAGACAGAGATAGAGAGAGACACAGGGAGACACAGAGAGAGACAGAGAGGGAGAGAGAGAGAAAGGGAGAGAAAGAGAGAGACAGAGAGAGACAGAGACAGAGGGAGAGAGACACAGAGAGAGAGAGACATACAGAGACATACAGAGAGAGACATAGAAAGACAGAGAGAGACACAGAGAGAGACAGAGATAGACAGAGAGAGACAGAGAGAGACAGAGAGAGAGACAGAGACAAAGAGAGTGACTGAGAAAGTCAGAGAGAGACAGAGAGAGAGAGACAGAGAGAGACAGAGAGAGAGACAGAGAGACAGAGATAGACAGAGAGAGACACATAGAGAGAATGAGAGCGAGACAGAGAGAGAGACTGAGAGAGACAGAGACAGTGTGAGAGAGACTGACAGAGACAGAGAGAGAGACAGAGAGAGACATACAGAGAGAGACATAGAGAGACAGAGAGAGACACAGAGAGAGACAGAGAGAGAGACAAAGAAAAACAGAGAGAGAGACAGAAAAGAACCAGAGATTGAGACATAGAGAGACAGAGTGAGACAGAGAGAGACAGATAGAGAGCCAGAGAGATACAGAGAGAGAGAAAGACAGAGAGAGATGAGAGAGACAGAGAGAGACAGAGAGAGACACAGAGTGAGACAGATATAGAGACAGAGAGAGACAGAGAAAGACACAGTGAGAAACACAGAGAGACAGTGAGAGAGACAGAGAGACAGAGAGAGACAGAGGAGAGACAGAGAGAGACACAGAGATGACAGAGACATACAGAGAGAGACAAAGAGAGTAGAGAGAGACAAAGAGAGACAGAGAGAGACAAAGAAAGACACAGCGAGAGACAGAGAGATATATATAGAGAGACAGAGAGAGACAGAAACAGACAGAGAAACAGAGAGAGACAGAGATAGACAGAGAGCGAGACAGAGAGAGAGACAGAGAGAGACACAGAGAAACACAGAGAGAGACAGAGAGAGACACAGAGAGAGACATGGAGAGACAGAGAGACACAGAGAGGCAGAGACAGACAATGAGAGACAGTGAGAGACAGAGAGAGACACAGAGAGAGACAGAGAGAGACACAGAGAGAGACAGAGAGAGACAGACAGAGACAGAGAGATACACAGAGAGAGAGACAGAGATAGAGACAGAGAGAGACAGAAAATAGACTAAGAGAGAGTCAGAAAGTTACAGAGAAATTCAGAGAGAGAGAGAAAGAGACAAAGAGAGAGAGAGAAAGAGACAGAGTGAGAGAGACAGAGAGAGAGACAGAGACAGAGTGAGAGAGACTGAGAGAGACAGAGAGAGAGACAGAGAAAGACACAGAGATGACAGAGACATAGAGAGAGACAAAGAGAGTAGAGAGAGACAAAGAGAGACAGAGAGAGACAAAGAAAGACACAGCGAGAGACAGAGAGATATATATAGACAGAGAGAGACAGAAACAGACAGAGAAACAGAGAGAGACAGAGAGAGACAGAGAGAGAGACAGAGAGAGACACAGAGAGAGACACAGAGAAACACAGAGATAGACAGAGAGAGACACAGAGAGAGACATGGAGAGACACAGAGAGACACAGAGAGAGGCAGAGACAGACAATGAGAGACAGTGAGAGACAGAGAGAGACACAGAGAGAGACAGAGAGAGACACAGAGAGAGACAGAGAGAGACAGAGAGAGACAGACAGAGACAGAGAGAGACACAGAGAGAGAGACAGAGATAGAGACAGAGAGAGACAGAGAGAGAATGAGAGAGACAGGGATAGAGACAGAGAGAGACAGGGAGTGACTCTGGGAGAAACAGAGTGAGACAGTGAGAGACACAGAGAGAGACAGAAAATAGACTAAGAGAGAGTCAGAAAGTGACAGAGAAATTCAGAGAGAGAGAGAAAGAGACTAAGAGAGAGAGAGAGAGAAAGAGAAAGAGTGAGAGAGACAGAGAGAGAGACAGAGAGAGAGACAGAGACAGAGTGAGAGAGACTGAGAGAGACAGAGAGAGACATACAGAGAGAGACATAGAGAGACAGAGAGAGACACAGAGAGAGACAGAGAGAAAGAGAGAGAGACAAAGAGAGAAACAGAGAGAGACAGAGATAGACAGAAAGAGACAGAGAGATAGACAGAGAAAGAGACAGAGAGAGACAGAGAGAGACAGAGAGAGATACAGAGAGCACAAGAGAGAGACAGAGAGTTACACAAAGAGAGCATAGAGATACAGAGAGGCAAAGAGAGATGAGAGACAGAGAGAGACAGAGATATAGAAAGAGAGATATGAGAGAGACACAGAGAGAAACAGAGAGAAACTTAGAGAGACACAGAGAGAGACAGAGCGAGACAGAGAGAGAGACAGAGAGAGAGGCAGAGAGAGACAGAGAGAGACACAGAGAGAGATAGAGAGAGAAAAGAGACAAAGAGAGAGAGAGATAGAGAGAGACAGAAAAGACAGAGAAGGACAGATAGAGAGAAAGAAAAAGAGACAGAGACAAAGAGAGAGAGAATCAGAGACAGAGTGAGAGAGACTTAGAGAGACAGAGAGATACTGAGAGAGACAGAGAGAGACATAGAGAGACAGAAAAGAGACAAAGGGAGAGAGACAGAGAGAGACAGAGAAAGACAGAGCTAGACAGAGAGCTACAGAGAGAGACAGAGAGAGACAGAAAAGAGACAAAGGGAGAGAGACAGAGAGAGACACAGAGAGAGACAGAGATAGAGAGAGACACAGGGAGACACAGAGAGAGACAGAGAGGGACAGAGAGAGAGAAAGGGAGAGACAGAGAGAGACAGAGATACAGAGACAGAGGGAGAGAGACAGAGAGAGAGACATACAGAGACATACAGAGAGAGACATAGAGAGACAGAGAGATACACAGGGAGAGACAGAGATAGACAGAGAGAGATAGAGACAGAGAGAGAGACAGAGACAAAGAGAGTGACTGAGAAAGACAGAGAGAGACAGAGAGAGAGACAGAGAGAGACAAAGAGAGAAACAGAGAGAGAGACAGAGAGAGACAGAGAGAGACATAGAGAGAGAGACAAAGAGAGACAGAGATAGACAGAGAGAGACACATAGAGAGAAAGAGAGCGAACAGAGAGAGAGACAGAGAGAGACAGAGACAGTGTGAGAGAGACTGACAGAGACAAAGAGAGAGACAGAGAGAGACATACAGAGAGAGACATAGAGAGACAGAGAGAGACACAGAGAGAGACAGAGAGAGAGACAGAGAGAGACAGACAGAGCCAGAAAGAGACACAGAGAGAGAGACAGAGATAGAGACAGAGAGAGACAGAGAGAGACAGATAGAGAATGAGAGAGACAGGGATAGAGACAGAGAGAGACAGGGAGAGACTCTGGGAGAAACAGAGTGAGACAGAGAGAGAGACAGAGAGAGACAGAAAATAGACTAAGAGAGAGTCAGAGAGTGACAGAGAAAGAGACAAAGAGAGAGAGAGAGAAAGAGACAGAGTGAGAGAGACAGAGAGAGAGACAGAGAGAGAGACAGAGACAGAGTGAGAGAGACTGAGAGAGACAGAGAGAGAGACAGAGAGAGACAGAGAGAGACATACAGAGAGAGACAGAGAGAGACACAGAGAGAGACAGATATATAGACAGAGAGAGACAAAGACACAGAGAGAAACACAGAGAGACACTGAGAGAGACAGAGAGACAGAGAGAGACAGAGAGAGAGACAGAGAGAGACACAGAGTTGACAGAGACATACAGAGAGAGACAAGGAGAGTAGAGAGAGACAGAGAGAGACAGAGAGAGACACAGAGAGAGACAGAGAGAGACACAGAGAGACAGAGAGAGAGTCAGAGAGAGACAGACAGAGACAGAGAGAGAGACAGAGATAGAGACAGAGAGAGACAGAGAGACAAAGAGAGACTGAGAGAGACAGGGATAGAGACAGAGAGAGACAGGGAGAGACTCTGGGAGAATCAGAGAGAGACAGAGAGAGAGACAGAGAGAGACAGAAAATAGACTAAGAGAGAGTCAGAGAGTGACAGAGAAAGACAGAGAGAGGGAGAAAGAGACAAAGAGAGAGAGAGACAGAGACAGAGTGAGAGAGACAGAGACAGATTGAGAGAGACTGAGAGAGACAGGGAGAGAGACAGAGAGAGACAGAGAGAGACATACAGAGAGAGACATAGAGAGACAGAGAGAGACACAGAGAGAGACAGAGAGAAAGACAGAGAGAGACAAAGAGAGAAACAGAGAGACAGAGATAGACAGAAAGAGACAGAGAGATAGACAGAGAAAGAGACAGAGAGAGACAGAGAGAGACACGGAGAGCAAAAGAGAGAGACAGAGAGTTACACATAGAGAGCATAAAGATACAGAGAGACAAAGAGAGAAGAGAGACAGAGAGAGACAGAGATATAGAAAGAGAGATACAGAGAGAGTCACAGAGAGAAACAGAGAGAAACAGAGAGAGTGAGACAGAGAGAGACACAGAGAGAGACAGAACGAGACAGAGAGAGAGAGACAGAGAGAGGCAGAGAGAGACAGAGAGAGACACAGAGAGAGACAGACAGAGAAAAGAGATAAAGAGAGAGAGATAGAGAGAGACAGAGAAAGACAGAGGACAGATAGAGAGAAAGAAAAAGAGACAGAGACAAAGAGAGAGAGAGTAGAGACAGAGTGAGAGAGACTTAGAGAGACAGAGAGATACTGAGAGAGACAGAGAGAGACAGAGAGAGACAGAAAAGAGACAAAGGGAGAGAGACAGAGAGAGACAGAGAAAGACAGAGCTAGACAGAGAGACACAGAGAGAGACAGAGAGAGAGAGAGACAGAGTCAGAGATAGAGACAGAGAGAGAAAGAGAGAGAAACAGATAGAGACAGAGAGAGACACAGAGAGAGACAGAGATAGAGAGAGACACAGGGAGACACAGAGAGAGACAGAGAGGGAGAGAGAGAGAAAGGGAGAGAAAGAGAGAGACAGAGAGAGACAGAGACAGAGGGAGAGAGACACAGAGAGAGAGAGACATACAGAGACATACAGAGAGAGACATAGAAAGACAGAGAGAGACACAGAGAGAGACAGAGATAGACAGAGAGAGACAGAGAGAGACAGAGAGAGAGACAGAGACAAAGAGAGTGACTGAGAAAGTCAGAGAGAGACAGAGAGAGAGAGACAGAGAGAGACAGAGAGAGAGACAGAGAGACAGAGATAGACAGAGAGAGACACATAGAGAGAATGAGAGCGAGACAGAGAGAGAGACTGAGAGAGACAGAGACAGTGTGAGAGAGACTGACAGAGACAGAGAGAGAGACAGAGAGAGACATACAGAGAGAGACATAGAGAGACAGAGAGAGACACAGAGAGAGACAGAGAGAGAGACAAAGAAAAACAGAGAGAGAGACAGAAAAGAACCAGAGATTGAGACATAGAGAGACAGAGTGAGACAGAGAGAGACAGATAGAGAGCCAGAGAGATACAGAGAGAGAGAAAGACAGAGAGAGATGAGAGAGACAGAGAGAGACAGAGAGAGACAGAGAGAGAGACAGAAAAGAGACAGTGATTTAGACAGAGTGAGACAGAGAGAGATAAATAGAGAGACAGAGAGAGACAGAGAGAGAGAGTCCAGAGACAGAGAGAGAGGAGAGAGACAGAGAGAGACAGAGATAGAGACAGAGAGAGACAGAGAGAGACACAGAGAGAGACAGAGAAAGAGTAAGAGAGAGAGACTGAGAGAGACAAAGACAGAGACAGAGAGAGATAGAGAGAGACACAGAAAGAGACAGAGATAGAAAGAGAGGGAGACAGAAAGAGACAGAGCGAGACAGGAGAGACACAGAGAGAGAAAGAGAGAGACAGAGGGAGAAAGATAGAGAGACAGAGAGAGACATACAGAAAGAGACAGAGAGAGACAGATGGAGACACAGAGAGAGAAAGAGAGTGAGAGAGACAGAGATAGACACAGAGAGAGACAGAGAGATACAGAAAAGAGACAAAGAGTGAGAGACAGAAAGAGACAGAGAAAGACAGAAAGAGACAGAGAGAGAGACAGAGAGAGACAGAGAGAGACACAGAGTGAGACAGATATAGAGACAGAGAGAGACAGAGAAAGACACAGTGAGAAACACAGAGAGACAGTGAGAGAGACAGAGAGACAGAGAGAGACAGAGGAGAGACAGAGAGAGACACAGAGATGACAGAGACATACAGAGAGAGACAAAGAGAGTAGAGAGAGACAAAGAGAGACAGAGAGAGACAAAGAAAGACACAGCGAGAGGCAGAGAGATATATATATATATATAGAGAGAGACAGAAACAGACAGAGAAACAGAGAGAGACAGAGATAGACAGAGAGAGAGACAGAGAGAGAGACACAGAGAGACACAGAGAAACACAGAGAGAGACAGAGAGAGACACAGAGAGAGACATGGAGAGACACAGAGAGACACAGAGAGGCAGAGACAGACAATGAGAGACAGTGAGAGACAGAGAGAGACACAGAGAGAGACAGAGAGAGAGACAGAGAGAGACAGACAGAGACAGAGAGATACACACAGAGAGAGACAGAGATAGAGACAGAGAGAGACAGAAAATAGACTAAGAGAGAGTCAGAAAGTTACAGAGAAATTCAGAGAGAGAGAGAAAGAGACAAAGAGAGAGAGAGAAAGAGACAGAGTGAGAGAGACAGAGAGAGAGACAGAGACAGAGTGAGAGAGACTGAGAGAGACAGAGAGAGAGACAGAGAGAGACACAGAGATGACAGAGACATAGAGAGAGAGACAAAGAGAGTAGAGAGAGACAAAGAGAGACAGAGAGAGACAAAGAAAGACACAGCAAGAGACAGAGAGATATATATAGACAGAGAGACACAGAGAGACACAGAGAGACACAGAGAGAGGCAGAGACAGACAATGAGAGACAGTGAGAGACAGAGAGAGACACAGAGAGAGGCAGAGACAGAGAGAGAGACAGTGAGAGACAGAGAGAGACACAGAGAGAGACAGAGAGAGACACAGAGAGAGACAGAGAGAGAGACAGAGAGAGACAGACAGAGCCAGAAAGAGACACAGAGAGAGAGACAGAGATAGAGACAGAGAGAGACAGAGAGAGACAGAGAGAGAATGAGAGAGACAGGGATAGAGACAGAGAGAGACAGGGAGAGACTCTGGGAGAAACAGAGTGAGACAGAGAGAGAGACAGAGAGAGACAGAAAATAGACTAAGAGAGAGTCAGAGAGTGACAGAGAAAGAGACAAAGAGAGAGAGAGAGAAAGAGACAGAGTGAGAGAGACAGAGAGAGAGACAGAGAGAGAGACAGAGACAGAGTGAGAGAGACTGAGAGAGACAGAGAGAGAGACAGAGAGAGACAGAGAGAGACATACAGAGAGAGACAGAGAGAGACACAGAGAGAGACAGATATATAGACAGAGAGAGACAAAGACACAGAGAGAAACACAGAGAGACACTGAGAGAGACAGAGAGACAGAGAGAGACAGAGAGAGAGACAGAGAGAGACACAGAGTTGACAGAGACATACAGAGAGAGACAAGGAGAGTAGAGAGAGACAGAGAGAGACAGAGAGAGACACAGAGAGAGACAGAGAGAGACACAGAGAGATAGAGAGAGAGTCAGAGAGAGACAGACAGAGACAGAGAGAGACACAGAGAGAGAGACAGAGATAGAGACAGAGAGAGACAGAGAGACAAAGAGAGACTGAGAGAGACAGGGATAGAGACAGAGAGAGACAGGGAGAGACTCTGGGAGAATCAGAGAGAGACAGAGAGAGAGACAGAGAGAGACAGAAAATAGACTAAGAGAGAGTCAGAGAGTGACAGAGAAAGACAGAGAGAGGGAGAAAGAGACAAAGAGAGAGAGAGACAGAGACAGAGTGAGAGAGACAGAGACAGATTGAGAGAGACTGAGAGAGACAGGGAGAGAGACAGAGAGAGACAGAGAGAGACATACAGAGAGAGACATAGAGAGACAGAGAGAGACACAGAGAGAGACAGAGAGAAAGACAGAGAGAGACAAAGAGAGAAACAGAGAGACA
This sequence comes from Mus caroli, assembly GCF_978045245.1. Classification (NCBI taxonomy): domain Eukaryota; kingdom Metazoa; phylum Chordata; class Mammalia; order Rodentia; family Muridae; genus Mus; species Mus caroli. The sequence goes on along the minus strand of NW_028227276.1, from coordinate 16,061,173 downwards.
GAGATAGACAGAAAGAGACAGAGAGATAGACAGAGAAAGAGACAGAGAGAGACAGAGAGAGACACGGAGAGCAAAAGAGAGAGACAGAGAGTTACACATAGAGAGCATAAAGATACAGAGAGACAAAGAGAGAAGAGAGACAGAGAGAGACAGAGATATAGAAAGAGAGATACAGAGAGAGTCACAGAGAGAAACAGAGAGAAACAGAGAGAGTGAGACAGAGAGAGACACAGAGAGAGACAGAACGAGACAGAGAGAGAGAGACAGAGAGAGGCAGAGAGAGACAGAGAGAGACACAGAGAGAGACAGACAGAGAAAAGAGATAAAGAGAGAGAGATAGAGAGAGACAGAGAAAGACAGAGGACAGATAGAGAGAAAGAAAAAGAGACAGAGACAAAGAGAGAGAGAGTAGAGACAGAGTGAGAGAGACTTAGAGAGACAGAGAGATACTGAGAGAGACAGAGAGAGACAGAGAGAGACAGAAAAGAGACAAAGGGAGAGAGACAGAGAGAGACAGAGAAAGACAGAGCTAGACAGAGAGACACAGAGAGAGACAGAGAGAGAGAGAGACAGAGTCAGAGATAGAGACAGAGAGAGAAAGAGAGAGAAACAGATAGAGACAGAGAGAGACACAGAGAGAGACAGAGATAGAGAGAGACACAGGGAGACACAGAGAGAGACAGAGAGGGAGAGAGAGAGAAAGGGAGAGAAAGAGAGAGACAGAGAGAGACAGAGACAGAGGGAGAGAGACACAGAGAGAGAGAGACATACAGAGACATACAGAGAGAGACATAGAAAGACAGAGAGAGACACAGAGAGAGACAGAGATAGACAGAGAGAGACAGAGAGAGACAGAGAGAGAGACAGAGACAAAGAGAGTGACTGAGAAAGTCAGAGAGAGACAGAGAGAGAGAGACAGAGAGAGACAGAGAGAGAGACAGAGAGACAGAGATAGACAGAGAGAGACACATAGAGAGAATGAGAGCGAGACAGAGAGAGAGACTGAGAGAGACAGAGACAGTGTGAGAGAGACTGACAGAGACAGAGAGAGAGACAGAGAGAGACATACAGAGAGAGACATAGAGAGACAGAGAGAGACACAGAGAGAGACAGAGAGAGAGACAAAGAAAAACAGAGAGAGAGACAGAAAAGAACCAGAGATTGAGACATAGAGAGACAGAGTGAGACAGAGAGAGACAGATAGAGAGCCAGAGAGATACAGAGAGAGAGAAAGACAGAGAGAGATGAGAGAGACAGAGAGAGACAGAGAGAGACAGAGAGAGAGACAGAAAAGAGACAGTGATTTAGACAGAGTGAGACAGAGAGAGATAAATAGAGAGACAGAGAGAGACAGAGAGAGAGAGTCCAGAGACAGAGAGAGAGGAGAGAGACAGAGAGAGACAGAGATAGAGACAGAGAGAGACAGAGAGAGACACAGAGAGAGACAGAGAAAGAGTAAGAGAGAGAGACTGAGAGAGACAAAGACAGAGACAGAGAGAGATAGAGAGAGACACAGAAAGAGACAGAGATAGAAAGAGAGGGAGACAGAAAGAGACAGAGCGAGACAGGAGAGACACAGAGAGAGAAAGAGAGAGACAGAGGGAGAAAGATAGAGAGACAGAGAGAGACATACAGAAAGAGACAGAGAGAGACAGATGGAGACACAGAGAGAGAAAGAGAGTGAGAGAGACAGAGATAGACACAGAGAGAGACAGAGAGATACAGAAAAGAGACAAAGAGTGAGAGACAGAAAGAGACAGAGAAAGACAGAAAGAGACAGAGAGAGAGACAGAGAGAGACAGAGAGAGACACAGAGTGAGACAGATATAGAGACAGAGAGAGACAGAGAAAGACACAGTGAGAAACACAGAGAGACAGTGAGAGAGACAGAGAGACAGAGAGAGACAGAGGAGAGACAGAGAGAGACACAGAGATGACAGAGACATACAGAGAGAGACAAAGAGAGTAGAGAGAGACAAAGAGAGACAGAGAGAGACAAAGAAAGACACAGCGAGAGGCAGAGAGATATATATATATAGAGAGAGAGAGACAGAAACAGACAGAGAAACAGAGAGAGACAGAGATAGACAGAGAGAGAGACAGAGAGAGAGACACAGAGAGACACAGAGAAACACAGAGAGAGACAGAGAGAGACACAGAGAGAGACATGGAGAGACACAGAGAGACACAGAGAGGCAGAGACAGACAATGAGAGACAGTGAGAGACAGAGAGAGACACAGAGAGAGACAGAGAGAGAGACAGAGAGAGACAGACAGAGACAGAGAGATACACACAGAGAGAGACAGAGATAGAGACAGAGAGAGACAGAAAATAGACTAAGAGAGAGTCAGAAAGTTACAGAGAAATTCAGAGAGAGAGAGAAAGAGACAAAGAGAGAGAGAGAAAGAGACAGAGTGAGAGAGACAGAGAGAGAGACAGAGACAGAGTGAGAGAGACTGAGAGAGACAGAGAGAGAGACAGAGAGAGACACAGAGATGACAGAGACATAGAGAGAGAGACAAAGAGAGTAGAGAGAGACAAAGAGAGACAGAGAGAGACAAAGAAAGACACAGCAAGAGACAGAGAGATATATATAGACAGAGAGACACAGAGAGACACAGAGAGACACAGAGAGAGGCAGAGACAGACAATGAGAGACAGTGAGAGACAGAGAGAGACACAGAGAGAGGCAGAGACAGAGAGAGAGACAGTGAGAGACAGAGAGAGACACAGAGAGAGACAGAGAGAGACACAGAGAGAGACAGAGAGAGAGACAGAGAGAGACAGACAGAGCCAGAAAGAGACACAGAGAGAGAGACAGAGATAGAGACAGAGAGAGACAGAGAGAGACAGAGAGAGAATGAGAGAGACAGGGATAGAGACAGAGAGAGACAGGGAGAGACTCTGGGAGAAACAGAGTGAGACAGAGAGAGAGACAGAGAGAGACAGAAAATAGACTAAGAGAGAGTCAGAGAGTGACAGAGAAAGAGACAAAGAGAGAGAGAGAGAAAGAGACAGAGTGAGAGAGACAGAGAGAGAGACAGAGAGAGAGACAGAGACAGAGTGAGAGAGACTGAGAGAGACAGAGAGAGAGACAGAGAGAGACAGAGAGAGACATACAGAGAGAGACAGAGAGAGACACAGAGAGAGACAGATATATAGACAGAGAGAGACAAAGACACAGAGAGAAACACAGAGAGACACTGAGAGAGACAGAGAGACAGAGAGAGACAGAGAGAGAGACAGAGAGAGACACAGAGTTGACAGAGACATACAGAGAGAGACAAGGAGAGTAGAGAGAGACAGAGAGAGACAGAGAGAGACACAGAGAGAGACAGAGAGAGACACAGAGAGATAGAGAGAGAGTCAGAGAGAGACAGACAGAGACAGAGAGAGACACAGAGAGAGAGACAGAGATAGAGACAGAGAGAGACAGAGAGACAAAGAGAGACTGAGAGAGACAGGGATAGAGACAGAGAGAGACAGGGAGAGACTCTGGGAGAATCAGAGAGAGACAGAGAGAGAGACAGAGAGAGACAGAAAATAGACTAAGAGAGAGTCAGAGAGTGACAGAGAAAGACAGAGAGAGGGAGAAAGAGACAAAGAGAGAGAGAGACAGAGACAGAGTGAGAGAGACAGAGACAGATTGAGAGAGACTGAGAGAGACAGGGAGAGAGACAGAGAGAGACAGAGAGAGACATACAGAGAGAGACATAGAGAGACAGAGAGAGACACAGAGAGAGACAGAGAGAAAGACAGAGAGAGACAAAGAGAGAAACAGAGAGACAGAGATAGACAGAAAGAGACAGAGAGATAGACAGAGAAAGAGACAGAGAGAGACAGAGAGAGACACGGAGAGCAAAAGAGAGAGACAGAGAGTTACACATAGAGAGCATAAAGATACAGAGAGACAAAGAGAGAAGAGAGACAGAGAGAGACAGAGATATAGAAAGAGAGATACAGAGAGAGTCACAGAGAGAAACAGAGAGAAACAGAGAGAGTGAGACAGAGAGAGACACAGAGAGAGACAGAACGAGACAGAGAGAGAGAGACAGAGAGAGGCAGAGAGAGACAGAGAGAGACACAGAGAGAGACAGACAGAGAAAAGAGATAAAGAGAGAGAGATAGAGAGAGACAGAGAAAGACAGAGGACAGATAGAGAGAAAGAAAAAGAGACAGAGACAAAGAGAGAGAGAGTAGAGACAGAGTGAGAGAGACTTAGAGAGACAGAGAGATACTGAGAGAGACAGAGAGAGACAGAGAGAGACAGAAAAGAGACAAAGGGAGAGAGACAGAGAGAGACAGAGAAAGACAGAGCTAGACAGAGAGACACAGAGAGAGACAGAGAGAGAGAGAGACAGAGTCAGAGATAGAGACAGAGAGAGAAAGAGAGAGAAACAGATAGAGACAGAGAGAGACACAGAGAGAGACAGAGATAGAGAGAGACACAGGGAGACACAGAGAGAGACAGAGAGGGAGAGAGAGAGAAAGGGAGAGAAAGAGAGAGACAGAGAGAGACAGAGACAGAGGGAGAGAGACACAGAGAGAGAGAGACATACAGAGACATACAGAGAGAGACATAGAAAGACAGAGAGAGACACAGAGAGAGACAGAGATAGACAGAGAGAGACAGAGAGAGACAGAGAGAGAGACAGAGACAAAGAGAGTGACTGAGAAAGTCAGAGAGAGACAGAGAGAGAGAGACAGAGAGAGACAGAGAGAGAGACAGAGAGACAGAGATAGACAGAGAGAGACACATAGAGAGAATGAGAGCGAGACAGAGAGAGAGACTGAGAGAGACAGAGACAGTGTGAGAGAGACTGACAGAGACAGAGAGAGAGACAGAGAGAGACATACAGAGAGAGACATAGAGAGACAGAGAGAGACACAGAGAGAGACAGAGAGAGAGACAAAGAAAAACAGAGAGAGAGACAGAAAAGAACCAGAGATTGAGACATAGAGAGACAGAGTGAGACAGAGAGAGACAGATAGAGAGCCAGAGAGATACAGAGAGAGAGAAAGACAGAGAGAGATGAGAGAGACAGAGAGAGACAGAGAGAGACAGAGAGAGAGACAGAAAAGAGACAGTGATTTAGACAGAGTGAGACAGAGAGAGATAAATAGAGAGACAGAGAGAGACAGAGAGAGAGAGTCCAGAGACAGAGAGAGAGGAGAGAGACAGAGAGAGACAGAGATAGAGACAGAGAGAGACAGAGAGAGACACAGAGAGAGACAGAGAAAGAGTAAGAGAGAGAGACTGAGAGAGACAAAGACAGAGACAGAGAGAGATAGAGAGAGACACAGAAAGAGACAGAGATAGAAAGAGAGGGAGACAGAAAGAGACAGAGCGAGACAGGAGAGACACAGAGAGAGAAAGAGAGAGACAGAGGGAGAAAGATAGAGAGACAGAGAGAGACATACAGAAAGAGACAGAGAGAGACAGATGGAGACACAGAGAGAGAAAGAGAGTGAGAGAGACAGAGATAGACACAGAGAGAGACAGAGAGATACAGAAAAGAGACAAAGAGTGAGAGACAGAAAGAGACAGAGAAAGACAGAAAGAGACAGAGAGAGAGACAGAGAGAGACAGAGAGAGACACAGAGTGAGACAGATATAGAGACAGAGAGAGACAGAGAAAGACACAGTGAGAAACACAGAGAGACAGTGAGAGAGACAGAGAGACAGAGAGAGACAGAGGAGAGACAGAGAGAGACACAGAGATGACAGAGACATACAGAGAGAGACAAAGAGAGTAGAGAGAGACAAAGAGAGACAGAGAGAGACAAAGAAAGACACAGCGAGAGACAGAGAGATATATATAGAGAGACAGAGAGAGACAGAAACAGACAGAGAAACAGAGAGAGACAGAGATAGACAGAGAGAGAGACAGAGAGAGAGACACAGAGAGACACAGAGAAACACAGAGAGAGACAGAGAGAGACACAGAGAGAGACATGGAGAGACACAGAGAGACACAGAGAGGCAGAGACAGACAATGAGAGACAGTGAGAGACAGAGAGAGACACAGAGAGAGACAGAGAGAGAGACAGAGAGAGACAGACAGAGACAGAGAGATACACAGAGAGAGAGACAGAGATAGAGACAGAGAGAGACAGAAAATAGACTAAGAGAGAGTCAGAAAGTTACAGAGAAATTCAGAGAGAGAGAGAAAGAGACAAAGAGAGAGAGAGAAAGAGACAGAGTGAGAGAGACAGAGAGAGAGACAGAGACAGAGTGAGAGAGACTGAGAGAGACAGAGAGAGAGACAGAGAGAGACACAGAGATGACAGAGACATAGAGAGAGAGACAAAGAGAGTAGAGAGAGACAAAGAGAGACAGAGAGAGACAAAGAAAGACACAGCGAGAGACAGAGAGATATATATAGACAGAGAGACACAGAGAGACACAGAGAGAGGCAGAGACAGACAATGAGAGACAGTGAGAGACAGAGAGAGACACAGAGAGAGACAGAGAGAGACACAGAGAGAGACAGAGAGAGAGACAGAGAGAGACAGACAGAGACAGAGAGAGACACAGAGAGAGAGACAGAGATAGAGACAGAGAGAGACAGAGAGAGAATGAGAGAGACAGGGATAGAGACAGAGAGAGACAGGGAGTGACTCTGGGAGAAACAGAGTGAGACAGTGAGAGACACAGAGAGAGACAGAAAATAGACTAAGAGAGAGTCAGAAAGTGACAGAGAAATTCAGAGAGAGAGAGAAAGAGACTAAGAGAGAGAGAGAGAGAAAGAGACAGAGTGAGAGAGACAGAGAGAGAGACAGAGAGAGAGACAGAGACAGAGTGAGAGAGACTGAGAGAGACAGAGAGAGAGACAGAGAGAGACAGAGAGAGACATACAGAGAGAGACATAGAGAGACAGAGAGAGACACAGAGAGAGACAGAGAGAAAGAGAGAGAGAGACAAAGAGAGAAACAGAGAGAGACAGAGATAGACAGAAAGAGACAGAGAGATAGACAGAGAAAGAGACAGAGAGAGACAGAGAGAGATACAGAGAGCACAAGAGAGAGACAGAGAGTTACACAAAGAGAGCATAGAGATACAGAGAGGCAAAGAGAGATGAGAGACAGAGAGAGACAGAGATATAGAAAGAGAGATATGAGAGAGACACAGAGAGAAACAGAGAGAAACTTAGAGAGACACAGAGAGAGACAGAGCGAGACAGAGAGAGAGACAGAGAGAGAGGCAGAGAGAGACAGAGAGAGACACAGAGAGAGATAGAGAGAGAAAAGAGACAAAGAGAGAGAGAGATAGAGAGAGACAGAAAAGACAGAGAAGGACAGATAGAGAGAAAGAAAAAGAGACAGAGACAAAGAGAGAGAGAATCAGAGACAGAGTGAGAGAGACTTAGAGAGACAGAGAGATACTGAGAGAGACAGAGAGAGACATAGAGAGACAGAAAAGAGACAAAGGGAGAGAGACAGAGAGAGACAGAGAAAGACAGAGCTAGACAGAGAGCTACAGAGAGAGACAGAGAGAGACAGAAAAGAGACAAAGGGAGAGAGACAGAGAGAGACACAGAGAGAGACAGAGATAGAGAGAGACACAGGGAGACACAGAGAGAGACAGAGAGGGACAGAGAGAGAGAAAGGGAGAGACAGAGAGAGACAGAGATACAGAGACAGAGGGAGAGAGACAGAGAGAGAGACATACAGAGACATACAGAGAGAGATGTAGAGAGACAGAGAGATACACAGGGAGAGACAGAGATAGACAGAGAGAGATAGAGACAGAGAGAGAGACAGAGACAAAGAGAGTGACTGAGAAAGACAGAGAGAGACAGAGAGAGAGACAGAGAGAGACAAAGAGAGAAACAGAGAGAGAGACAGAGAGAGACAGAGAGAGACATAGAGAGAGAGACAAAGAGAGACAGAGATAGACAGAGAGAGACACATAGAGAGAAAGAGAGCGAACAGAGAGAGAGACAGAGAGAGACAGAGACAGTGTGAGAGAGACTGACAGAGACAAAGAGAGAGACAGAGAGAGACATACAGAGAGAGACATAGAGAGACAGAGAGAGACACAGAGAGAGACAGAGAGAGAGACAGAGAGAGACAAAGAAAGACAGAGAGAGAGACAGAAAACAGACAGACATTGAGACAGAGAGAGACAGGGTGAGACAGAGAGAGACAGATAGAGAGAGAGAGAGAGACAGAGAGAGAGAGACAGAGAGAGAGACAGAGAGAGACAAAGAGAGAGAGAGACAGAGAGAGACAGAAAGAGGCAGAGATAGACAGAGAGACAGAGAGAGACAGAGATAGACAAAGAGAGACAGAGAGAGACAGAGCACAGAGAGAGAGACAAAGAGAGACAGAGAGAGAGACAGAGAAAGACAGAGAGAGAGAAGGAGAGACAGAGAGAGACAGAGAGAGACAGAGAGAGACAAAGAAAGACACAGAGAGTGACAGAGAGAGAGAGATACAGAGAGAGAGACAGAGAGAGACAAAGAGAGACAGAGAGACATTGAGAGACAGAGAGAAACAGAGATAGACAGAGAAAGAGAAAGAGAGAGACAGAGAGACAGAGTTAGAGAGAGAAACAGAAAAGAGACAAACAGAGAGCGACAGAGAAAGACAGAGAGAGACAGAGAGACACACAGAGAGAGAGAGAGAGACAGAGACAGAGATAGAGACAGAGAGAAACAGAGAGGGAGACAGAGAGAGACAGAGAGAGACACAGAGAGACACAGAGAGAGACAGAGATAGAGAGAGACACAGGGAGACACAGAGAGAAACAGAGAGGGACAGAGAGAGAGACAGGTAGAGACAGAGAGAGACAGAGAGAGACAGAGACAGAGTGAGAGAGACTGAGTGAGACAGAGAGATAGACAGAGAGAGAGAGACACAAAGAGACACAGAAAGAGATAGAGAGAAACAAAGCAAGACAAAGAGAGACAGAGAGAGACAGAGAGAGAGACAGAAAAAGACAGAGAGAGACAGAGAGAGACAAAGAAAGACAGAGAGAGAGACAGAGAGAGACAGACAGAGAGACAGACAGAGAAAGAGAGAGACAGAGAGAGATACAGAGAGAGACACAGAGAGAGACAGAGGGAGAGACAGAGAAAGAGACAGAGAAAGACAGAAAATAGACAGAGAGAGAGACAGAGACAGTCAGAGAGAGACAGAGACAGACAGATAGAGAGACAGAGAGAGACACAGAGAGAGTCAGAGAGAGAGACAGAGAGAGATGAGAGAGACACAGAGAGAGACAGAGAGAAACACAGAGAGAGACAGAGAGAGATACAGAGAGACAGAGAGAGACAGAGAAAGACAGAGAGACAGAGAGAGACATAGAGAGATAGAGATAGACAGTGATAGAGAGAGAGAGACACAGAGAGAGACAGAGATAGACAGAGAGAGACTGAGAGAGAAAGAGATAGAGACAGAGAGAGACAGAGAGAGAGACAGAGAGAGAAACAGAGAGAGACAGAGAGAGACGGAGAGAGACAGAGACAAAGAGAGTGACTGAGAAAGACAGAGAGAGACAGAGAGAGAGACAGAGAGAGACACAGAGAGACAGAGAGATACAGAGAGAGAGACAAAGAGAGAAGAGAGAGACAGAGAGAGACTGAGAGAGACAGATAGAGAGACAGAGAGAGAGACAGAGATAGAGACAGAGAGAGTCACAGAGAGAGACAGAGAGAGAAAGATAGAGAGACAGAGAGATACATACAGAAAGAGACAGAGAGAGAGAGAGACGGATAGAGACACAGAGAGAGACAGATATAGAGACAGAGAGAGACAGAGAAAGACACAGAGAGAAAAACAGAGAAACAGTGAGAGAGAATGAGAGACAGAGAGAGAGACACAGAGAGACACAGATATGACAGAGACATACAGAGAGAGACAAAGAGAGTAGGGAGAGACAGAGAGAGACAGAGAGAGACGAAGAAAGACACAGCGAGAGACAGAGAGATATATAGAGAGAGACAGAGAGAGACAGAGAGAGAGACATGGAGAGACACAGAGAGACACAGAGAGAGACAGAGACAGACAGAGAGAGACAGAGAGAGAGACAGAGAGAGACAGAGAGAGAGACAGAGAGAGACACAAGGAAACACAAAGAGAGACAGAGAGAGACACAGAGAGAGACATGGAGAGACACAAAGAGACACAGAGAGAGACAGAGACAGACAGAGAGAGACAGTGAGAGACAGAGAGAGACACAGAGAGAGACAGAGAGAGACACAGAGAGAGACAGAGAGAGAAACAGAGAACAACAGACAGAGACAGAGAGAGACACAGAGAGAGACACAGAGATAGAGACAGAGACAGACAGAGAGAGAGACAGAAAGAGACAGAGAGAGACTCTGGGAGAAACAGAGTGAGACAGGGAGAGAGACAGAGAGAGACAGAAAATAGACTAAGAGAGAGTCAGAGAGTGACAGAGAAAGACAAACAGAGAGAGAAAGAGACAACGAGAGAGAGAGAAAGAGATAGAGTGAGAGAGACAGAGAGAGAGAGACAGAGACAGAGTGAGAGATACTGAGAGAGACAGAGAGAGAGACAGAGAGAGACAGAGAGAGAAATACAGAGAGAGACAGAGAGAGACACAGAGAGAGACAGATATATAGACAGAGAGAGACAGAGAAAGACACAGAGAGAAACACATAGAGACACTGAGAGAGACAGAGAGAAAGAGAGACACAGAGAGAGAGACAGAGAGAGACACAGAGATGACAGAGACATACAGAGAGAGACAAAGAGAGTAGAGAGAGACAAAGAGAGTAGAGAGAGTCAGAGAGAGAAAGAGAGAGACAAAGAAAGACACAGAGAGAGACAGAGAGAGACAGAAACATACAGAGAGACAGAGAGAGACAGAGAGAGACAGAGAGAGACAGAGAGAGACACAGAGAAACACAGAGAGAGACAGAGAGAGACACAGAGAGAGACATGGAGAGACACAGAGAGACACAGAGAGAGACAGAGACTGACAGAGAGAGACAGTGAGAGACAGAGAGAGACACAGAGAGAGACAGAGAGAGACACAGAGAGAGACAGAGAGAGAGACAGAGAGAGACAGACAGAGACAGAGAGAGACACAGAGAGAGAGACAGAGAGAGAGACAGAGAGAGACAGAGAGAGAGACAGAGAGAGACTGAGAGGGACAGGGATAGAGACAGAGAGAGACAGGGAGAGACTCTGGGAGAATCAGAGAGAGACAGAGAAAGAAACAGAGAGAGACAGAAAATAGACTAAGAGAGAGTCAGAGAGTGACAGAGAAAGACAGAGAGAGAGAGAAAGAGACAAAGAGAGAGAGAGAGACAGAGACAGAGTGAGAGAGACAGAGACAAGTGAGACTGAGAGAGACAGAGAGAGAGACAGAGAGAGACAGAGAGAGACATACAGAGAGAGACATAGAGAGACAGAGAGAGACACAGAGAGAGACAGAGAGAAAGACAGAGAGAGACAAAGAGAGAAACAGAGAGACAGAGATAGACAGAAAGAGACAGAGAGATAGACAGAGAAAGAGACAGAGAGAGACAGAGAGAGACACAGAGAGCAAAAGAGAGAGACAGAGAGTTACACAAAGAGAGCACAGAGATACAGAGAGACAAAGAGAGAAGAGAGACAGAGAGAGACAGAGATATAGAAAGAGAGATACAGAGAGATTCACAGAGAGAAACAGAGAGAAACAGAGAGAGTGAGACAGAGAGAGACACAGAGAGAGACAGAGCGAGACAGAGAGAGAGACAGAGAGAGGCAGAGACAGAGAGAGACACAGAGAGAGACAGAGAGAGAAAAGAGACAAAGAGAGAAAGATAGAGAGAGACAGAGAAAGTCAGAGAAGGACAGATAGAGAGAAAGAAAAAGAGACAGAGACAAAGAGAGAGAGATTCAGAGACTGAGTGAGAGAGACTTAGAGAGACAGAGAGATACTGAGAGAGACAGAGAGAGACAGAGAGAGACAGAAAAGAGACAAAGGGAGAGAGACAGAGAGAGACAGAGAAAGACAGAGCTAGACAGAGAGACACAGAGAGAGACAGAGAGAGAGAGAGACAGAGTCAGAGATAGAGACAGAGAGAGAAAGAGAGAGAGACACAGAGAGACACAGAGAGAGACAGAGAGGGAGAGAGAGACAAAGGGAGAGAAAGAGAGAGAGACAGAGAGAGACAGAGACAGAGGGAGAGAGACAGAGAGAGAAACATACAGAGACATACAGACAGAGACATAGAGAGACAGAGAGAGACACAGAGAGAGACAGAGATAGACAGAGAGAGACAGAGAGAGAGATAGAGACAAAGAGAGTGACTGAGAAAGTCAGAGAGAGACAGAGAGAGAGACAGAGAGAGACAGAGAGAGACAGAGAGAGAGACAGAGAGACAGAGATAGACAGAGAGAGACACATAGAGAGAAAGAGAGTGAGACAGAGAGAGAGACAGAGAGAGACAGAGACAGTGTGAGAGACACTGACAGAGACAGAGAGAGACATACAGAGAGAGACATAGGGAGACAGAGAGAGACACAGAGAGAGACAGAGAGAGAGACAGAGAGAGACAAAGAAAAACAGAGAGAGAGACAGAAAAGAGACAGAGATTGAGACATAGAGAGACAGAGTGAGACAGAGAGAGACAGATAGAGAGCCAGAGAGATACAGAGAGAGAGAAAGACAGAGAGAGATGAGAGAGACAGAGAGAGACAGAGAGAGAGACAGAAAAGAGACAGTGATTTAGACAGAGTGAGACAGAGAGAAATAGATAGAGAGATAGAGAGAGACATAGAGAGAGAGAGTCCAGAGACAGAGAGAGACGAGAGAGACATAGATAGAGACAGAGAGAGACAGAGAGAGACACAGAGAGAGACAGAGAAAGAGTAAGAGAGAGAGACTGAGAGAGACAAAGACAGAGACAGAGAGAGACAGAGAGAGACACAGTAAGAGACAGAGAGAGAGAAAGAGAGGGAGACAGAAAGAGACAGAGCGAGACGAGAGAGAGACAGAGAGAGAAAGAGAGAGACAGAGAGAGAAAGATAGAGAGACAGAGAGAGACATACAGAAAGAGACAGAGAAAGACAGAGGGAGACACAGAGAGAGAAAGAGAGAGAGAGAGACAGAGATAGACAGAGAGAGAGACAGAGAGATACAGAAAAGAGACAAAGAGTGAGAGACAGAAAGAGACAGAGAAAGACAGAAAGAGACAGAGAGAGAGACGGAGAGAGACAGAGAGAGACACAGAGAGAGACAGATATAGAGACAGAGAGAGACAGAGAAAGACACAGAGAGAAACACAGAGAGACAGTGAGAGAGACAGAGAGACAGAGAGAGAGACAGAGAGAGACACAGAGATGACAGAGACATACAGAGAGAGACAAGGAGAGTAGAGAGAGACAAAGAGAGACAGAGAGAGACAAAGAAATACACAGCGAGAGACAGAGAGATATATATAGAGAGACAGAGAGAGACAGAAACAGACAGAGAAAAAGAGAGAGACAGAGAGAGAGACAGAGAGAGAGAAAGAGAGAGACACAGAGAAACACAGAGAGAGACAGAGAGAGACACAGAGAGAGACATGGAGAGACACAGAGAGACACAGAGAGAGGCAGAGACAGACAATGAGAGACAGTGAGAGACAGAGAGAGACACAGAGAGAGAGAGAGACACAGAGAGAGACAGAGAGAGAGACAGAGAGAGACAGACAGAGACAGAGAGAGACACAGAGAGAGAGACAGAGATAGAGACAGAGAGAGACAGAGAGAGAATGAGAGAGACAGGGATAGAGACAGAGAGAGACAGGGAGTGACTCTGGGAGAAACAGAGTGAGACAGAGAGAGACAGAGAGAGACAGAAAATAGACTAAGAGAGAGTCAGAAAGTGACAGAGAAATTCAGAGAGAGAGAGAGAGAAAGAGACAAAGAGAGAGAGAGAGAAAGAGACAGAGTGAGAGAGACAGAGAGAGAGACAGAGAGAGACAGAGACAGAGTGAGAGAGACTGAGAGAGACAGAGAGAGAGACCGAGAGAGACAGAGAGAGACATACAGAGAGAGCCATAGAGAGACAGAGAGAGACACAGAGAGAGACAGAGAGAAAGACAGAGAGAGACAAAGAGAGAAACAGAGAGAGACAGAGATAGACAGAAAGAGACAGAGAGATAGACAGAGAAAGAGACAGAGAGAGACAGAGAGAGACAGAGAGAGATACAGAGAGCAAAAGAGAGAGACAGAGAGTTACACAAAGAGAGCATAGAGATACAGAGAGGCAAAGAGAGATGAGAGACAGAGAGAGACAGAGATATAGAAAGAGAGATACAGAGAGAGACACAGAGAGAAACAGAGAGAAACAGAGAGAGTGAGACAGAGAGAGACACAGAGAGAGACAGAGCGAGACAGAGAGAGGCAGAGAGAGACAGAGAGAGACACAGAGAGAGATAGAGAGAGAAAAGAGACAAAGAGAGAGAGAGAGATAGAGAGAGACAGAGAAAGACAGAGAAGGACAGATAGAGAGAAAGAAAAAGAGACAGAGACAAAGAGAGAGAGAGTCAGAGACAGAGTGAGAGAGACTTAGAGAGACAGAGAGATACTGAGAGAGACAGAGAGAGACAGAAAAGAGACAAAGGGAGAGAGACAGAGAGAGACAGAGAGAGAGACAGAGAGAGACTGAGAGAGACAGGGATAGAGACAGAGAGAGACAGGGAGAGACTCTGGGAGAATCAGAGAGACAGAGAGAGAGACAGAGAGAGACAGAAAATAGACTAAGAGAGAGTCAGAGAGTGACAGAGAAAGACAGAGAGAGAGAGAAAGAGACAAAGAGAGAGAGACAGAGACAGAGTGAGAGAGACAGAGACAAGTGAGAGAGACTGAGAGAGACAGAGAGAGAGACAGAGAGAGACAGAGAGAGACATACAGAGAGAGACATAGAGAGACAGAGAGAGACACAGAGAGAGACAGAGAGAAAGACAGAGAGAGACAAAGAGAGAAACAGAGAGACAGAGATAGACAGAAAGAGACAGAGAGATAGACAGAGAAAGAGACAGAGAGAGACAGAGAGAGACAGAGAGAGACACAGAGAGCAAAAGAGAGAGACAGAGAGTTACACAAAGAGAGCACAGAGATACAGAGAGACAAAGAGAGAAGAGAGACAGAGAGAGACAGAGATATAGAAAGAGAGATACAGAGAGATTCACAGAGAGAAACAGAGAGAAACAGAGAGAGTGAGACAGAGAGAGACACAGAGAGAGACAGAGCGAGACAGAGAGAGAGACAGAGAGAGGCAGAGACAGAGAGAGACACAGAGAGAGACAGAGAGAGAAAAGAGACAAAGAGAGAGAGATAGAGAGAGACAGAGAAAGACAGAGAAGGACAGATAGAGAGAAAGAAAAAGAGACAGAGACAAAGAGAGAGAGAGTCAGAGACAGAGTGAGAGAGATTTAGAGAAACAGAGAGATACTGAGAGAGACAGAGAGAGACAGAGAGAGACAGAAAAGAGACAAAGGGAGAGAGACAGAGAGAGACAGAGAAAGACAGAGCTAGACAGAGAGACACAGAGAGAGACACAGAGAGAGACAGAGTCAGAGATAGAGACAGAAAGAGAAAGAGAGAGAGACACAGATAGAGACAGAGATAGAGACACAGGGAGTCACAGAGAGAGACAGAGAGGGAGAGAGAGAGAAAGGGAGAGAAAGAGAGAGAGACAGAGAGAGACAGAGACAGAGGGAGAGAGACAGAGAGAGAAACATACAGAGACATACAGAGAGAGACATAGAGAGACAGAGAGAGACACAGAGAGAGACAGAGATAGACAGAGAGAGACAGAGAGAGAGATAGAGACAAAGAGAGTGACTGAGAAAGTCAGAGAGAGACAGAGAGAGAGAGACAGAGAGAGACAGAGAGAGACAGAGAGAGAGACAGAGAGACAGAGATAGACAGAGAGAGACACATAGAGAGAAAGAGAGTGAGACAGAGAGAGAGACAGAGAGAGACAGAGACAGTGTGAGAGACACTGACAGAGACAGAGAGAGACATACAGAGAGAGACATAGGGAGACAGAGAGAGACACAGAGAGAGACAGAGAGAGAGACAGAGAGAGACAAAGAAAAACAGAGAGAGAGACAGAAAAGAGACAGAGATTGAGACATAGAGAGACAGAGTGAGACAGAGAGAGACAGATAGAGAGCCAGAGAGATACAGAGAGAGAGAAAGACAGAGAGAGATGAGAGAGACAGAGAGAGACAGAGAGAGAGACAGAAAAGAGACAGTGATTTAGACAGAGTGAGACAGAGAGAAATAGATAGAGAGACAGAGAGAGACAGAGAGAGAGAGTCCAGAGACAGAGAGAGACGAGAGAGACAGAGATAGAGACAGAGAGAGACAGAGAGAGACACAGAGAGAGACAGAGAAAGAGTAAGAGAGAGAGACTGAGAGAGACAAAGACAGAGACAGAGAGAGACAGAGAGAGACACAGTAAGAGACAGAGAGAGAGAAAGAGAGGGAGACAGAAAGAGACAGAGCGAGACGAGAGAGAGACAGAGAGAGAAAGAGAGAGACAGAGAGAGAAAGATAGAGAGACAGAGAGAGACATACAGAAAGAGACAGAGAAAGACAGAGGGAGACACAGAGAGAGAAAGAGAGAGAGAGAGACAGAGATAGACAGAGAGAGAGACAGAGAGATACAGAAAAGAGACAAAGAGTGAGAGACAGAAAGAGACAGAGAAAGACAGAAAGAGACAGAGAGAGAGACGGAGAGAGACAGAGAGAGACACAGAGAGAGACAGATATAGAGACAGAGAGAGACAGAGAAAGACACAGAGAGAAACACAGAGAGACAGTGAGAGAGACAGAGAGACAGAGAGAGAGACAGAGAGAGACACAGAGATGACAGAGACATACAGAGAGAGACAAAGAGAGTAGAGAGAGACAAAGAGAGACAGAGAGAGACAAAGAAATACACAGCGAGAGACAGAGAGATATATATAGAGAGACAGAGAGAGACAGAAACAGACAGAGAAAAAGAGAGAGACAGAGAGAGAGACAGAGAGAGAGAAAGAGAGAGACACAGAGAAACACAGAGAGAGACAGAGAGAGACACAGAGAGAGACATGGAGAGAAACAGAGAGACACAGAGAGAGGCAGAGACAGACAATGAGAGACAGTGAGAGACAGAGAGAGACACAGAGACAGAGTGAGAGAGACAGAGAGAGAGACAGAGAGAGAGACAGAGACAGAATGAGAGAGACAGAGAGAGACAGGGAGAGAAATACAGAGAGAGACATAGAGAGACAGAGAGAGACACAGAGAGAGACAGAGAGAAAGACAGAGAGAGACAAAGAGAGAAACAGAGAGAGACAGAGATAGACAGAAAGAGACAGAGAGATAGACAGAGAAAGAGACAGAGAGAGACAGAGAGAGACAGAGAGAGATACAGAGAGCAAAAGAAAGAGACAGAGAGTTACACAAAGAGAGCATAGAGATACAGAGAGGCAAAGAGAGATGAGAGACAGAGAGAGACAGAGATATAGAAAGAGAGATACAGAGAGAGACACAGAGAGAAACAGAGAGAAACAGAGAGAGTGAGACAGAGAGAGACACAGAGAGAGACAGAGCGAGACAGAGAGAGACAGAGAGAGAGGCAGAGAGAGACAGAGAGAGACACAGAGAGAGATAGAGAGAGAAAAGAGACAAAGAGAGAGAGAGATAGAGAGAGACAGAGAAAGACAGAGAAGGACAGATAGAGAGAAAGAAAAAGAGACAGAGACAAATACAGAGAGAGTCAGAGACAGAGTGAGAGAGACTTAGAGAGACAGAGAGATACTGAGAGAGACAGAGAGAGACAGAAAAGAGACAAAGGGAGAGAGACAGAGAGAGACAGAGAAAGACAGAGCTAGACAGAGAGACACAGAGAGAGACAGAGAGAGAGACAGAGAGAGACAGAAATAGAGAAAGACACAGGGAGACACAGAGAGAGACAGAGAGGGACAGAGAGAGAGAAAGGGAGAGACAGAGAGAGACAGAGATACAGAGACAGAGGGAGAGAGACAGAGAGAGAGACATACAGAGACATACAGAGAGAGACATAGAGAGACAGAGAGATACACGGGGAGAGACAGAGATAGACAGAGAGAGACAGAGAGAGACAGAGAGAGAGACAGAGACAAAGAGAGTGACTGAGAAAGACAGAGAGAGACAGAGAGAGAGAGAGACAGAGAGAGACAAAGAGAGAGACAGAGAGAGAGACAGAGAGAGACAGATACAGTGTGAGAGAGACTGACAGAGACAGAGAGAGAGACAGAGAGAGACATACAGAGAGACATAGAGAGACAGAGAGAGACACAGAGAGAGACAGAGAGAGAGACAGAGAGAGACAAAGAAAGACAGAGAGAGAGACAGAAAAGAGACAGACATTGAGACAGAGAGAGACAGGGTGAGACAGAGAGAGACAGATAGAGAGAGAGAGAGAAACAGAGAGAGAGAGACAGAGAGAGAGAGACAGAGAGAGACAAAGAGAGACAGAGAGAGAGACAGAGAGAGACAGAGAGAGAAGGAGAGACAGAGAGAGACAGAGATAGACAGAGAGAGACAAAGAAAGACACAGAGAGTGACAGAGAGAGAGATACAGAGAGAGAGACAGAGAGAGACAAAGAGAGACAGAGAGACAGAGAGAGACAGAGATAGACAGAGAAAGAGAAAGAGAGAGACAGAGAGACAGAGAGAGAGACAGAGAGAAAAGGAAAAGAGACAAACAGAGAGAGACAGAGAAAGACAGAGTGAGACAGAGAGACACACAGAGAGAGAGAGACAAAGACAGAGATAGAGACAGAGAGAGAGAGAGAGACAGAGAGAGACACAGAGAGACACAGAGATAGACAGAGATAGAGAGAGACACAGGGAGACACAGAGAGAGACAGAGAGGGACAGAGAGAGAGACAGGTAGAGACAGAGAGAGACAGAGAGAGACAGAGACAGAGTGAGAGAGACTGAGTGAGACAGAGAGAGAGACAGAGAGAGAGAGACACAAAGAGACACAGAGAGACACAGAGAAACAAAGCAAGACAAAGAGAGACAGAGAGAGACAGAGAGGGAGACAGAGAAAGACAGAGAGAGACAGAGAGAGACAAAGAAAGACAGAGAGAGAGACAGAGAGAGACAGAGAGAGAGACAGACAGAGAAAGAGAGAGACAGAGAGATACAGAGAGAGACACAGAGAGAGACAGAGGGAGAGACAGAGAAAGAGACAGAGAGAGACAGAAAATAGACAGAGAGAGAGACAGAGACAATCAGAGAGAGATAGAGACAGACAGATAGAGAGACAGAGAGAGACACAGAGAGAGACAGAGAGAGAGACAGAGAGAGATGAGAGAGACAGGAGAGAAAGAGAGAGACAAGGAAAGAAACAGAGATAGACGGAGAGAGACAGAGAGAGAGAGACAGAGAGAGACAGAGAGAGACACAGAGAGAGACAGAGAAAGACACAGAGAGAGACAGAGAGAGATACAGAGAGACAGAGAGAGACAGAGAAAGACAGAGAGACAGAGAGAGACAGAGTGAGACAGAGATAGACAGTGATAGAGAGAGAGACACACAGAGAGAGACAAAGATAGACAGATAGAGACTGAGAGAGAAAGAGATAGAGACAGAGAGAGACAGAGAGAGAGACAGAGAGAGAAACAGAGAGAGACAGAGAGAGACAGAGAGAGAGACAGAGACAAAGAGAGTGACTGAGAAAGACAGAGAGAGACAGAGAGAGAGACAGAGAGAGACACAGAGAGACAGAGAGATACAGAAAGAGAGACAAAGAGAGAAGAGAGAGACAGAGAGAGACTGAGAGAGACAGATAGAGAGAGAGACAGAGATAGAGACAGAGAGAGTCACAGAAAGACAGAGAGATACAGAGAGAGAGACAAAGAGAGAAGAGAGAGAAAGAGAGAGACTGAGAGAGACAGATAGAGAGACAGAGAGAGAGACAGAAATAGAGACAGAGAGAGACACAGAGAGAGACAGAGAGAGAAAGATAGAGAGACAGAGAGAGACATACAGAAAGAGACAGAGATAGACAGAGAGAGAGACGGATAGAGACAGAAAGACACAGAGAGAGACAGATATAGAGACAGAGAGAGACAGAGAAAGACACAGAGAGAAAAACAGAGAGACAGTGAGAGAGAAAGATAGACAGAAAGAGAGACACAGAGAGACACAGAGATGACAGAGACATACAGAGAGAGACAAAGAGAGTAGAGAGAGACAGAGAGAGACAGAGAGAGACAAAGAAAGACACAGCGAGAGACAGAGAGATATATAGAGAGAGACAGAGAGAGACACAGAGAGAGACATGGAGAGACATAGAGAGACACAGAGAGAGACAGAGACAGACAGAGAGAGACAGAGAGAGAGACAGAGAGAGACAGAGAGAGACAGAGAGAGACAGAGAGAGACACATAGAAACACAAAGAGAGACAGAGAGAGACACAGATAGAGACATGGAGAAACACAAAGAGACACAGAGAGAGACAGAGAGAGACAGAGAGAGACAGTGAGAGACAGAGAGAGACACAGAGACAGACAGAGAGAGACACAGAGAGAGACAGAAAGAGAAACAGAGAGAGACAGACAGAGACAGAGAGAGACACAGAGAGAGAGAGACAGAGATAGAGACAGAGACAGACAGAGAGAGAGACAGAGAGAGACAGGGAGAGACTCTGGGAGAAACAGAGTGAGACAGGGAGAGAGACAGAGAGAGACAGCAAATAGACTAAGAGAGAGTCAGAGAGTGACAGAGAAAGACAGAGAGAGAGAAAGAGACAAAGAGAGAGACAGACAGAGACAGAGCATGAGAGACAGAGAGAGAGACAGAGAGAGACAGAGAGAGAAAGAGAGAGACATACAGAGAGAGACATAGAGAGACAGAGAGAGAAAGAGAGAGACATACAGAGAGAGACATAGAGAGACAGAGAGACACTAGAGAGAGACAGAGACAAAGACAGAGAGAGACAAAGAGAGAAACAGAGAGAGACAGAGATAGAGAGAAAGAGACAGAGAGATAGACAGAGAAAGAGACAGAGAGAGACAGAGAGAGACAGAGGGAGACACAGAGAGCAAAAGAGAGAGACAGAGAGTTACACAAAGAGAGCATAGATATACAGAGAGACAAAGAGAGAAGAGAGACAGAGAGAGACAGAGATATAGAAAGAGAGATACAGAGAGAGACACAGAGAGAAACAGAGAGAGTGAGACAGAGAGAGACACAGAGAGAGACAGAGCGAGACAGAGAGAGACAGAGAGAGAGGCAGAGAGAGACAGAGAGAGACACAGAGAGAGACAGACGGAGAAAAGAGACAAAGAGAGAGAGATAGAGAGAGACAGAGAAAGACAGAAAAGGACAGATAGAGAGAAAGAAAAAGAGACAGAGACAAAGAGAGAGTCAGAGACAGAGTGAGAGAGACTTAGAGAGACAGAGAGATACTGAGAGAGACAGAGAGAGACAGAAAAGAGACAAAGGGAGAGAGACAGAGAGAGACAGAGAAAGACAGAGCTAGACAGAGAGACACACAGAGAGAGAGAGAGAGAGAGACAGAGTCAGAGATAGAGACAGAGAGAGAAAGAGAGAGAAACAGAAAGAGACAGTGAGAGACACAGAGAGAGACAGAGATAGAGAGAGACACAGGGAATCACAGAGAGAGACAGAGAGGGACAGAGAGAGAGAGAGAAAGGGAGAGACAGAGAGAGACAGAGACAGATGGAGGGAGACACAGAGAGAGAGACATAGAGAGACATACAGAGAGAGACATAGAGAGACAGAGAGAGACACAGAGAGAGACAGAGATAGACAGAGAGAGACAGAGAGAGACAGAGAGAGAGACAGAGACAAAGAGAGTGACTGAGAAAGTCAGAGAGAGACAGAGAGAGAGACAGAGATAGACAAAGAGAGAAACAGAGAGAGAGACAGAGAGAGACAGAGAGAGAGACAAAGATAGAAGAGAGAGACAGAGAGAGACTGAGAGAGACAGATAGAGAGATAGAGAGAGAGACAGAGATAGAGACAGAGAGAGACACAGAAAGACAGAGAGATACCGAGAGAGAGACAAAGAGAGAAAAGAGAGACGGAGAGAGACTGAGAGAAACAGATAGAGAGACAGAGAGAGACAGAGATAGAGACATAGAGAGACACAGAGAGAGACAGAGAGAGAAAGATAGAGAGACAGAGAGAGACATACAGAAAGAGACAGAGAGAGACAGAGAGAGAGATGGATAGAGACAGAGAGACACAGAGAGAGACAGATATAGAGACAGAGAGAGACAGAGAAAGACACAGAGAGAAAAACAGAGAGACATTGAGAGAGAAAGATAGACAGAAAGAGAGACACAGAGAGACACAGAGATGACAGAGACATACAGAGAGAGACAAAGAGAGTAGAGAGAGACAGAGAGAGACAAAGAAAGACACAGCGAGAGACAGAGAGATATATAGAGAGAGACAGAGAGAGACACAGAGAGAGACATGGAGAGACACAGAGAGACACAGAGAGAGACAGAGACAGACAGAGAGAGACAGAGAGAGAGATAGAGAGAGACAGATAGAGAGACAGAGAGAGACACAGAGAAACACAAAGAGAGACAGAGAGAGACACAGAAACATGGAGAGACACAAAGAGACACAGAGAGAGACAGAGATAGACAGAGAGAGACAGTGAGAGACAGAGAGAGACACAGAGAGAGACAGAGAGAGACACAGAGAGAGACAGAGAGAGAAACAGAGAGAGACAGACAGAGACAGAGAGAGACACAGAGAGAGAGAGAGAGACAGAGATAGAGACAGAGAGAGACAGAGAGAGAGACAGAGAGAGACACAGAGAGAGACATGGAGAGACACAGAGAGACACAGAGAGTGACAGAGAAAGACAGAGAGAGAGAAAGAGACAAAGAGAGAGACAGACAGAGACAGAGCGAGAGAGACAGAGAGAGAGAGAGACAGAGAGAGACAGAGACAGAGTGAGAGAGACTGAGAGAGACAGAGAGAGAGACAGAGAGAGAAAGAGAGAGACATACAGAGAGAGACATAGAGACAGAGAGACACACAGAGAGAGACAGAGACAAAGACAGAGAGAGACAAAGAGAGAAACAGAGAGAGACAGAGATAGAGAGAAAGAGACAGAGAGATAGACAGAGAAAGAGACAGAGAGAGACTGAGAGAGACAGAGGGAGACACAGAGAGCAAAAGAGAGAGACAGAGAGTTACACAAAGAGAGCATAGATATACAGAGAGACAAAGAGAGAAGAGAGACAGAGAGAGACAGAGATATAGAAAGAGAGATACAGAGAGAGACACAGAGAGAAACAGAGAGAGTGAGACAGAGAGAGACACAGAGAGAGACAGAGCGAGACAGAGAGAGAGACAGAGAGAGAGGCAGAGAGAGACAGAAAGAGACACAGAGAGAGACAGACATAGAAAAGAGACAAAGAGAGAGAGATAGAGAGAGACAGAAAAGACAGAAAAGGACAGATAGAGAGAAAGAAAAAGAGACAGAGACAAAGAGAGAGTCAGAGACAGAGTGAGAGAGACTTAGAGAGACAGAGAGAGACAGAGAGAGACAGAAAAGAGACAAAGGGAGAGAGACAGAGAGAGACAGAGAAAGACAGAGCTAGACAGAGAGACACAGAGAGAGACAGAGAGAGAGAGACAGAGTCAGAGATAGAGACAGAGAGAGAAAGAGAGAGAAACAGAAAGAGACAGAGAGAGACACAGAGAGAGACAGAGATAGAGAGAGACACAGGGAGACACAGAGAGAGACAGAGAGGGACAGAGAGAGAGAGAAAGGGAGAGACAGAGAGAGAGACAGAGAGAGACAGAGACAGAGGGAGAGAGACACAGAGAGAGAGACATAGAGAGACATACAGAGAGAGACATAGAGAGACAGAGAGAGACACAGAGAGAGACAGAGAAGGACAGAGAGAGACAGAGAATGACAGAGAGAGAGACAGAGACAAAGAGAGTGACTGAGAAATTCAGAGAGAGACAGAGAGAGAGACAGAGAGAGACAAAGAGAGAAACAGAGAGAGAGACAGAGAGAGACTGAGAGAGACAGATAGAGAGATAGAGAGAGAGACAGAGATAGAGACAGAGAGAGACACAGAAAGACAGAGAGATACAGAGAGAGAGACAAAGAGAGAAGAGAGAGACAGAGAGAGACTGAGAGAGACAGATAGAGAGACAGAGAGAGAGACAGAGATAGAGACAGAGAGAGACACAGAGAGAGACAGAGAGAGAAAGATAGAGAGACAGAGAGAGACATACAGAAAGAGACAGAGAGAGACAGAGAGAGAGACGGATAGAGACAGAGAGACACAGAGAGAGACAGATATAGAGACAGAGAGAGACAGAGAAAGACACAGAGAGAAAAACAGAGAGACAGTGAGAGAGAAAGATAGACAGGAAGAGAGACACAGAGAGACACAGAGATGACAGAGACATACAGAGAGAGACAAAGAGAGTAGAGAGAGACAGAGAGAGACTGAGAGAGACAAAGAAAGACACAGCGAGAGACAGAGAGATATATAGAGAGAGACAGAGAGAGACAGAAAATAGACTAAGAGAGAGTCAGAGAGTGACAGAGAAAGACAGAGAGAGAGAAAGAGACAAAGAGAAAGACAGACAGAGACAGAGAGAGAGACAGAGAGAGACAGAGACAGAGTGAGAGAGACTGAGAGATACAGAGAGAGAGACAGAGAGAGAAAGAGAGAGACATACAGAGAGAGACATAGAGAGACAGAGAGACACACAGAGAGAGACAGAGACAAAGACAGAGAGAGACAAAGAGAGAAACAGAGAGAGACAGAGATAGAGAGAAAGAGACAGAGAGATAGAGAAAGAGACAGAGAGAGACAGAGAGAGACAGAGGGAGACACAGAGAGCAAAAGAGAGAGACAGAGAGTTACACAAAGAGAGCATAGATATACAGAGAGACAAAGAGAGAAGAGAGACAGAGAGAGACAGAGATATAGAAAGAGAGATACAGAGAGAGACACAGAGAGAAACAGAGAGAGTGAGACAGAGAGAGACACAGAGAGACAGAGCGAGACAGAGAGAGAGACAGAGAGAGAGGCAGAGAGAGACAGAGAGAGACACAGAGAGAGACAGACAGAGAAAAGAGACAAAGAGAGAGAGATAGAGAGAGACAGAGAAAGACAGAAAAGGACAGATAGAGAGAAAGAAAAAGAGACAGAGACAAAGAGAGAGTCAGAGACAGAGTGAGAGAGACTTAGAGAGACAGAGAGATACTGAGAGAGACAGAGAGAGACAGAAAAGAGACAAAGGGAGAGAGACAGAGAGAGACAGAGAAAGACAGAGCTAGACAGAGAGACACAGAGAGAGACAGAGAGAGAGAGAGAGAGACAGAGAGAGACACAGAGAAACACAGAGAGAGACAGAGAGAGACATGGAGAGACACAGAGAGAGACAGAGACTGACAGAGAGAGACAGTGAGAGACAGAGAGAGACATATAGAGAGACAGAGAGAGACAGAAAATAGACTAAGAGAGAGTCAGAGATTGACAGAGAAAGACAGAGAGAGAGAGAAAGAGACAAAGAGAGAGAGAGACACCGACAGAGTGAGAGAGACAGAGAGAGAGACAGAGAAAGAGACAGAGACAGAGTGAGAGAGACTGAGAGAGACAGAGAGAGAGACAGAGAAAGACAGAGAGAGACATACAGAGAGAGACATAGAGAGACAGAGAGAGACACAGAGAGTGACAGAGAGAAAGACAGAGAGAAACAAAGAGAGAAACAGAGAGAGACAGAGATAGACAGAAAGAGACAGAGAGATAGACAGAGAAAGAGACAGAGAGAGATAGAGAGAGACAGAGAGAGACACAGAGAGCAAAAGAGAGAGACAGAGAGTTACACAAAGAGATGATAGAGATACAGAGAGACAAAGAGAGAAGAGAGACAGAGAGAGACAGAGATATAGAAAGAGAGATACAGAGAGAGACACAGAGAGAAACAGAGAGAAACAGAGAGAGTGAGAAAGAGACAGACACAGAGAGAGACAGAGCGAGACAGAGAGAGAGACAGAGAGAGATGAGAGAGACAGGAGAGAAAGAGAGAGACAAGGAAAGAAACAGAGATAGACGGAGAGAGACAGAGAGAGAGAGACAGAGAGAGACACAGAGAGAGACAGAGAAAGACACAGAGAGAGACAGAGAGAGATACAGAGAGACAGAGAGAGACAGAGAAAGACAGAGAGACAGAGAGAGACAGAGTGAGACAGAGATAGACAGTGATAGAGAGAGAGACACACAGAGAGAGACAAAGGTAGACAGATAGAGACTGAGAGAGAAAGAGATAGAGACAGAGAGAGACAGAGAGAGAGACAGAGAGAGAAACAGAGAGAGACAGAGAGAGACAGAGAGAGAGACAGAGACAAAGAGAGTGACTGAGAAAGACAGAGAGAGACAGAGAGAGAGACAGAGAGAGACACAGAGAGACAGAGAGATACAGAGAGAGAGACAAAGAGAGAAGAGAGAGACAGAGAGAGACTGAGAGAGACAGATAGAGAGAGAGACAGAGATAGAGACAGAGAGAGTCACAGAAAGACAGAGAGATACAGAGAGAGAGACAAAGAGAGAAGAGAGAGAAAGAGAGAGACTGAGAGAGACAGATAGAGAGACAGAGAGAGAGACAGAAATAGAGACAGAGAGAGACAAAGAGAGAGACAGAGAGAGAAAGATAGAGAGACAGAGAGAGACATACAGAAAGAGACAGAGAGAGACAGAGAGAGAGACGGATAGAGACAGAGAGACACAGAGAGAGACAGATATAGAGACAGAGAGAGACAGAGAAAGACACAGAGAGAAAAACAGAGAGACAGTGAGAGAGAAAGATAGACAGAAAGAGAGACACAGAGAGACACAGAGATGACAGAGACATACAGAGAGAGACAAAGAGAGTAGAGAGATACAGAGAGAGACACAGAGAGAAACAGAGAGAAAAAGAGAGAGTGAGAAAGAGAGAGACACAGAGAGAGACAGAGCGAGACAGAGAGAGAGACAGAGAGAGATGAGAGAGACAGGAGAGAAAGAGAGAGACAAGGAAAGAAACAGAGATAGACGGAGAGAGACAGAGAGAGACAGAGAGAGACACAGAGAGAGACAGAGAAAGACACAGAGAGAGACAGAGAGAGATACAGAGAGACAGAGAGAGACAGAGAAAGACAGAGAGACAGAGAGAGACAGAGTGAGACAGAGATAGATAGTGATAGAGAGAGAGACACACAGAGAGAGACAAAGATAGACAGATTGAGACTGAGAGAGAAAGAGATAGAGACAGAGAGAGACAGAGAGAGAGACAGAGAGAGAAACAGAGAGAGACAGAGAGAGACAGAGAGAGAGACAGAGACAAAGAGAGTGACTGAGAAAGACAGAGAGAGACAGAGAGAGAGAGAGACACAGAGAGACAGAGAGATACAGAGAGAGAGACAAAGAGAGAAGAGAGAGACAGAGAGAGACTGAGAGAGACAGATAGAGAGAGAGACAGAGATAGAGACAGAGAGAGACAGAGAAAGACACAGAGAGAAAAACAGAGAGAGATTGAGAGAGAAACATAGACAGAAAGAGAGACACAGAGAGACACAGAGATGACAGAGACATACAGAGAGAGACAAAGAGAGTAGAGAGAGACATAGAGAGACAAAGAAAGACACAGCGAGAGACAGAGAGATATATATAGAGAGACAGAGAGAGACACAGAGAGAGAAATGGAGAGACACAGAGAGACACAGAGAGAGACAGAGACAGACAGAGAGAGACAGAGAGAGAGATAGAGAGAGACAGAGAGAGAGACAGAGAGAGACACAGAGAAACACAAAGAGAGACAGAGAGAGACACAGAAACATGGAGAGACACAAAGAGACACAGAGAGAGACAGAGATAGACAGAGAGAGACAGTGAGAGACAGAGAGAGACACAGAGAGAGACAGAGAGAGACACAGAGAGAGACAGAGAGAGAAACAGAGAGAGACAGACAGAGACAGAGAGAGACACAGAGAGAGAGAGACAGAGATAGAGACAGAGACAGACAGAGAGAGAGACAGAGAGAGACACAGAGAGAGACATGGAGAGACACAGAGAGACACAGAGAGTGACAGAGAAAGACAGAGAGAGAGAAAGAGACAAAGAGAGAGACAGACAGAGACAGAGCGAGAGAGACAGAGAGAGAGACAGAGAGAGACAGAGACAGAGTGAGAGAGACTGAGAGAGACAGAGAGAGAGTCAGAGAGAGAAAGAGAGAGACATACAGAGAGAGACATAGAGAGACAGAGAGACACACAGAGAGAGACAGAGACAAAGACAGAGAGAGACAAAGAGAGAAACAGAGAGAGACAGAGATAGAGAGAAAGAGACAGAGAGATATACAGAGAAAGAGACAGAGAGAGACTGAGAGAGACAGAGGGAGACACAGAGAGCAAAAGAGAGAGACAGAGAGTTACACAAAGAGAGCATAGATATACAGAGAGACAAAGAGAGAAGAGAGACAGAGAGAGACAGAGATATAGAAAGAGAGATACAGAGAGAGACACAGAGAGAAACAGAGAGAGTGAGACAGAGAGAGACACAGAGAGAGACAGAGCGAGACAGAGAGAGAGACAGAGAGAGAGGCAGAGAGAGACAGAAAGAGACACAGAGAGAGACAGACATAGAAAAGAGACAAAGAGAGAGAGATAGAGAGAGACAGAAAAGACAGAAAAGGACAGATAGAGAGAAAGAAAAAGAGACAGAGACAAAGAGAGAGTCAGAGACAGAGTGAGAGAGACTTAGAGAGACAGAGAGAGACAGAGAGAGACAGAGAGAGACAGAAAAGAGACAAAGGGAGAGAGACAGAGAGAGACAGAGAAAGACAGAGCTAGACAGAGAGACACAGAGAGAGACAGAGAGAGAGAGAGACAGAGTCAGAGATAGAGACAGAGAGAGAAAGAGAGAGAAACAGAAAGAGACAGAGAGAGACACAGAGAGAGACAGAGATAGAGAGAGACACAGGGAGACACAGAGAGAGACAGAGAGGGACAGAGAGAGAGAGAAAGGGAGAGACAGAGAGAGAGACAGAGAGAGACAGAGACAGAGGGAGAGAGACACAGAGAGAGAGACATAGAGAGACATACAGAGAGAGACATAGAGAGACAGAGAGAGACACAGAGAGAGACAGAGAAGGACAGAGAGAGACAGAGAATGACAGAGAGAGAGACAGAGACAAAGAGAGTGACTGAGAAATTCAGAGAGAGACAGAGAGAGAGACAGTGAGAGACAAAGAGAGAAACAGAGAGAGAGACAGAGAGAGACTGAGAGAGACAGATAGAGAGATAGAGAGAGAGACAGAGATAGAGACAGAGAGAGACACAGAAAGACAGAGAGATACAGAGAGAGAGACAAAGAGAGAAGAGAGAGACAGAGAGAGACTGAGAGAGACAGATAGAGAGACAGAGAGAGAGACAGAGATAGAGACAGAGAGAGACACAGAGAGAGACAGAGAGAGAAAGATAGAGAGACAGAGAGAGACATACAGGAAGAGACAGAGAGAGACAGAGAGAGAGACGGATAGAGACAGAGAGACACAGAGAGAGACAGATATAGAGACAGAGAGAGACAGAGAAAGACACAGAGAGAAAAACAGAGAGACAGTGAGAGAGAAAGATAGACAGGAAGAGAGACACAGAGAGACACAGAGATGACAGAGACATACAGAGAGAGACAAAGGGAGTAGAGAGAGACAGAGAGAGACTGAGAGAGACAAAGAAAGACACAGCGAGAGACAGAGAGATATATAGAGAGAGACAGAGAGAGACAGAAAATAGACTAAGAGAGAGTCAGAGAGTGACAGAGAAAGACAGAGAGAGAGAAAGAGACAAAGAGAAAGACAGACAGAGACAGAGAGAGAGACAGAGAGAGACAGAGACAGAGTGAGAGAGACTGAGAGAGACAGAGAGAGACAGAGAGAGAAAGAGAGAGACATACAGAGAGAGACATAGAGAGACAGAGAGACACACAGAGAGAGACAGAGACAAAGACAGAGAGAGACAAAGAGAGAAACAGAGAGAGACAGAGATAGAGAGAAAGAGACAGAGAGATAGAGAAAGAGACAGAGAGAGACAGAGAGAGACAGAGGGAGACACAGAGAGCAAAAGAGAGAGACAGAGAGTTACACAAAGAGAGCATAGATATACAGAGAGACCAAGAGAGAAGAGAGACAGAGAGAGACAGAGATATAGAAAGAGAGATACAGAGAGAGACAGAGAGAGAAACAGAGAGAGTGAGACAGAGAGAGACACAGAGAGACAGAGCGAGACAGAGAGAGAGACAGAGAGAGAGGCAGAGAGAGACAGAGAGAGACACAGAGAGAGACAGACAGAGAAAAGAGACAAAGAGAGAGAGATAGAGAGAGACAGAGAAAGACAGAAAAGGACAGATAGAGAGAAAGAAAAAGAGACAGAGACAAAGAGAGAGTCAGAGACAGAGTGAGAGAGACTTAGAGAGACAGAGAGATACTGAGAGAGACAGAGAGAGACAGAAAAGAGACAAAGGGAGAGAGACAGAGAGAGACAGAGAAAGACAGAGCTAGACAGAGAGACACAGAGAGAGACAGAGAGAGAGAGAGAGACAGAGAGAGACACAGAGAAACACAGAGAGAGACAGAGAGAGACATGGAGAGACACAGAGAGAGACAGAGACTGACAGAGAGAGACAGTGAGAGACAGAGAGAGACACATAGAGAGACAGAGAGAGACAGAAAATAGACTAAGAGAGAGTCAGAGATTGACAGAGAAAGACAGAGAGAGAGAGAAAGAGACAAAGAGAGAGAGAGACACCGACAGAGTGAGAGAGACAGAGAGAGAGACAGAGAGAGAGACAGAGACAGAGTGAGAGAGACTGAGAGAGACAGAGAGAGAGACAGAGAAAGACAGAGAGAGACATACAGAGAGAGACATAGAGAGACAGAGAGAGACACAGAGAGTGACAGAGAGAAAGACAGAGAGAAACAAAGAGAGAAACAGAGAGAGACAGAGATAGACAGAAAGAGACAGAGAGATAGACAGAGAAAGAGACAGAGAGAGATAGAGAGAGACAGAGAGAGACACAGAGAGCAAAAGAGAGAGACAGAGAGTTACACAAAGAGAGGATAGAGATACAGAGAGACAAAGAGAGAAGAGAGACAGAGAGAGACAGAGATATAGAAAGAGAGATACAGAGAGAGACACAGAGAGAAACAGAGAGAAACAGAGAGAGTGAGAAAGAGAGAGACACAGAGAGAGACAGAGCGAGACAGAGAGAGAGACAGAGAGAGATGAGAGAGACAGGAGAGAAAGAGAGAGACAAGGAAAGAAACAGAGATAGACGGAGAGAGACAGAGAGAGAGAGACAGAGAGAGACAGAGAGACACAGAGAGAGACAGAGAAAGACACAGAGAGAGACAGAGAGAGATACAGAGAGACAGAGAGAGACAGAGAAAGACAGAGAGACAGAGAGAGACAGAGTGAGACAGAGATAGACAGTGATAGAGAGAGAGACACACAGAGAGAGACAAAGATAGACAGATAGAGACTGAGAGAGAAAGAGATAGAGACAGAGAGAGACAGAGAGAGAGACAGAGAGAGAAACAGAGAGAGACAGAGAGAGACAGAGAGAGAGACAGAGACAAAGAGAGTGACTGAGAAAGACAGAGAGAGACAGAGAGAGAGACAGAGAGAGACACAGAGAGACAGAGAGATACAGAGAGAGAGACAAAGAGAGAAGAGAGAGACAGAGAGAGACTGAGAGAGACAGATAGAGAGAGAGACAGAGATAGAGACAGAGAGAGTCACAGAAAGACAGAGAGATACAGAGAGAGAGACAAAGAGAGAAGAGAGAGACAGAGAGAGACTGAGAGAGACAGATAGAGAGACAGAGAGAGAGACAGAAATAGAGACAGAGAGAGACACAGAGAGAGACAGAGAGAGAAAGATAGAGAGACAGAGAGAGACATACAGAAAGAGACAGAGAGAGACAGAGAGAGAGACGGATAGAGACAGAGAGACACAGAGAGAGACAGATATAGAGACAGAGAGAGACAGAGAAAGACACAAAGAGAAAAACAGAGAGACAGTGAGAGAGAAAGATAGACAGAAAGAGAGACACAGAGAGACACAGAGATGACAGAGACATACAGAGAGAGACAAAGAGAGTAGAGAGAGACAGAGAGAGACAGAGAGAGACAAAGAAAGACACAGCGAGAGACAGAGAGATATATAGAGAGAGACAGAGAGAGACACAGAGAGAGACATGGAGAGACATAGAGAGACACAGAGAGAGACAGAGACAGACAGAGAGAGACAGAGAGAGAGACAGAGAGAGACAGAGAGAGACAGAGAGAGACACATAGAAACACAAAGAGAGACAGAGAGAGACACAGATAGAGACATGGAGAAACACAAAGAGACACAGAGAGAGACAGAGACAGACAGAGAGAGACAGTGAGAGAGAGAGAGACACAGAGAGAGACAGAGAGAGACACAGAGAGAGACAGAGAGAGAAACAGAGAGAGACAGACAGAGACAGAGAGAGACACAGAGAGAGAGAGACAGAGATAGAGATAGAGACAGACAGAGAGAAAGACAGAGAGGGACAGGGAGAGACTCTGGGAGAAACAGAGTGAGACAGGGAGAGAGACAGAGAGAGACAGCAAATAGACTAAGAGAGAGTCAGAGAGTGACAGAGAAAGACAGAGAGAGAGAAAGAGACAAAGAGAGAGACAGACAGAGACAGAGCGTGAGAGACAGAGAGAGAGACAGAGAGAGAAAGAGAGAGACATACAGAGAGAGACATAGAGAGACAAAGAGAGAAAGAGAGAGACATACAGAGAGAGACATAGAGAGACAGAGAGACACTAGAGAGAGACAGAGACAAAGACAGAGAGAGACAAAGAGAGAAACAGAGAGAGACAGAGATAGAGAGAAAGAGACAGAGAGATAGACAGAGAAAGAGACAGAGAGAGACAGAGAGAGACAGAGGGAGACACAGAGAGCAAAAGAGAGAGACAGAGAGTTACACAAAGAGAGCATAGATATACAGAGAGACCAAGAGAGAAGAGAGACAGAGAGAGACAGAGATATAGAAAGAGAGATACAGAGAGAGACACAGAGAGAAACAGAGAGAGTGAGACAGAGAGAGACACAGAGAGAGACAGAGCGAGACAGAGAGAGACAGAGAGAGGGGCAGAGAGAGACAGAGAGAGACACAGAGAGAGACAGACAGAGAAAAGAGACAAAGAGAGAGAGATAGAGAGAGACAGAGAAAGACAGAAAAGGACAGATAGAGAGAAAGAAAAAGAGACAGAGACAAAGAGAGAGTCAGAGACAGAGTGAGAGAGACTTAGAGAGACAGAGAGATACTGAGAGAGACAGAGAGAGACAGAAAAGAGACAAAGGGAGAGAGACAGAGAAAGACAGAGCTAGACAGAGAGACACACACAGAGAGAGAGAGAGAGACAGAGTCAGAGATAGAGACAGAGAGAGAAAGAGAGAGAAACAGAAAGAGACAGAGAGAGACACAGAGAGAGACAGAGATAGAGAGAGACACAGGGAGACACAGAGAGAGACAGAGAGGGACAGAGAGAGAGAGAAAGGGAGAGACAGAGAGAGAGACAGAGAGAGACAGAGACAGAGGGAGGGAGACACAGAGAGAGAGACATAGAGAGACATACAGAGAGAGACATAGAGAGACAGAGAGAGACACAGAGAGAGACAGAGATAGACAGAGAGAGACAGAGAGAGACAGAGAGAGAGACAGAGACAAAGAGAGTGACTGAGAAAGTCAGAGAGAGACAGAGAGAGAGACAGAGAGATACAAAGAGAGAAACAGAGAGAGAGACAGAGAGAGACAGAGAGAGAGACAAAGAGAGAAGAGAGAGACAGAGAGAGACTGAGAGAGACAGATAGAGAGATAGAGAGAGAGACAGAGATAGAGACAGAGAGAGACACAGAAAGACAGAGAGATACCGAGAGAGAGACAAAGAGAGAAAAGAGAGACGGAGAGAGACTGAGAGAGACAGATAGAGAGACAGAGAGAGACAGAGATAGAGACAGAGAGAGACACAGAGAGAGACAGAGAGAGAAAGATAGAGAGACAGAGAGAGACATACAGAAAGAGACAGAGAGAGACAGAGAGAGAGACGGATAGAGACAGAGAGACACAGAGAGAGACAGATATAGAGACAGAGAGAGACAGAGAAAGACACAGAGAGAAAAACAGAGAGACAATGAGAGAGAAAGATAGACAGAAAGAGAGACACAGAGAGACACAGAGATGACAGAGACATACAGAGAGAGACAAAGAGAGTAGAGAGAGACAGAGAGAGACAAAGAAAGACACAGCGAGAGACAGAGAGATATATAGAGAGAGACAGAGAGAGACACAGAGAGAGACATGGAGAGACACAGAGAGACACAGAGAGAGACAGAGACAGACAGAGAGAGACAGAGAGAGAGATAGAGAGAGACAGAGAGAGAGACAGAGAGAGACACAGAAACATGGAGAGACACAAAGAGACACAGAGAGAGACAGAGTCAGACAGAGAGAGACAGTGAGAGACAGAGAGAGACACAGAGAGAGACAGAGAGAGACACAGAGAGAGACAGAGAGAGAAACAGAGAGAGACAGACAGAGACAGAGAGAGACACAGAGAGAGAGAGACAGAGATAGAGACAGAGACAGACAGAGAGAGAGACAGAGAGAGACACAGAGAGAGACATGGAGAGACACAGAGAGACACAGAGAGTGACAGAGAAAGACAGAGAGAGAGAAAGAGACAAAGAGAGAGACATACAGAGACAGAGCGAGAGAGAAAGAGAGAGAGACAGAGAGAGACAGAGACAGAGTGAGAGAGACTGAGAGAGACAGAGAGAGAGACAGAGAGAGAAAGAGAGAGACATACAGAGAGAGACATAGAGAGACAGAGAGACACACAGAGAGAGACAGAAACAAAGACAGAGAGAGACAAAGAGAGAAACAGAGAGAGACAGAGATAGAGAGAAAGAGACAGAGAGATAGAGAAAGAGACAGAGAGAGACAGAGAGAGACAGAGGGAGACACAGAGAGCAAAAGAGAGAGACAGAGAGTTACACAAAGAGAGCATAGATATACAGAGAGACAAAGAGAGAAGAGAGACAGAGAGAGACAGAGATATAGAAAGAGAGATACAGAGAGAGACACAGAGAGAAACAGAGAGAGTGAGACAGAGAGAGACACAGAGAGAGACAGAGCGAGACAGAGAGAGACAGAGAGAGAGGCAGAGAGAGACAGAGAGAGACACAGAGAGAGACAGACAGAGAAAAGAGACAAAGAGAGAGAGATAGAGAGAGACAGAGAAAGACAGAAAAGGACAGATAGAGAGAAAGAAAAAGAGACAGAGACAAAGAGAGAGTCAGAGACAGAGTGAGAGTGACTTCGAGAGACAGAGAGATACTGAGAGAGACAGAGAGAGACAGAAAAGAGACAAAGGGAGAGAGACAGAGAGAGACAGAGAAAGACAGAGCTAGACAGAGAGACACAGAGAGAGACAGAGAGAGAGAGAGAGAGAGAGAGAGACAGAGAAACACAGAGAGAGACAGAGAGAGACATGGAGAGACACAGAGAGAGACAGAGACTGACAGAGAGAGACAGTGAGAGACAGAGAGAGACACATAGAGAGACAGAGAGAGACAGAAAATAGACTAAGAGAGAGTCAGAGATTGACAGAGAAAGACAGAGAGAGAGAGAAAGAGACAAAGAGAGAGAGAGACACCGACAGAGTGAGAGAGACAGAGAGAGAGACAGAGAGAGAGACAGAGACAGAGTGAGAGAGACTGAGAGAGACAGAGAAAGACAGAGAGAGACATACAGAGAGAGACATAGAGAGACAGAGAGAGACACAGAGAGTGACAGAGAGAAAGACAGAGAGAAACAAAGAGAGAAACAGAGAGAGACAGAGATAGACAGAAAGAGACAGAGAGATAGACAGAGAAAGAGACAGAGAGAGATAGAGAGAGACAGAGAGAGACACAGAGAGCAAAAGAGAGAGACAGAGAGTTACACAAAGAGAGGATAGAGATACAGAGAGACAAAGAGAGAAGAGAGACAGAGAGAGACAGAGATATAGAAAGAGAGATACAGAGAGAGACACAGAGAGAAACCGAGAGAAACAGAGAGAGTGAGAAAGAGAGAGACACAGAGAGAGACAGAGCAAGACAGAGAGAGAGACAGACAGAGAAAAGAGACAAAGAGAGAGAGATAGAGAGAGACAGAGAAAGACAGAGAAGGACAGATAGAGAGAAAGAAAAAGAGACAGAGACAAATAGAGAGAGAGTCAGAGACAGAGTGAGAAAGACTTAGAGACAGAGAGATACTGAGAGTGACAGAGAGAGACAGAGAGAGACAGAAAAAAGAAAAGGGAGAGAGACAGAGAGAGACAGAGAAAGACAGAGCTAGATAGAGAGACACAGAGAGAGACAGAGAGAGAGAGAGAGAGAGAGAGAGACACAGAGTCAGAGATAGAGACAGAGAGAGAAAGAGAGAGAAACAGAGAGAGACAGAGAGAGACACAGAGAGAGACAGAGATAGAGAGAGACACAGGGAGACACAGAGAGAGACAGAGAGGGCCAGAGAGAGAGAAAGGGAGAGACAGAGAGAGAGACAGAGAGAGACAGAGACAGAGGGAGAGAGACAGATGGAGAGAGAGACAGAGAGAGACATAGAGAGACAGAGAGAGACACAGAGAGAGACAGAGATAGACAGAGAGAGACAGAGAGAGACAGAGAGAGAAACAGAGACAAAGAGAATGACTGAGAAAGACAGAGAGAGAGAGAAAGAGAGACAGAGAGAGAGACAGAGAGAGACAGAGATAGACAGAGAGAGACCCATAAAGAGAAAGAGAGCGAGACAGAGAGAGAGACAGAGAGAGTGTGAGAGAGACTGACAGAGACAGAGAAAGAGACAGAGAGAGACATACAGAGAGAGACATAGAGAGACAGAGAGAGACACAGAGAGAGACAGAGAGAGAGACAGAGAGAGGCAAAGAAAGACAGAGACAGAGACAGAAAAGAGACAGAGATTGAGACATAGAGAGACAGATAGAGAGCCAGAGAGATACAGAGAGATAGAGAGACAGAGAGACGATAGAGACAGAGAGAGAAAGAGAGAGACAGAGAGAGAGACAGAAAAGAGACAGAGAGAGAGACTGAGATATACAGAGATAGAGACAGAGAGAGACAGAGAGAGACACAGTAAGAGACAGAGAGAGAGAAAGAGAGGGAGACAGAAAGAGACAGAGAGAGTAGACAGAGAGAGACCTAGAGAGACAGAGAGAGACAGAGAGAGACACACAGAGAGACAGAGAGAGACAGAGATAGACTGAGACAGACAGAGATAGAGATTGAGAGAGACAGAGAGATACAGAGAGGGAGGGAGACAGAGAGAGACAAAGAGAGACAGAGAAGGACAGAGAGAGACACACGAAACAGATAGAGACATAGAGAGACACAGAGAGAGACAGAGAGAGACAGGAGATAAACAGGGAGAGATAGAGAGGTAGACAGAGAGAGACAAAGAGAGAGACAGAGAGAGACAAAGAGAGAAGAGAGAGACAGAGATAGAGACAGAGAGAGACAGAGAGAGACATAGAGAGACACACGAAACAGATAGAGACATAGAGAGACACAGAGAGAGACAGAGAGAGACAGAGAGAGACAAAGAGAGAGACAGAGAAGACAGAGAGAGACACAGAGAGACACAGAGAGAGACAAAGAGAGACAGAGAGAGACAGAGATAGAGACAGAGAGAGACAGAGATAGAGACATAGAGAGACAGAGAGAGACAGAGATAGAGACAGAGAGACAGAGAGAGATGAGAGAGACACACAGAGAGACAGAGAGAGACAGAGAGAGACTGAGAGAGACAGAGATAGAGACTGAGAGAGACAGAGAGATACAGAGAGGGAGGGAGACAGAGAGAGACAAAGAGAGACAGAGAGAGACAGAGAGAGAGACACACGAAACAGATAGAGACAAAGAGAGACAGAGAGAGACAGAGAGAGACACAGTAAGAGACAGAGAGAGAGAAAGAGAGGGAGACAGAAAGAGACAGAGAGAGTAGACAGAGAGAGACCTAGAGAGACAGAGAGAGACAGAGAGAGACACACAGAGAGACAGAGAGAGACAGAGATAGACTGAGACAGACAGAGATAGAGATTGAGAGAGACAGAGAGATACAGAGAGGGAGGGAGACAGAGAGAGACAAAGAGAGACAGAGAAGGACAGAGAGAGACACACGAAACAGATAGAGACATAGAGAGACACAGAGAGAGACAGAGAGAGACAGGAGATAAACAGGGAGAGATAGAGAGGTAGACAGAGAGAGACAAAGAGAGAGACAGAGAGAGACAAAGAGAGAAGAGAGAGACAGAGATAGAGACAGAGAGAGACAGAGAGAGACATAGAGAGACACACGAAACAGATAGAGACATAGAGAGACACAGAGAGAGACAGAGAGAGACAGAGAGAGACAAAGAGAGAGACAGAGAAGACAGAGAGAGACACAGAGAGACACAGAGAGAGACAAAGAGAGACAGAGAGAGACAGAGATAGAGACAGAGAGAGACAGAGATAGAGACATAGAGAGACAGAGAGAGACAGAGATAGAGACAGAGAGACAGAGAGAGATGAGAGAGACACACAGAGAGACAGAGAGAGACAGAGAGAGACTGAGAGAGACAGAGATAGAGACTGAGAGAGACAGAGAGATACAGAGAGGGAGGGAGACAGAGAGAGACAAAGAGAGACAGAGAGAGACAGAGAGAGAGACACACGAAACAGATAGAGACAAAGAGAGACACAGAGAGAGACAGAGAGAGACAGGAGATAAACAGGGAGAGACAGAGTTAGAGACAGAGAGAAACCGAGAGAGACAATGAGAGACAGAGAGAGACAGAGAGAGACAGAGAGAGACAGAGAAAGACACAGAGAGAGACACAGAGAGAGACAGAGACAGAGAGAGAGACAGAGATAGAGAGACAGAGACACAAAGAGACACATAGAGATACACAGAGAGACACAGAGAGAGACAGAGACAAAGAGAGAGACAGAGACAGAGTGAGAGAGACTGAGAGAGACAGAGAGACAAACAGAGATAGACAGAGAGTAAGAGAGAGACAGAGAGAAACAGAGATATAAACAGAGAGAGACAGAAAGAGAGAAAGAGAGAGTGATAGGCACAGAGAGAGACACAGAGAGAGATAGAGAGAGAGGTAGACAGAGAGGGACAAAGAGAGAGACAGAGAGAGACAAAGAGAGAGGCAAAGAGAGACAGAGACAAAGAGAGAGACAGAGAGAGACAGAGACAATGTGAGAGAGACTGAGAGACAGAGAGAGACAGAGAGAGACAGAGAGTGACAATGAGAGACAGAGAGAGACCCAGAGGGAGACAGAGAGAGACAGAGAGAGACAGAGAGAAACAGAGATAGAGAGACAGAGACACAGAGATACACATAGAGAGACACAGAGAGAGACAGAGACAAAGAGAGAGACAGAGACAGAGTGAGAGTGACTGAGAGAGACAGAGAGACCGACAGAGAGAAACAGAGACAAATAGAGAAACAGAGAGAGACAGAGATAGAGACAGAGAGAGACAGAGAGAGAGACAGAGAGAGTGATAGAGAGACACAGAGAGAGACACAGAGAGAGACAGAGAGAGAGAGAGACAGAGCGAGACAAAGAGAGACAGAGAGAGTCAGAGAGAGAGACAGAGAGAGACATAGAGAGACACACAGAGAGACCGAGAGAGACAGAGTGAGACCATGAGAGACAGAGAGAGACAGAGAGAGACACAGAGAGACAGAGAGAGACACACAGAGAGAGACAGAGACAGAGAGAGACAGAGATAGAGAGACAGAGACACAAAGAGACACAAAGAGATACACAGAGTTACACAGAGAGAGACAGAGACAAGGAGAGAGACAGAGAGAGACAGAGACAAAGTGAAAGAGACTGAGACAGACAGAGAGACAGAGAGAGACAGAGACATACAGAGAGAGACATAGAGAGTCAGAGAGAGACACAGAGAGAGACAAACAAAAACAGAGAGAGAGACAGAGAGAGAGACTGAGATATAGAGACAGAGACACAGAGATACACATAGAGAGACACAGAGAAAGACAGAGAAAGAAAGAGAGACAGAGACAGAGTGAGAGAGACTGAGAGAGACAGAGAGACGGACAGAGATAGACAGAGACTAAGAGAGAGACAGAGAGAGACAGAGATAGAGACAGAGAGAGACAGAAAGTGAGACAGAGAGAGTGATAGACACAGAGAGAGACACAGAGAGAGATAGAGAGATAGGTAGAAAGAGAGAGACAAAGAGAGAGACAGAGAGAGAAGGAGAGAGACAGAGAGAGAGACAGACAGAGACAGAGAGTGTCAGAGAGAGACAGAGAGAGACAGAGACAAAGAGAGAGACAGATAGAGACAGAGACAGAGTGAGAGAGACTGAGAAACAGAGAGAGACACAGAGATAGACAATGAGAGACAGAGAGAGACACAGAGGGAGACAGAGAGAGACAGAGAGAGACAGAGAGAAACAGAGATAGAGAGACAGAGACACAGAGATACACAAGAGAGACACAGAGAGAGACAGAGACAAAGAGAGAGACAGAGACAGAGTAAGAGTGACTGAGAGAGACAGAGAGACGGACAGTTAGAGACAAAGACAAAGAGAGAAGCAAAAGAGAAAAAGAGATAGAGACAGAGAGAGACAGACAGAGAGACAGAGAGAGTGATAGAGAGACACAGAGAGAGACACATGGAGAGATAGAGAGGTAGACAGAGAGAGATCAAGAGAGAGACAGAGAGAGAAGGAGAGAGAGAGACATAGAGAAACAGAGAGAGACAGAGAGAGACCTAGAGAGACAGAGAGAGACATAGAGAGACACAGAGAGAGACAGAGAGACAAAGAGAGACAGAGAGAGACAGAGAGAGACACACGAAACAGATAGAGACATAGAGAGACACAGAGAGAGACAGAGAGAGACAGGAGATAAACAGGGAGAGATAGAG
Organism: Mus caroli; assembly: GCF_978045245.1. Classification (NCBI taxonomy): domain Eukaryota; kingdom Metazoa; phylum Chordata; class Mammalia; order Rodentia; family Muridae; genus Mus; species Mus caroli. Next base: position 16,020,130 of record NW_028227276.1, on the reverse strand, counting down.
AGGTAGACAGAGAGAGACAAAGAGAGAGACAGAGAGAGACAAAGAGAGAAGAGAGAGACAGAGATAGAGACAGAGAGAGACAGAGAGAGACATAGAGAGACACACGAAACAGATAGAGACATAGAGAGACACAGAGAGAGACAGAGAGAGACAGAGAGAGACAAAGAGAGAGACAGAGAAGACAGAGAGAGACACAGAGAGACACAGAGAGAGACAAAGAGAGACAGAGAGAGACAGAGATAGAGACAGAGAGAGACAGAGATAGAGACATAGAGAGACAGAGAGAGACAGAGATAGAGACAGAGAGACAGAGAGAGATGAGAGAGACACACAGAGAGACAGAGAGAGACAGAGAGAGACTGAGAGAGACAGAGATAGAGACTGAGAGAGACAGAGAGATACAGAGAGGGAGGGAGACAGAGAGAGACAAAGAGAGACAGAGAGAGACAGAGAGAGAGACACACGAAACAGATAGAGACAAAGAGAGACACAGAGAGAGACAGAGAGAGACAGGAGATAAACAGGGAGAGACAGAGTTAGAGACAGAGAGAAACCGAGAGAGACAATGAGAGACAGAGAGAGACAGAGAGAGACAGAGAGAGACAGAGAAAGACACAGAGAGAGACACAGAGAGAGACAGAGACAGAGAGAGAGACAGAGATAGAGAGACAGAGACACAAAGAGACACATAGAGATACACAGAGAGACACAGAGAGAGACAGAGACAAAGAGAGAGACAGAGACAGAGTGAGAGAGACTGAGAGAGACAGAGAGACAAACAGAGATAGACAGAGACTAAGAGAGATACAGAGAGAAACAGAGATATAAACAGAGAGAGACAGAAAGAGAGAAAGAGAGAGTGATAGGCACAGAGAGAGACACAGAGAGAGATAGAGAGGTAGACAGAGAGGGACAAAGAGAGAGACAGAGAGAGACAAAGAGAGAGGCAAAGAGAGACAGAGACAAAGAGAGAGACAGAGAGAGACAGAGACAAAGTGAGAGAGACTGAGAGACAGAGAGAGACAGAGAGAGACAGAGAGTGACAATGAGAGACAGAGAGAGACCCAGAGGGAGACAGAGAGAGACAGAGAGAGACAGAGAGAAATAGAGATAGAGAGACAGAGACACAGAGATACACAAGAGAGACACAGAGAGAGACAGAGACAAAGAGAGAGACAGAGACAGAGTGAGAGTGACTGAGAGAGACAGAGAGACCGACAGAGAGAAACAGAGACAAATAGAGAAACAGAGAGAGACAGAGATAGAGACAGAGAGAGACAGAGAGAGAGACAGAGAGAGTGATAGAGAGACACAGAGAGAGACACAGAGAGAGACAGAGAGAGAGAGAGACAGAGCGAGACAAAGAGAGACAGAGAGAGTCAGAGAGAGAGACAGAGAGAGACATAGAGAGACACACAGAGAGACCGAGAGAGACAGAGTGAGACCATGAGAGACAGAGAGAGACAGAGAGAGACACAGAGAGACACAGAGAGACAGAGAGACACACAGAGAGAGACAGAGACAGAGAGAGACAGAGATAGAGAGACAGAGACACAAAGAGACACATAGAGATACACAGAGTTACACAGAGAGAGACAGAGACAAGGAGAGAGACAGAGAGAGACAGAGACAAAGTGAAAGAGACTGAGACAGACAGAGAGACAGAGAGAGACAGAGACATACAGAGAGAGACATAGAGAGTCAGAGAGAGACACAGAGAGAGACAAACAAAGACAGAGAGAGAGACAGAGAGAGAGACTGAGATATAGAGACAGAGACACAGAAATACACATAGAGAGACACAGAGAGAGACACATGGAGAGATAGAGAGGTAGACAGAGAGAGATAAAGAGAGAGACAGAGAGAGACAGAGAGAGAGACAGAGAAGACAGAGAGAGACACAGAGAGAGACAGAGAGAGACTGAGAGGGACAGAGATAGAGACTGAGAAAGACAGAGAGAGACACAGAGAGAGACTGAGTGAGACAGAGAGACAGAGAAGACAGAGAGAGACACAGAGAGAGACAGAGAGAGACAGAGAGAGACAGAGAGACACAAAGAGAGAGACAGAGAGACTGAGAGAGACAGAGATAGAGACTGAGAGAGACAGATAGAGACAGAGAGAGACAGAGAGAGACAGAGAGAGACAGAGAGAGACAGAGATAGAGACAGAGAGAGACAGAGAGAGAGACAGAGATAGAGAGAGACAGAGAGAGACCTAGAGAGACAGAGAGAGACAGAGATAGAGACAGAGAGATACAGTGAGAGAGACAGAGAGAGACACACAGAGAGACAGAGAGAGACAGAGATAGAGACAGAGAGAGACAGAGAGATACAGAGAGGGAGGGAGACAGAGAGAGACCGAGAGAGACACAGAGGGAGACAGAGAGAGACAGAGATAGAGACAGAGAGAGACAGAGAGAGAGACAGACATAGACAGAGAGAGAGAGAGAGACAGAGAGAGACATAGAGAGACAGAGAGAGACAAAGAGAGACAGAGAGAGAAGGAGAGAGAGAGACATAGAGAAACAGAGAGAGACAGAGAGAGACCTAGAGAGACAGAGAGAGACATAGAGAGACACAGAGAGAGACAGAGAGACAGAGAGAGACAGAGATAGAAACAGAGAGAGACAGAGACAAAGAGAGAGACAGAGAGAGACATAGACAGAGAGAGAGTCTGAGAGAGACCAAGAGAGACACAGAGGGAGACAGAGAGAGACAGAGATAGAGACAGAGATAGAGACAGAGAGAGACACACAGAGAGACAGAGAGAGACTGAGAGAGACTGAGAGAGACAGAGATAGAGACTGAGAGAGACAGAGAGAGACAGAGAGGGAGGGAGACAGAGAGAGACAAAGATAGACAGAGAGAGACAGAGAGAGAGACACAGGAAACAGATAGAGACATAGAGAGACACACAGAGAGACAGAGAGAGATAGAGAGATAAACAGGGAGAGACAGAGATAGAGACAGAGAGAGAACGATAGAGACAGAGAGAGACAGAGAGAGACAGATAGAGACAATGAGAGACAGAGAGAGACACAGAGGGAGACAGAGATAGTCAATGAGAGACAGAGAGAGACACAGAGGGAGATAGAGAGAGACATAAAGAGACAGAGAGAAACAGAGATAGAGAGACGGAGACACAAGAAACACAAGAGAGACACAGAGAGAGACAGAGACAGAGTAAGAGTGTCTGAGAGAGACAGAGAGACGGACAGTTAGAGACAGAGACAAAGAGAGAAACAGAGAGAAAAAGAGATAGAGACAGAGAGAGACAGACAGAGAGACAGAGAGAGTGATAGAGAGATACAGAGAGAGACACATGGAGAGATAGAGAGAGACAGAGAGAGAGACAGAGAAGACAGAGAGAGACACAGAGAGAGACAGAGAGAGACTGAGAGAGACAGAGATAGAGACTGAGAGAGACAGAGAGAGACACAGAGAGAGACAGAGAGAGACAGAGAGACAGAGAAGACAGGGAGAGACACAGAGAGAGACAGAGAGAGACAGAGAGAGACAGAGAGAGACAGAGAGAGACTGAGAGAGACAGAGATAGAGACTGTGAGAGACAGATAGAGACAGAGAGAGACAGAGAGAGACAGAGATAGAGACAGAGAGAGAGACAGAGATAGATAGAGAGACAGAGAGAGACCTAGAGAGACAGAGAGAGACAGAGATAGAGACAGAGAGATACAGTGAGAGAGACAGAGAGAGACACACAGAGAGACAGAGAGAGACAGAGAGAGACAGAGAGATACAGAGAGGGAGGGAGACAGAGAGAGACAGAGAGAGACCGAGAGAGACACAGAGGGAGACAGAGAGAGACAGAGATAGAGACAGAGAGAGACAGAGAGAGAGACAGACATAGACAGAGAGAGAGAGAGACAGAGAGAGACATAGAGAGACAGAGAGAGACAGAGAGAGACAGAGAGAGAAGGAGAGAGAGAGACATAGAGAAACAGAGAGAGACAGAGAGATACAGAGAGGGAGGGAGACAGAGAGAGACAGAGAGAGACAGAGAGAGACACAGAGGGAGACAGAGAGAGACAGAGATAGAGACAGAGAGAGACAGAGAGAGACATAGAGAGACACAGAGAGTGACAGAGAGAGAAAGAGAGACAGAGAGAGATAGAGATAGAGAAAGAGAGAGACAGAGACAAAGAGAGAGACAGAGAGAGACATAGACAGAGAGAGAGACTGAGACCGAGAGAGACACAGAGGGAGACAGAGAGTGACAGAGATAGAGACAGAGATAGAGACAGAGAGAGACACACAGAGAGATAGAGAGAGACAGAGAGAGACTGAGAGAGACAGAGATTGAGACTGAGAGAGACAGAGAGAGACAGAGAGGGAGGGAGACAGAGAGAGACAAAGAGAGACAGAGAGAGACAGAGAGAGAGACACAGGAAACAGATAGAGACATAGAGAGACACACAGAGAGACAGAGAGAGACAGAGAGATTAACAGGGAGAGACAGAGATAGAGACAGAGAGAGACCGATAGAGACAGAGAGAGACAGAGAGAGACAGAGAGAGACAATGAGAGACAGAGAGAGACACAATGAGAGACAAAGTGTGACACAGAGGGAGACAGAGAGAGACAGAGAGAGACAGAGAGAAACAGAGATAGAGAGACAGAGACACAGAGATACACAAGAGAGACACAGAGAGAGGCAGAGACAAAGAGAGAGACAGAGACAGAGTGAGAGTGACTGATAGAGACAGAGAGAAAGACAGTTAGAGATAGAGACAAAGAGAGAAACAGAGAGAATCAGAGATAGAGACAGAGAGAAACGGAGAGAGAGACAGAGATAGTAATAGAGAGACACAGAGAGAGACACAGGGAGAGATAGAGAGGTAGACAAAGAGAGACAAAGAGAGAGACAGAGAGAGACAGAGATAGAGACTGAGAGAGACAGAGAAAGACACAGAGAGAGACAGAGAGAGACAGAGGGAGAGACAGAGAAGACAGAGAGAGACAGAGAGAGACAGAGAGAGACAGAGAGAGACAGAAATAGAGACAGAGAGAGACACACAGAGAGACAGAGAGAGTCAGAGAGAGACTGAGAGAGACAGAGATAGAGACTGAGAGAGACAGAGAGATACAGAGAGGGAGGGAGACAGAGAGAGATAAAGAGAGACAGAGAGAGACAGAGAGAGACACACGAAACAGATAGAGACATCGAGAGACACAGAGAGAGATAGAGAGAGAGGTAGACAAAGAGAGAGACAGAGAGAGACAGAGATAGAGACAGAGAGAGACAGAGAGACAGAGAGAGACACCGAGAGAGACAGAGAGAGACTGAGAGACACAGAGATAGAGACTGAGAGAGACAGAGAAAGACAGAGAGAGAGGGAGACAGAGAGAGACAAAGAGAGACAGAGAGATAGACAGAGAGAGACAGAGAGAGACAGAGAGGGACACAGAGGGAGACAGAGAGAGACTGAGAGAGACAGGATAGAGACTGAGAGAGACAGAGAGATAGGCAGAGAAGACAGAGAGAGACACAGAGAGAGACAAACAAAGACAGAGAGAGAGACAGAGAGAGAGACTGAGATATAGAGACAGAGACACAGAGATACACATAGAGAGACACAGAGAGAGACAGAGAAAGAAGGAGAGACAGAGACAGAGTGAGAGAGACAGAGAGAGACACAGAGAGACACAGAGAGAGACAGAGAGAGACTGAGAGAGACAGAGATAGAGACTGAGAGAGATAGAAAGAGACACAGGGAAAGACAGAGAGAGACAGAGAGAGACAGAGAGAGACAGAGAGGGACAGAGAGAGACAGAGAGAGTGATAGATTGACACAGAGAGAGACACAGAGTGAGATAGAGAGAGAGGTAGACATAGAGAGACAAAGAGAGAGACAGAGCGAGGCAAAGAGAGAGATAGAGAGAGCGACAAAGAGAGACAGAGAGAGACAGAAAACCGAAAAGAGAGAGAGACAGAGAGAGACAGAGAAGGAGTGAGAGAGTCTGAGAGAGACAGATAGAGACAAAGACAGAGTGAGAGAGACTGAGAGAGACAGACAGAGAGACAGAGAGAGAGAGGGAGACAGAGAAAGACAGAGAGAGACAGAGACAGAGAGAATCAGAGATAGAGACAGAGAGACAGAGAGATAGACAGAGAAGACAGAGAGAGAGACAGAGAGAGACAAACAAAGACAGAGAGAGAGACAGAGAGAGAGAGACAGAGAGAGAGAGGGAGACAGAGAAAGACAGAGAGAGACAGAGACAGAGAGAATCAGAGACAGAGTGAGAGAGACAGAGAGAGACACAGAGAGAGACAGAGAGAGACTGAGAGAGACAGAGATAGAGACTGAGAGAGACAGAAAGAGACACAGGGAGAGACAGAGAGAGACAGAGACAGAGAGATACAGAGAGAGATAGAGATAGACACAATGAGAGATAGAGAGAGACAGAGAGAGACACAGTGAGAGACAGAGAGAGACAGAGAGAGACACAGAGAGAGACAGAGCGACAGAGTGATAAAAAGAGAGAGACAGAGATAGAGACAGAGAGAGACGGAGAGGGACAGAGAGAGACAATGAGAGAAAGAGAGAGAAAGAGAGAGACAGAGATAGAGACAGAGAGAGACAAAGACAGTGTGAGAGAGACTGAGAGAGACAGAGAGAGAGACAGAGAGAGACAGAGAGAGACAGAGAGAGACAGAGACAGAGAGAAACAGAGATAGAGACAGAGAGACAGAGAGAGACAGAGAGATACAGAGAGAGACAGAGATAGACACAGTAAGAGATAGAGAGAGACAGAGAGAGACACTGAGAGAGACAGAGTGATAAACAGAGAGAGACAGAGATAGAGACAGAGGGAGAC
>NW_028227276.1:16000791-16008291 GCF_978045245.1 Mus caroli | reverse complement strand
AGAGAGAGACAAAGAGAGACAGAGAGAGACAGAGAGAGAGACAGAGAGAGACATAGATAGGGACAGAGAGAGACAGAGAGAGACAGAGAGAGACAGAGAGAGACTGAGAGAGACAGAGATAGAGACTGAGAGAGACAGAGAGAGACAGAGACAGAGAGAGACAGAGAGAGTGAGAAAGAACAGAGAGAGACACAGAGAGAGATAGAGAGAGAGGTAGAAAGAGAGAGACAAAGAGAGAGACAGAGCGAGGCAAAGAGAGAGACAGAGAGAGAGAGACAGAGAGAGACAGAGAGAGACAGAGAGAGACAGAGAGATACAGAGGAAGAGACTGAGAGAGAGACAGAGAGAGACAGAAAACCGAAAAGTGAGAGAGAAAGAGAGAGAAAGAGAAGGAGTGAAAGAGTCTGAGAGAGACAGATAGAGACAAAGACAGAGTGAGAGAGACTGAGAGAGACAGAGAGAGAGACAGAGAAAGAGAGAGGGAGACAGAGAAAGACAGAGACAGAGAGAGACACAGAGAGAGACAGAGAGAGACAGCGAGAGACAGAGAGAGACAGAGAGAGACAGAGATAGAGACAGAGAGAGACAGAGATAGAGAAAGAGACAGAGAGAGACTGAGAGATACAGAGAGAGACAGAGAGAGAGAGAGAGAGACAGAGAGAGACAGAGATAGAGACAGAGAGACAGAGAGAGACACAGAGAGAGACAGAGCGACAGAGTGATAAACAGAGAGAGACAGAGATAGAGACAGAGAGAGATGGAGAGAGACAGAGAAAGACAGAGAGAGACAGAGAGAGGCACAGAGAGAGACAGAGAGAGACAGCGAGAGACAGAGAGAGACAGAGAGAGACAGAGAGAGACAGAGATAGAGACAGAGAGACACAGAGAGAGACAGAGAGAGAGACACAGAGAAACAGAGAGAGACTGTGAGAGACAGAGATAGAGACAGAGAAAGACAAAGAGAGAGACCGAGAGAGACAGAGAGAAATAGATAGAGACATAGAGAGACACAGAGAGAGACAGAGAGGGGCAACGAGATAAACAGAGAGAGACATAGATAGAGACAGAGAGATACGGAGAGAGACAGAGAGAGTCAATGAGAGACAGAGAGAGACATAGAGAGACAGAGATAGAGAAAGAGAGAGACAGAGACAAAGAGAGAGACAGAGAGAGACAGAGACAGAGTGAGAGAGACTGAGAGACTGAGAGAGACAGAGAGAGACAGAGAGAGACAGAGATAGAGACAGAGAGAGACAGAGATAGAGGAAGAGACAGAGAGAGACTGAGAGATACAGAGAGAGACAGAGAGAGACAGAGAGAGAGACAGACAGAGAGAGAGAGAGACAGAGAGAGACAGAGATAGAGACAGAGAGACAGAGAGAGACAGAGAGAGAGACAGAGCGACAGAGTGATAAACAGAGAGAGACAGAGATAGAGACAGAGAGAGATGGAGAGAGACAGAGAGAGTCAATGAGAGACAGAGAGAGACAGAGATAGAGACAGAGAGAGACAAAGACAGAGTAAGAGAGAGACTGAGAGAGACAGAGAGAGAGACAGAGACAGAGTGAGAGAGACTGAAAGAGACAGAGAGACAAACAGAGAGAGACAGAGACTAAGAGAGAGACAGAGAGAGACAGAGATATAAACAGAGAGAGACAGAAAGAGAGACAGAGAGAGTGATAGACACAGAGAGAGATAGAGAGAGAAGTAGACTGTGGGAAGCCACATGTGCTGTTGCAGAGTGGCACAGGCTTCTGCTGGCCACCACGCATACATAGGCAGGAAAGTTTTTTGCCAAGATGAGGTTTTGAGAATTGACCAAAATTGACCAATCAGAAGAGAGAGAAAGTAACCAATCAGATAAGAGAGAAAGTAACCAATCAGAAGAGAGAAAGTAACCAATCAGATAAGAGAGAAAGTAACCAATCAGATGTAAGAATGCAAATGAGGTTGTAAATATCAACCAAACACAACACAATCCGGGTGTGAGACACGCCTCTCCTAGGCCTATATAAAGCAGCACCAGGGCTGGGCTAAGGGTCTTTTCGCCTCTGCAATCAAGCTCTCCCAATAAACGCGTGCAGAAGGATCCTGTTGCAGCGTCGTTCTTGCTGGTCGAGTCGGACGCGCGCAAGAAGTGGTGCCGAAACCCGGGACGAAACATCTTCAGGCACGAGCGAAGACCCCCTGCTACAGGGAGGATTCAGAACTGCATCGCGGGGAAGGAGCGGTTAATAAAGGTTCCCGTAAAACAGGCTGCTGAGAAGGATCCGGCGTGGGTTCAGAACTCTTCAGCTGGGGAGCGGTGTTAATAAAGTGTTCCTGCAAAACAGACTGCTGAGAAGGATTCAACTGCGTGGATTCAGAACTCTTCAGCTGAGGAACGGTGGTACTGGTAAGTATAAAGAAATTAAGGTAAGTCTCTGAGAGGTATGCTTTCTTACGCAGTAGGTGTAGGAGTACCAGGAAGGCATATCAGAAACAGAGAGAAAGGAAAAAGAAGACGTGCGCAGAAAAATAAGTAACTTAAGAAATATAAAAAAAGAGAAAAAGAAAGGAAGCTAAAAATAAAGATACAAAGGATAATATAAAATATAAAGATACAAAGGATAATATAAAGATACAAAGGATAATATAAAGATATAAAGGATAATATAAAAAATGAAGAACAAAAAATTAAGTCAATTTACCCTCCTCGAGGACTTTGACTAAAGAGGCAGCCTTCATCAAAGGCTTAATGAAAGCTCTCAGGGAAAGAGGAGTAACTATTAGAAGTAGCCACTGTGCAGAATTCCCAGAAGAAAGAGAAAAAATGAAAATAAGCTATTTCAGAGCCCTCCTAGGGACAGAAGGAAAATGGGAGACGTCCTGCTTCCTCTCTGACTCCTATGGAGAGATTCTTAGCTCTGGTTAGGATATCTGTGTCCCTTTGAGCTATCTATTGTCTGTTTTTGGTGCACCAAATTGTCTATATGTTTGTCAATTCATGTTTGGATGATTGAATGATGTTCTGTGTTTCATGTTGAAAAATAATAAAAAGCAGTCTCAGTCTGCACAGCAAAAATTGACAAGTTAGCTGCATGGTGGCTGGGAGTCAAGTACAGCTGAAAAAGCCCTGTTGAGGGCCAATTGCAAATGGAGCTTTTAAAGGGGCAGGCAGCCTTTTGCTTATAACAGAAAGTTAGCTTAAAATTGGAAACTCAAGGTTGGAGTCATTCTAAACAACATGAACGAACCCAAGAAAACAGGTCATATGCAAAAGCAGTGTACAAAGGGTAGAAAGAATAGGTTTGAAAAGAAAGTACACGTCTTTACAAATAGAAGGAAAAACCTTTCAAGGTATAATGGATACAGGAGCAGATAAAAGCATTATATCTAGTAATTGGTGGCCTGCTTCTTGGCCTGTTAATCAATCGTCACATAGCTTACAAGGATTAGGATATGAGGCTACACCAACTATAAGTGCAAAATACTTACAATGGAAAGATAAAGAAGGAAGGACAGGGCTTTTTCAACCTTATGTACTCCCTTTACCTGTAAACTTATGGGGAAGAGATGTGATGTCAGCCATGAACTTTATACTGACAAATGATTATTCTCAGAAAAGCAAGGAAATGATGAAAGGAATGGGATATATACCTGGACTAGTTCTAGGAAAAAGTTTACAAGGTAGAATTTCACCAGTTAAAGCCACAGTAAAAGCAGATAAGAAAGGGCTGGGTTTTTTCTAGGGGCCACTGAGGAGCCTTTGCCCATTCCGTGGTGTACAGAGGACACGGTGTGGGTGCCTCAGTGGTCTTTATCCTCTGAGAAATTAAAAGCAGCTAAAGAATTAGTACAAGAACAATTAGACTTGGGACATGTAGAACCCACACAATCACCCTGGAACACCCCTATTTTTGTTGTAAAGAAAAAGTCAGGTAAATGGAGATTGTTACATGACCTCAGAGCCATTAATGCACAAATGCAAGTTATGGGTCCCGTACAAAGAGGACTCCCCCTACTTTCAGCTCTACCTAAGGATTGGAAAATTATAGTAGTAGATATTAAGGATTGTTTCTTTTCCATTCCGTTAAATGAGAAAGATAAACCTAGATTTGCATTTACCCTACCTTCTGTTAATCATATGGAGCCTAATAAAAGGTATCAATGGCGAGTGTTACCCCAAGGAATGGCAAATAGCCCTACCATATGTCAATTATATGTAGGAAAAGCTTTACAACCAGTTAGAGATGGTTTCCCCTCCTTAAAAATTTGTCATTATATGGACGACATTGTGATTTGTGGACCTGAAGAAGAAAGTATACAGCGAGCATATGGCTTTCTTAATGAAACTTTAAAAAATAATGGCTTGATTATTGCACCCGAAAAGGTGCAGCAGTCTAATGTTAGTCAATTTTTAGGAGCCACTATTACTTTACAGTGTGTTACCCCACAAAAGATTAGTATAAGAAAAGATCATCTAAAGACATTAAATGATTTTCAAAAATTATTAGGAGATATAAATTGGATTTGACCTTATTTAAGGATCCCTACTTCGGAATTAAAACCTCTATTTCAAATTTTAGAAGGTGAATCACATATTACCTCATTGAGACAATTAACACCTGAGGCTTCTGATGTTCTTAGGAAGGTAGAAGAAGCAATCCAAACAGCACAGCTAAATCGTATAAATGAGCAAAAACCTTTTTTGCCTATGCATATTACGAACCATAAATTTGCCAACTGCTGTATTATGGCAAGATGGTCCTCTAGTATGGATACATCCACATATATCCCCTAATAAGACTATAGAGCATTATCCCACCATGGTGGCAAATATGGCCCATAAAGGCATAAAAAGTTCAATTACTCACTTTGGAAAAATGCTGGATAGCATAATTGTCCCCTATACTGCTGCACAAATGCAAACATTGTGTGCGACTATAGATGAATGGGCTATTCTTAGATGCAGTTATTCTGGTTTAATTGATAATCATTATCCTAAACATCCTTTATTACATTTTCTGTTATTACATCCAGTTATATTTCCAAAGGTAACGGCTAACACTCCTATAAAGGGAGCCATTGATATTTATACAGATGGATCCAAAACAGGGATTGGAAGTTATGTGATTAATGAAAAGGCTGTAAGGTTGCAATTTACACCAGGAGCCCCTCAATTGGTAGAATGTTTGGTGGTTTTAGAAGTCTTTAAAAGATTTCTTATGCCCATAAATATTATCTCTGATTCTGTTTATGTGGTTAATGCTGTACTAATGTTAGAGACTGTTGGAAATTTTAAGCAGTCTAGTCCAGTAACTGAAACTTTGAGGAAAATACAAAATTGTATTTTGATGCGTGAGCACCCCTTTTATATTCAACATATTAGAGCACATACATCATTACCTGGACCTATGGTTAAGGGTAATGCAATTGCTGATTCAGCCACCAGAGATACGGTTTTCCTATCACAAAATTCTATAGAAAGTGCAAAAAATTTTCATCAACTTTATCATGTCCCTGCTTCTACATTACGACAAAAGTTTAAGCTCACACGAACAGAAGCTCGAGATATTGTCCTCCAGTGTGGTAGGTGTGTAGAATTCATTAATGCACCTTCCGTGGGCGTTAATCCTCGCGGAGTGCGACCCCTAGATGTTTGGCAAATGGACGTCACGCATATCCCAGCTTTTGGGAAATTACAATATGTACATGTGTCCATCGATACCAGTTCTGGTGTCCTACATGCCTCTCCCTTGTCAGGGGAAAAAGCAGTTCATGTCATATCTCATTGCTTAGAGGCTTGGGCTGCATGGGGTAAGCCCCTAGTGCTAAAGACAGATAATGGTCCTGCATATACTTCTTCTAAATTTAGCCAATTTTGCAAACAAATGCAAGTGAAACATATTACTGGACTGCCCTATAATCCACAGGGCCAAGGCATCATTGAGAGAGCTCATCATACTTTGAAACAATATTTGCAAAAACAGAAAGGGGGAATAGAGGCTATGACGCCAAAGATGGCTCTATCCCTTACAATATTTACTCTTAATTTTTTAAAATTGGATGATGCTGGAAGATCACCAGCCGAAAGGCACGGACAATGGCCTCAATCGCCCAATGAAATGGTCAAATGGAAAAATGTCCTTGATAATAAATGGTATGGCCCGGATCCTATCTTAATCAGATCCCGGGGAGCTATTTGTGTTTTTCCACAGGGTGAAGAAAATCCACTTTGGGTCCCGACGCGACTGACAAGGACCGTAAAAGAGCAAGATGAATCCCAAGATGATCCTGCTATTCCTGCTCCTGATGATTGAGACCGGGATAAGTATACCTTTGTGGGCCATAGTAAGATCATGGCCAGTACCTTTACCGGTACATTCCAATTCTTCCACCTTGCCTTTGTTTTATGCAACAGAATGTTTTCTGGATGCGCCTTGTGCACGACAAACTCCTCAAGAGCCACGGGTGTATAATAGTATGAGTTTTCATTTAAATTATACACTATGCTTTGTGCATGATGTGGATAGACCTTTTACACCCTGTATATTTTTAAAGAAAAAGGTTATCTCTAATTGGGCAGACCCCATTATCCAAAATAAAGTGAGCTCTGAAGTGTTACTTAATGCTTTAACGCAAGTCGTCCAAGGAGAGCAATTAGGCTCAGGTGATGTTGGAAATAATATAACTTCACCTATAAACATCACCACTATTATGATAAAGGGAAAGGTGACTATTCCCAAAAGATCACGATGGCCTGTTGGCAATGCTACTGCTAAACGCAGCGTGCCCTGGTGTCATCCGGACCTCACATTTCCTATAGTTTTTTCACCTTGTCAATCAAAAATTTTTCCTCGAAAAGAAATAGCAAAGGGTTTTGCTTTGTCACCTCCTTTAGATTTTTCTGTAATGAATGATAAGGAAGATGCTACAGGAAAAGAAAATATTTGGCCATATTACCAATGGATTTTAAGTAATGAGGCAGGTGCTAGTACCAGTCTGTCAGCCTTTGCACTGCTGACTGGCACCTTTCATGAGATACTGAATGTTTCTGCCACACTTTCCAATACCTCTGCTCATTTAGATAATGTGACAACTAATAGTTATCAGAAATATGACTACCTCTCCAGTAGAAGTTTGTGTTAATCCTCCATTTTTCTTTATATTGGCTGAATTTCAAAATGATACAGAATGGTTAGATTATACAAATATCACTTGTTTTTTGACGCAATGCTGGAATGGAACCAAATCCTTAGCCTTAGTGGTACAGCTACCAATCTTGGTCCCTGTACCTGTTGAGGCAGATCCAGAGAAGTTCCCAATAATGAGTCTAATTAGACAGAAGAGAGATTTTGGAATCACAGCTGCCATTGTCACTGCCATTGTAGTGTCTGCAGCATCAGCGGTTACCGCAGGAATTGCTATGGCCAATCAAGTTAATAGTGCTGATACCATTAGTCAGATAGCAGAAAAAACGTCTGAGGCATTGCTCACTCTGCAAAGGGTGGATTCTCA
>NW_028227276.1:15985791-15995791 GCF_978045245.1 Mus caroli | reverse complement strand
GAGACAGAGTGAGAGAGAATGAGAGAGACAGAGAGACGGACAGAGAGAGACAGAGACTAAGAGAGAGACAGAGAGAGACAGAGTTAGAGACAGAGAGAGACAGAAAGTGAGACAGAGAGAGTGATAGACACAGAGAGAGACACAGAGACTGATAGAGAGAGAGGTAGAAAGAGAGAGACAAAGAGAGAGACAGAGAGAGAAAGAGAGAGATAGAGAGAGAGACAGACAGAGACAGAGAGTGTCAGAGAGAGACAGAGAGAGACAAAGACAAAGAGAGAGACAGATAGAGATAGAGACAGAGTGAGAGAGACTGAGAAACAGAGAGAGACACAGAGAGAGACAATGAGAGACAGAGAGAGACACAGAAGAGACAGAGAGAGACAGAGAGAGACAGAGAGAAACAGAGATAGAGAGACAGAGACACAGAGATACACAAGAGAGACACAAAGAGAGACAGAGACAAAGAGAGACAGAGACAGAGTGAGAGTGACTGAGAGAGACAGAGAGACGGACAGGGAGAGACAGAGACAGAGAGAGAAACAGATAGAGACATAGAGAGACACAGAGAGAGATAGAGAGAGAGGTAGACAAAGAGAGAGAAAGAGAGAGACAGAGAGAGACAGAGATAGAGACAGAGAGAGACAGAGAGAGACAGAGAGAGACACTGAGAGAGACAGAGAGAGACTGAGAGACACAGATAGAGACTGAGAGAGACAGAGAAAGACAGAGAAAGACATAGAGAGAGGGAGAGAGAGAGAGACAAAGAGAGTCAAAGAGAGACAGAGAGATAGACAGAGACAGAGAGAGACACAGAGAGAGACAGAGAGAGACTGAGAGAGACAGAGATAGAGACTGAGATAGACAGAGAGATAGACAGAGAAGACAGAGAGACACAGAGAGAGAAAGGAGAGACAGAGAGAGACTGAGAGAGACAGAGATAGAGACTGAGAGAGACTGAGAGAGACAGAGAGACTGAGAGAGACAGAGATAGGGACAGAGATAGGGACAGAGAGAGACAGAGAGAGACACAGAGAGAGACAGAGAGACACAGAGTAACTGAGAGAGACAGAGATAGAGACTGAGAGAGACAGAGAGAGACAGAGACAGAGAGAGACAGAGAGAGTGATAGATTGACACAGAGAGAGACACAGAGAGAGATAGAGAGAGAGGTAGACATAGAGAGACAAAGAGAGAGACAGAGCGAGGCAAAGAGAGAGACAGAGAGAGAGAGACAGAGAGAGACAGAGTGAGACAGAGAGAGAGGCAGAGAGAGATACAGAGAGAGACAGAGAGAAACAGAGGGAGAGACTGAGAGAGAGACAGAGAGAGACAGAAAACCGAAAAGAGAGAGAGACAGAGAGACAGAGAAGGAGTGAGAGAATCTGAGAGAGACAGATAGAGACAAAGACAGAGTGAGAGAGACTGAGAGAGACAGAGAGAGAGACAGAGAGAGAGAGGGAGACAGAGAAAGACAGAGAGAGACAGAGACAGAGAGAATCAGAGTTAGAGACAGAGAGACAGAGAGAGACAGAGAGAGACAGAGAGAGACACAGAGAGAGATAGAGCGACAGAGTGATAAACAGAGAGAGAGAGAGATAGAGACAGAGAGAGACGGAGAGAGACAGAGAGAGACAATGAGAGACAGAGAGAGAAAGAGAGAGACAGAGATAGAGACAGAGAGAGACAAAGACAGAGTGAGAGAGACTGAGAGAGACAGAGAGAGAGACAGAGAGAGACAGAGAGAGACAGAGACAGAGAGAAACAGAGATAGAGACAGAAGAGACAGAGAGATACAGAGAGAGACAGAGATAGACACCGTAAGAGATAGAGAGAGACAGAGAGAGACACAGAGAGAGACAGAGAGACAGAGTGATAAACAGAGAGAGACAGAGATAGAGACAGAGAGAGACAGAGGGAGACACAGAAAGACAAAGAGAGACAGAGAGAGACACGGAAGGAGACAGAGAGAGACAGAGAGAGACAGAGAGAAACAGAGATAGAGAGACAGAGACACAGAGATACACAAGAGAGACACAAAGAGAGACAGAGACAAAGAGAGACAGAGACAGAGTGAGAGTGACTGAGAGAGACAGAGAGACGGACAGGGAGAGACAGAGACAGAGAGAAACAGAGAGAGACAGAGATAGAGACAGAGAGAGACAGAGGGAGACTGAGAGAGACAGAGATTAAGACAGAGAGAGACCGAGAGAGACAGAGAGAGAGGGAGACAGAGAGAGAAAAAGAAGACAGAGAGAGACAGAGACAAAGAGAGAGACAGAGAGAGACAGAGACAGTGAGAGAGACTGAGAGAGACAGAGATAGAGACACATAGAGAGACAGAGAGAGACAGAGAGAGACAGAGAGAGACAGAGATAGAGACAGAGAGAGACAGAGATAGAGACTGAGATAGACAGAAAGAGAGACAGAGAGAGACAGATAGAGACTGAGAGTGACCGAGGTAGAGACAGAGAGAGACATAGAGAGAGACAGAGAGAGACAGAGAAAGACACAGAGAGAGACAGAGAGAGACATAGTGAGAGATAGAGAGAGACAGAGAGAGACACAGAGAGAGACAGAGCGACAGAGTGAAAAACAGAGATAGACAGAGATAGAGCCAGAGAGAGACAGAGGGAGACAGAGAAATACAGAGAGAGACACAGAGAGAGACAGAGAGAGACAGAGAGAGACTGAGAGAGACAGAGATAAAGACAGAGAGAGACACAGAGAGAGACAGAGAGAGACAGAGAGAGACTAAGAGAGACAGAGATTAAGACAGAGAGAGACAGAGAGAGAGGGAAACAGAGAGAGACAGAAAGAGACAGTGACAGAGACAGAGAGAGACAGAGATAGAGAGAGATAGACAGAGAGATACAGAGAGAGACAGAGAGATTCAGACAGAGACAGAGAGAGAGACAAAGAGAGACAGAGAGAGAGACAGAGAGTGACAGAGCAACAGATTGATAAACAGAGAGACAGAGATAGAGACAGAGAGTGACAGAGAGAGAGAGACAGAGAGAGAGAGGGAGACAGAAAAAGACAGAGAGATACAGAGAGAGACACAGAGAGAGACAGCGAGTGACAGAGAGCGACAGAGAAAGACAGAGAGAGACAGAGATAGAGATAGAGAGACACAGAGAGAGACAGAGAGAGAGACAGAGAGAGACAGAGAGAGAGACAGAGAGAGACAGTGAGAGACAGATATAGAGAGACAGAGACACAGAGAGACATATTGAGAGACTCAGAGAGATACCGAGAGAAACAGAGACAAAGATCTAGACAGAGAGAGAGAAAAAGAGACAAAGATAGAAAGAGAGAGACACAGAGAGAGACTGAGAAAGACAGAGATAGAGACAGAGAAAGACAAAGATAGAGACGGAGAGTGACAGAGAGAGACAGAGAGAAAGAGATAGAAACATAGAGAGACGCAGAGAGAGACAAAGAGAGACAAAGAGATAAACAGAGAAAGACAGAGATAGAGACAGAGAGAGACACAGAGAGACACAGAGAGAGACAGTAAGAGACTGAGAGAGACAGAGAGAGACACAGAGAGAGACAGAGAGAGACAGAGAGAGACAGAGAGAGACAGAGAGAGACAGAGATAGAGACAGAGAGAGAGACAGAGAGAGACATAAAGAGACAGAGAGAGACAGAGAGAGAGACAGAGAGAGACACACAGAGAGACAGAGAGAGACAGAGAGAGACTGAGAGAGACAGAGATAGAGACTGAGAGAGACAGAGAGATACAGAGAGGGAGGGAGACAGAGAGAGACAATGAGAGACAGAGAGACAGAGAGAGAGACACAGGAAACAGACAGACAGAGAGAGAAACTTAGAGAGAGACAGAGACAGAGAGAGACAGAGATAGAGAGACAGAGACACAAAGAGACTCTTAGAGATTCACAGAGAGACACAGAAAGAGACTGAGACAAGGAGATAGACAGAGAGAGACAGAGACAGAGTGAAAGAGACTGAGACAGACAGAGAGAGACAGAGAGAGACAGAGACATACAGAGAGAGAGACATAGAAAGACAGAGAGAGACACAGAAAGACAAACAAAGACAGAGAGAGAGACAGACATAGAGACAGAGATACAGAGACAGAGACACAGAGAAACACATTGAGAGACACAGAGAGAGACAGAGACAACGAGAGAGACAGAGACAGAGTGAGAGAGACTGAAAGAGACAGAGAGACAAACAGAGAGAGACAGAGACTAAGAGAGAGACAGAGATATAAACAGAGAGAGACAGAAAGAGAGACAGAGAGAGTGATAGACACATAGAGAGACACAGAGAGAGATAGAGAGAGAGGTAGACAGAGAGGGACAAAGAGAGAGACAGAGAGAGACAGAGACAAAGAGAGAGACAGAGACAAAGTGAGAGAGACTGAGAGACAGAGAGAGACAGAGAGAGAGACAAGAGAGACAATGAGAGACAGAGAGAGACACAGAGGGAGACAGAGAGAGACAGAGAGTGACAGAGAAACAGAGATAGAGAGACAGAGACACAGAGAGAGAGAGACAGAGTGAGAGTGACTGAGAGAGACAGAGAGACCGACAGAGAGAAACAGAGACAAATAGAGAAACAGAGAGAGACAGAGATAGAGACAGAGAGAGACAGAGAGAGAGACAGAGAGAGAGATAGAGAGACACAGAGAGAGACACAGAGAGAGATAGAGAGAGAGGTAGACAAAGAGAGACAAAGAGAGATACAGAGAGAGACAGAGAGAGAGACAGAGAAGACAGAGAGAGACACAGAGAGAGACAGAGAGAGACAGAGAGAGACTGAGAGAGACAGAGATAGAGACTGAAAGAGACAGAGAGAGACAGAGAGAGAGGGAGACAGAGCGAGACAAAGAGAGACAGAGAGAGTCAGAGAGAGAGACAGAGAGAGACAGAGAGACACAGAGATAGAGACAGAGAGAGACAAAGAGAGACAGAGAGAGAGACAGAGATAGACAGAGATACACAGAGAGAGACAGAGATAGGGACAGAGAGAGACAGAGAGAGACACAGAGAGAGACAGAGAGAGACAGCGAGAGACTGAGACAGACAGAGATAGAGACTGAGAGAGACAGAGAGAGACAGAGACAGAGAGAGACAGAGAGAGTGAGAGAGACACAGAGAGAGACACAGAGAGAGATAGAGAGAGAGGTAGAAAGAGAGAGACAAAGAGAGACAGAGCGAAGCAAAGAGAGAGACAGAGAGAGAGAGCCAGAGAGAGACAGAGAGAGAGACAGAGAAAGAGACAGAGAGAGACAGAGGGAGACAGAGAGAGACAGAGATAGAGACAGAGAGAGACAAAGAGAGAGACAGAGAGAGACAGAGAGAGACAGAGATAGAGACAGATAGAGACAGAGAGAGACAGAGAGAGACAGAGACAAGGATAGAGACAGTGAGAGACAGAGACAGAATGAGATAGACTTAGAGAGACAGAGAGACACAGAGAGAGACAGAGAGGGATAGAGAGAGACAGAGATAGAGACAGAGAGAGACAGAGAGAGAGACAGAGAGAGACAGAGACATACAGACAGAGAAAGAGAGAGACACAAAGAGAGACAGAGAGAGACAGAAGAGACAAAGATAGAGACAGAGAGAGAGAGAGACAGAGAGAGAGACAGAGAGGGAGACAGAGAGAGACAGAGAGAGACAAAGAGAGAGTCAGATAGAGAGAAAGAGAGAGAGACAGACAGAGAGAGAGACAGAGATAGAGACAGAGAGAGAGACAGAGAGAGACAGAGAGAGACAGAGAGAGCGACAGAGAGAGACAGTAAAACAGACAAGAGAGAGAGACAGAGATAGACAGGAAGAGACAGAGAGAGAGATAGAGAGAGACAGCTAGAGACACAGAGAGAGACAGAGAGAGAGACAGAGAGAAAGAGAGAGACAAAGACAGAGTGAGAGAAACTGAGAGAGACAGAGAGAGACACAGATAGAGACAGAGAGAGACAGAGATATAGACAGAGAGAAACAGAGAGAGACAGAGAGAGACACAGAAAGAGACAGAGAGAGACAGAGAGAGACTGATTTAGAAACAGAGAAGACAGAGAGAGAGACAGAGTGAGAAACAGAGAGAGACATAAAGAGACAGAGAGAGAGATAGAGAGACAGAGAAAGACACAGAGAGAGACAGAGATAGACAGAGACACAGAGAGTGACAGAGAGAGACAGAGATAGAGACAGAGAGAGAAACAGAGAGAGTCTGAGATACATAGAGGGACAGAGAGAGTCAGAGATAGAGACAGAGTGAGAGACAGACAGAGAGACAGACAGAGACACAGAGAGAGACACAGAGAGAGGTAGACAGAGAGAGACAAAGAGAGAGACAGAGAGATACAGAGAGAGACTAAAAGAGAGACAGAGAGAGAGATTCAGAGAGAGACAGACAGATACAGAGAGAGGCAGTGTGATACACAGAGACAGACAGAAATAGAGACAGAGACAGAAAACAGACAAAGGGAGAGAGACAGAGAGAGACAGAAAGAGACAGAGAGAGAGATAGAGACAGAGACACAGAGAGAGACAGAGAGACAGAGACAAAGAGAGAGACAGAGAGAGACAGAGATAGAGTGAAAGAGACTGAGAGACAGAGAGAGAGGCAGAGAGAGACAGAGACAAAGGGAGAGAGACTGACATAGACAGAGAGAGACAGAGACAAAGAGAGAGGCAGAGAGAGACAGAGACAAAGTGAGAGAGACTGAGATAGACAGAGAAAGACACAGAGAGAGACCGAGAGAAACAGAGAGAGACAGAGATAGAGACAGAGAGAGACAGAGAGATACAGAGAGACAGAAATAGAGACACAGAGAGAGAGAGACAAAGGGAGAGACAGAGATCGACAGAAAGAGAGACACAGAGAGAGACAGATAGAGACAAAGAGAGACAGAGAGAGACAGAGATAGAGACAGAGAGAGACAGAGAGAGAGACAGAGAGAGACAGCTAGATACAGAGAGAGACAGAGATAGAGAAAGAGACAGAAAGAAAACAGACAAAGAGAGAGAGACAGAGAGAGAAATAAAGAGACAGAGAGAGAGATAGATAAAGACAAAGAAAGACACTTTGAGAGACAGAGAGAGAGACAGACACAAAGAGAGAGACAGAGAGAGTGAGAGAGACTGAGAGACAGAGAGAGACAGAGACAGATTGAGAGAGACAGAGAGAGAGACAGAGAGAGACAGAGACTAAGAGAGACACAGAGAGATACAGAGAGATACAGAGAGAGACAGAGAGAGACACAGAGAGAAACTGAGAGAGACAGAGAGACATAGAGAGACAGAGAGAGACAGAGATAGAGACAGAGAGAGACAGAGAGAGACAGAGAGAGACAGAGACAAGGAGAGAGACAGTGAGAGACAGAGACAGAGTGAGATAGACTTAGAGAGACAGAGAGACACAGAGAGAGACAGAGAGGGACAGAGAGAGACAGAGATAGAGACAGAGAGAGACAGAGAGAGAGACAGAGAGAGACAGAGAGAGAGACCGAGAGAGACAGAGAGATACAGAGAGAGAAAGAGAGAGACACAGAGAGAGACAGAGAGAGACAGAAGAGACAAAGATAGAGACAGAGAGAGAGAGAGACAGAGAGAGAGACAGAGAGGGAGACAGAGAGAGACAGAGAGAGACAAATAGAGAGTCAGATAGAGAGACAGAGAGAGAGACAGACAGAGAGAGAGACAGAGATAGAGACAGAGAGAGAGACAGAGAGAGACAGAGAGAGACAGAGAGAGCGACAGAGAGAGACAGTAAAACAGACAAGAGAGAGAGACAGAGATAGACAGGAAGAGACAGAGAGAGAGATAGAGAGAGACAGCTAGAGACACAGAGAGAGACAGAGAGAGAGAGAGACAGAGAGAAAGAGAGAGACAAAGACAGAGTGAGAGAAACTGAGAGAGACAGAGAGAGACACAGATAGAGACAGAGAGAGACAGAGATAGAGACAGAGAGAGACAGAGAGAGAGACAGAGAGAGACAGAGAGAAACAGAGAGAGACAGAGAGAGACACAGAAAGAGATAGAGAGAGACAGAGAGAGAGAGAGACGGATTTAGAAACAGAGAAGACAGAGAGAGAGACAGAGTGAGAGACAGAGAGAGACATAAAGAGACAGAGAGAGAGATAGAGAGACAGAGAAAGACACAGAGAGAGACAGAGATAGACAGAGACACAGAGAGTGACAGAGAGAGACAGAGATAGAGACAGAGAGAGAAACAGAGAGAGTCTGAGATACATAGAGGGACAGAGAGAGTCAGAGATAGAGACAGAGAGAGACAGAGAGACAGAGAGAGAGACAGACAGAGAGACAGACAGAGACACAGAGAGAGACAGAGATAGAGGTAGACAGAGAGAGACAAAGAGAGAGACAGAGAGATACAGAGAGAGACTAAAAGAGAGACAGAGAGAGAGATTCAGAGAGAGACAGACAGATACAGAGAGAGGCAGAGTGATACACAGAGAGAGACAGAAAGAGAGACAGAGACAGAAAACAGACAAAGGGAGAGAGACAGAGAGAGACAGAAAGAGACACAGAGAGAGATAGAGAGAGACAGAGAACCAGAGAGAGACAGAGAGACAGAGACAAAGTGAGAGACAGAGAGAGACAGAGATAGAGTGAAAGAGACTGAGAGACAGAGAGAGAGGCAGAGAGAGACAGAGACAAAGTGAGAGAGACTGACATAGACAGAGAGAGAGACAGAGACAAAGAGAGAGACAGAGAGAGACAGAGACAGAGTAAGATAGACAGAGAGACAGAGAGAGACAGAGAGAGACAGAGAGAATCAGAGAGAGACAGAGATAGAGACAGAGAGAGACAGAGAGATACAGAGAGACAGAAATAGAGACACAGAGAGAGAGACAAAGGGAGAGACAGAGATCGACAGAGAGACACAGAGAGAGACAGATAGAGACAAAGAGAGACAGAGAGAGACAAAGATAGAGACAGAGAGAGACAGAGAGAGAGAAAGAGAGAGACAGCTAGATACAGAGAGAGACAGAGATAGAGAAAGAGACAGAAAGAAAACAGACAAAGAGAGAGAGACAGAGAGAAATAAAGAGACAGAGAGTGAGATAGATAAAGACAAGAAAGACACTTTGAGAGACGGAGAGAGAGACAGACACAAAGAGAGAGACAGAGAGAGTGTGAGAGAGAGAGAGACAGAGAGAGACAGCGAGATACAGAGAGAGACAGAGAGAGAGAAAGAGACAGAAAGAAAACAGACAAAGAGAGAGAGATAGAGAGAGAAATAAAGAGACAGAGAGAGAGATAGATAAAGACAAAAAAAGACACATAGAGAGACGGAGAGAGAGACAGACAGAAAGATAGAGACAGAGAGAGACAGAGAGAGTGAGAGGGACTGAGAGAGAGACAGAGAGAGACAGAGACAGATTGAGAGAGACAGAGAGAGACAGAGACTAAGAGAGACACAGAGAGATAAAGAGAGATACAGAGTGAGACAGAGAGAGACACAGAGAGAAACTGAGAGAGACAGAGAGAGACATAGAGAGACAGAGAGAGACAGTGATAGAGACAGAGAGAGACAGAGAGAGACAGAGAGAGACAGAGACAAGGAGAGAGACAGTGAGAGACAGAGACAGAGTGAGATAGACTTAGAGAGACAGAGAGACACAGAGAGAGACAGAGAGGGACAGAGAGAGACAGAGATAGAGACAGAGAGAGACAGAGAGAGAGACAGAGAGAGACAGAGAGAGAGACCGAGAGAGACAGAGATATACAGAGAGAGAAAGAGAGAGACACAGAGAGAGACAGAGAGAGACAGAAGAGACAAAGATAGAGACAGAGAGAGAGAGAGACAGAGAGAGAGACAGAGAGGGAAACAGAGAGAGAGACAGAGAGAGACAGAGAGAGACAAAGAGAGAGTCAGATAGAGAGACAGAGAGAGAGACAGATAGAGAGAGAGACAGAGATAGAGACAGAGAGAGAGACAGAGAGAGACAGAGAGAGACATAGAGAGCGACAGAGAGAGACAGTAAAACAGACAAGAGAGA
>NW_028227276.1:15970791-15980791 GCF_978045245.1 Mus caroli | reverse complement strand
ACAGAGAGAGACTGAGAGAGACAGAGATAGAGACAGAGAGAGACAGAGAGAGAGACAGAGAGAGACAGAGAGAAACAGAGAGAGACAGAGAGACACAGAAAGAGACAGAGAGAGACAGAGAGAGACAGAGAGAGATGGATTTAGAAACAGAGAAGACAGAGAGAGAGACAGAGTGAGAGACAGAGAGAGACATAAAGAGACAGAGAGAGAGATAGAGAGACAGAGAAAGACACAGAGAGAGACAGAGATAGACAGAGACACAGAGAGAGACAGAGAGAGACAGAGATAGAGACAGAGAGAGAAACAGAGAGAGTCTGAGATACATAGAGGGACAGAGAGAGTCAGAGATAGAAACAGAGAGAGACAGAGAGACAGAGAGAGAGACAGACAGAGAGACAGACAGAGACATAGAGAGAGAAATAGAGAGAGGTAGACAGAGAGAGACAAAGAGAGAGACAGAGAGATACAGAGAGAGACAAAAAGAGAGACAGAGGGAGATTCAGAGAGAGACAGACAGATACAGAGAGAGACAGAGTGATACACAGAGAGAGACAGAAAGAGAGACAGAGACAGAAAACAGACAAAGGGAGAGAGACAGAGAGAGACAGAAAGAGACAGAGAGAGAGATAGAGAGAGACAGAAAGAGACACAGAAAGAGACATAGAGAGACAGAGAGAGAGATAGAGACAGAGAGAGACAGAGAGAAACAGAGAGAGACAGATACAAGGAGAGAGACAGTGAGAGACAGAGACAGAGTGAGATAGACTTAGAGAGACAGAGAGACACAGAGAGAGACAGAGAGGGATAGAGAAGACCGAGATAGAGACAGAGAGAGACAGAGAGAGAGACAGAGAGAGACAGAGAGAGAGACAGAGAGAGACAGAGAGATACAGAGAGAGAAAGAGAGAGACACAGAGAGAGACAGAGAGAGACAGAAGAGACAAAGATAGAGACAGAGAGAGAGAGACAGAGACAGAGAGAGAGACAGAGAGGGAAACAGAGAGAGACAGAAAGAGACAGAGAGAGACAAAGAGAGAGTCAGATAGAGAGACAGAGAGAGAGACAGACAGAGTTAGAGAGACAGAGATAGAGACAGAGAGAGAGACAGAGAGAGACAGAGAGAGACAGAGAGAGCGACAGAGAGAGACAGTAAAACAGACAAGAGAGAGAGACAGAGATAGACAGGATTAGACAGAGAGAGAGATAGAGAGAGACAGCTAGAGACACAGAGAGAGACAGAGAGAGAGATAGAGAGAAAGAGAGAGACAGAGACAGAGTGAGAGAAACTGAGAGAGACAGAGAGAGACACAGATAGAGACAGAGAGAGACTGAGAGAGACAGAGATAGAGACAGAGAGAGACAGAGAGAGAGACAGAGAGAGACAGAGAGAAACAGAGAGAGAGACAGAGAGACACAGAAAGAGACAGAGAGAGACAGAGAGAAACAGAGAGAGATGGATTTAGAAACAGAGAAGACAGAGAGAGAGACAGAGTGAGAGACAGAGAGAGACATAAAGAGACAGAGAGAGAGATAGAGAGACAGAGAAAGACACAGAGAGAGACAGAGATAGACAGAGACACAGAGAGAGACAGAGAGAGACAGAGATAGAGACAGAGAGAGAAACAGAGAGAGTCTGAGATACATAGAGGGACAGAGAGAGTCAGAGATAGAAACAGAGAGAGACAGAGAGACAGAGAGAGAGACAGCCAGAGAGACAGACAGAGACATAGAGAGAGAAATAGAGAGAGGTAGACAGAGAGAGACAAAGAGAGAGACAGAGAGATACAGAGAGAGACAAAAAGAGAGACAGAGGGAGATTCAGAGAGAGACAGACAGATACAGAGAGAGACAGAGTGATACACAGAGAGAGACAGAAAGAGAGACAGAGACAGAAAACAGACAAAGGGAGAGAGACAGAGAGAGACAGAAAGAGACAGAGAGAGAGATAGAGAGAGACAGAAAGAGACACAGAGAGAGACAGAGAGAGAGAGACAGAGACAAAGAGAGAGACAGAGAGAGACAGAGATAGAGTGAAAGAGACTGAGAGACAGAGAGAGAGGCAGAGAGAGACAGAGACAAAGTGAGAGAGACTGAGATAGACAGAGAGGGAGACAGAGAGAGACAGATACAAAGAGAGAGACAGAGAGAGACAGAGACAGAGTAAGATAGACAGAGAGACAGAGAGAGACACAGAGAGAGACCGAGAGAAACAGAGAGAGAGACAGAGATAGAGACAGAGAGAGACAGAGAGATACAGAGAGAAGGAAATAGAGACACAGAAAGAGAGAGACAAAGGGAGAGACAGATCGACAGAGAGAGAGACACAGAGAGAGACAGATAGAGACAAAGAGAGACAGAGAGAGACAGAGATAGAGACAGAGAGAGACAGAGAGAGAGACAGAGAGAGACAGCGAGATACAGAGAGAGACAGAGAGAGAGAGAAAGAGACAGAAAGAAAACAGACAAAGAGAGAGAGATAGAGAGAGAAATAAAGAGACAGAGAGAGAGATAGATAAAGACAAAGAAAGACACATAGAGAGACGGAGAGAGAGACAGACAGAAAGAGAGAGACAGAGAGACACAGAGAGAGTGAGGGAGACTGAGAGAGAGACAGAGAGAGACAGAGACAGATTGAGAGACTGAGAGAGACAGAGAGAGAGAGACAGAGAGAGACAGAGACTAAGAGAGACACAGAGAGAGACAGAGAGATAAAGAGAGAGACAGAGAGAGACACAGAGAGAAACTGAGAGAGACAGAGAGAGACATAGAGAGACAGAGAGAGACAGAGATAGAGACAGAGAGAGACAAAGAGAGACAGAGAGAGACAGAGACAAGGAGAGAGACAGTGAGAGACAGAGACAGAGTGAGATAGACTTAGAGAGACAGAGAGAGACAGAGAGAGACAGAGAGGGATAGAGAGAGACAGAGATAGAGACAGAGAGAGACAGAGAGAGAGACAGAGAGAGACAGAGAGAGACAGAGAGAGACAGAGAGATACAGAGAGAGAAAGAGAGAGACACAGAGAGAGACAGAGAGAGACAGAAGAGACAAAGATAGAGACAGAGAGAGAGAGAGACAGAGAGAGAGACAGAGAGGGAGACAGAGAGAGACAGAGAGAGACAGAGAGAGACAAAGAGAGAGTCAGATAGAGAGACAGAGAGAGAGACAGACAGAGAGAGAGACAGAGATAGAGACAGAGAGAGAGACAGAGAGAGACAGAGAGAGACAGAGAGAGTGACAGAGAGATACAGTAAAACAGACAAGAGAGAGAGACAGAGATAGACAGGAAGAGACAGAGAGAGAGATAGAGAGAGACAGCTAGAGACACAGAGAGAGACAGAGAGAGAGACAGAGAGAAAGAGAGAGACAGAGACAGAGTGAGAGAAACTGAGAGAGACAGAGAGAGACACAGATAGAGACAGAGAGAGACAGAGAGAGACAGAGATAGAGACAGAGAGAGACACAGAGAGAGACAGAGAGAGACACAGAGAGACACAGAGAGAGACAGAGACAGAGAGAGATAGAGATAGAGAAACAGAGACACAAAGAGACTCAGAGATACACAGAGAGACACAGAAAGAGACAGAGACAAGGAGATAGATAGAGAGAGACAGAGACAGAGTGAAAGAGATTGAGACAGACAGAGAGAGACAGAGAGAGACAGAGACATACAGAGAGAGAGACATAGAGAGACAGAGAGAGACACAGAGAGACAAACAAAGACAGAGAGAGAGACAGACATAGAGATAGAGATACAGAGACAGAGACACAGAGAAACACATTGAGAGACACAGAGAGAGACAGAGACAAAGAGAGAGACAGAGACAGAGTGAGAGAGACTGAAAGAGACAGAGAGACAAACAGAGAGAGACAGAGACTAAGAGAGAGACAGAGAGAGACAGAGATATAAACAGAGAGAGACAGAAAGGGAGACAGAGAGAGTGATAGACACAGAGAGAGACACAGAGAGAGATAGAGAGAGAAGTAGACAGAGAGGGACAAAGAGAGAGACAGAGAGAGACAAAGAGAGAGTCAGAGAGAGACAGAGACAAAGAGAGAGACAGAGACAAAGTGAGAGAGACTGAGAGACAGAGAGAGACAGAGAGAGAGACAGAGAGAGACAATGAGAGACAGAGAGAGACACAGAGGGAGACAGAGAGAGACAGAGAGAGACAGAGAGTGACAGAAAAACAGAGATAGAGAGACAGAGACACAGAGAGAGACAGAGACAGAGTGAGAGTGACTGAGAGAGACAGAGAGACCGACAGAGAGAAACAGAGACAAATAGAGAAACAGAGAGAGACAGAGAGAGAGAGAGACAGAGAGAGAGATAGAGAGACACAGAGAGAGACACCGAGAGAGATAGAGAGAGAGGTAGAGAAAGAGAGACAAAGAGAGATACAGAGAGAGACAGAGAGAGAGACAGAGAAGACAGAGAGAGACACAGAGAGAGACAGAGAGACAGAGAGAGACTGAGAGAGACAGAGATAGAGACTGAAAGAGAGAGAGAGAGACAGAGAGAGAGGGAGATAGAGCGAGACAAAGAGGGACAGAGAGAGTCAGAGAGAGAGACAGAGAGAGACAGAGAGAGACAGAAATAGAGACAGAGAGAGACAGAGAGAGACAGAGAGAGACACCGACAGAGACAGAGAGAGACTGAGAAGACAGAGATAGAGACTGAGAGAGACAGAGAGAGAAACAGAGAAGACAGAGAGAGACACAGAGAGAGACAGAGAGAGAGACAGAGAGAGACTGAGAGAGACAGAGATAAAGACTGAGAGAGACAGAGAAAGACAGAGAGAGAGGGAGACAGAGAGAGACAAAGAGAGACAGAGAGAGAGACAGAGAGAGACAGAGAGAGACAGAGAGAGCCTCAAAGAGAGAGAGAGACAGAGAGAGATTTAGAGAGACAGAGATAGAGACTGAGAGAGACAGAGAGAGAGGGAGACAGAGAGAGACAAAGAGAGACAGAGAGAGACAGAGAGAGAGACAGAGATAGACAGAGAAGGACAGAGAGACAGAGATAGGGACAGAGAGAGACAGAGAGAGACACAGAGAGAGACAGAGAGAGACAGAGAGAGACTGAGAGAGACAGAGATAGAGACTGAGAGAGACAGAGAGAGACAGAGACAGAGAGGGACAGAGAGAGTGAGAAAGACACAGAGAGAGACACAGAGAGACATAGAGAGAGAGTAGAAAGAGAGAGACAAAGAGAGAGACAGAGCGAGGCAAAGAGAGAGACAGAGAGAGAGAGACAGACAGAGACAGAGAGAGACAGAGAGAGAGACAGAGAGAGAGACAGAGAGAGAGACAGAGAGAGACAGAGAGATACAGAGGAAGAGACTGAGAGAGAGACAGAGAGAGACAGAAAACCGAAAAGTGAGAGAGAAAGAGAGAGAAAGAGAAGGAGTGAAAGAGTCTGAGAGAGACAGATAGAGACAAAGACAGAGTGAGAGAGACTGAGAGAGACAGAGTTAGAGAGACAGAGAGAGAGAGGGAGACAGAGAAAGACAGAGAGAGACAGAGAGAGACACAGAGAGAGACAGAGAGAGACAGCGAGAGACAGAGAGAGACAGAGAGAGACAGAGATAGAGACAGAGAGACACAGAGAGAGACAGAGAGAGAGACACAGAGAGACACAGAGAAACAGAGAGAGACTGAGAGAGACAGAGATAGAGACAGAGAAAGACAAAGAGAGAGACAGCGAGAGACAGAGAGAAAGAGATAGAGACATAGAGAGACACAGAGAGAGACAGAGATAGGCAAAGAGATAAACAGAGAGAGACATAGATAGAGACAGAGAGAGACAGAGACAGAGTGAGAGAGACTAAGAGACTGAGAGAGACAGAGAGAGAGACAGAGAGAGACAGAGATAGAGACAGAGAGAGACAGAGATAGAGAAAGAGACAGAGAAAGACTGAGAGATACAGAGAGAGACAGAGAGAGACAGAGAGAGAGACAGAGAGAGAGAGAGACAGAGAGAGACAGAGAGAGACACAGAGAGAGAGAGAGCGACAGAGTGATAAACAGAGAGAGACAGAGATAGAGACAGAGAGAGACAGAGAGAGACAGAGAGAGACAATGAGAGACAGAGAGAGAAAGAGAGAGACAGAGATAGAGACAGAGAGAGACAAAGACAGAGTAAGAGAGAGACTGAGAGAGACAGAGAGAGACAGAGAGAGACAGAGAGAGACAGAGAGAGACAGAGAGAGACACAGAGAGAGACAGAGAGAGAGACTGAGAGAGACAAGATAAAGACAGAGAGAGACACAGAGAGAGACAGAGAGAGACACACGAAACAGATAGAGACATAGAGAGACACAGAGAGAGATAGAGAGAGAGGTAGACAAAGAGAGACAAAGAGAGAGACAGAGATAGAGACAAGGAGAGACAGAGAGAGACAGAGAGAGACACCGAGAGAGACAGAGAGAGACTGAGAGACACAGAGATAGAGACTGAGAGAGACAGAGAAAGACAGAGAAAGACAGAGAGAGAGGGAGACAGAGAGAGACAATGAGAGACAAAGAGAGACAGAGAGATAGACAGAGAGAGACAGAGCGAGACAGAGAGAGACAGAGAGAGACACAGAGAGAGACAGAGAGAGACTGAGAGAGACAGAGATAGAGACGGAGAGAGACCGAGAGATAGACAGAGAAGACAGAGAGAGACTCAGAGAGAGATTGAGAGAGACAGAGAGAGACGGAGAGAGACCGAGATAGAGACTGAGATTGACTGAGAGAGACAGAGAGAGGGAGACAGAGGGAGACCAAGAGAGACAGAGAGAGACTGAGAGAGAGACAGAGAGAGACAGAGAGAGACAGAGATAGGGACAGAGAGAGACAGAGAGAGACACAGAGAGAGACAGAGAGACACAGAGAGACTGAGAGAGACAGAGATAGAGACTGAGAGAGACAGAGAGAGACAGAGACAGAGAGAGACAGAGAGAGTGATAGATTGACACAGAGAGAGACACAGAGAGAGATTGAGAGAGAGGTAGACATAGAGAGACAAAGAGAGAGACAGAGCGAGACAAAGAGAGAGACAGAGAGAGAGACAGAGAGAGACAGAGTGAGACAGAGAGAGAGACAGAGAGAGATACAGAGAGAGACAGAGAGAAACAGAGGGAGAGACTGAGAGAGAGACAGAGAGAGACTGAAAACCGAAAAGAGAGAGAGACAGAGAGAGACAGAGAAGGAGTGAGAGAGTCTGAGAGAGACAGATAGAGACAAAGACAGAGTGAGAGAGACTGAGAGAGAGACAGAGAGAGAGAGGGAGACAGAGAAAGACAGAGAGAGACAGAGACAGATAGAATCAGAGATAGAGACAGAGAGACAGAGAGACACAGAGAGAGACAGAGAGAGACAGAGAGAGACACAGAGAGAGATAGAGCGACAGAGTGATAAACAGAGAGAGACAGAGATAGAGACAGAGAGAGACGGAGAGAGGCAGAGAGAGACAATGAGAGACAGAGAGAGAAAGAGAGAGACAGAGATAGAGACAGAGAGAGACAAAGACAGAGTGAGAGAGACTGAGAGAGACAGAGAGAGAGACAGAGAGAGACAGAGAGAGACAGAGACAGAGAGAAACAGAGATAGAGACAGAGAGACAGAGAGAGACAGAGAGATACAGAGAGAGACAGAGATAGACACAGTAAGAGATAGAGAGAGACAGAGAGAGACACAGAGAGAGACAGAGTGATAAACAGAGAGAGACAGAGATAGAGACAGAGAGAGACAGAGGGAGACACAGAAAGACAGAGAGAGACAGAGAGAGACACGGAAGGAGACAGAGAGAGACAGAGGGAGACTGATAGAGACAGAGATTAAGACAGAGAGAGACAGAGAGAGACAGAGAGAGAGAGAGACAGAGAGAGACAAAGAAGACAGAGAGAGACAGAGACAAAGAGAGAGACAGAGAGAGACAGAGACAGTGAGAGAGACTGAGAGAGACAGAGATAGAGAAACATAGAGAGACAGAGAGAGACAGAGAGAGACAGAGAGAGACAGAGAGAGACAGAGATAGAGACAAAGAGAACAGAGATAGAGACTGAGATAGACAGAAAGAGAGACAGAGAGAGACAGAGAGAGACAGATAGAGACAGAGAGTGACCGTGGTAGAGACAGAGAGAGACATAGAGAGAGACAGAGAGAGACAGAGAGAGACACAGAGAGAGACAGAGAGAGACACAGTGAGAGATAGAGAGAGACAGAGAGAGACACAGAGATATACAGAGCAACAGAGTGAAAAACAGAGATAGACAGAGATAGAGCCAGAGAGAGACAGAGGGAGACAGAGAAAGACAGAGAGAGACACAGAGAGAGACAGAGAGAGACAGAGAGAGACTGAGAGAGACAGAGATAAAGACAGAGAGAGACACAGAGAGAGACAGAGAGAGACAGAGAGAGACTAAGAGAGACAGAGATTAAGATAGAGAGAGACAGAGAGAGACAGAGAGAGAGGGAGACAGAGAGAGACAGAGAGAGACAGTGACAGAGACAGAGAGAGACAGAGATAGAGAGAGAGACAGAGTGATACAGAGAGAGACAGAGAGATTCAGAGAGAGACAGAGAGAGACAGAGAGAGAGACTTAGAGAGACAGAGAGAGACAGAGAGAGACACAGTGAGAGATAGAGAGAGACAGAGAGAGACACAGAGAGTGACAGAGCGACAGATTGATAAACAGAGAGACAGAGATAGAGACAGATTGACAGAGAGAGAGAAACAGAGAGAGAGAGGGAGACAGAGAAAGACAGAGAGATACAGAGAGAGAAACAGAGAGAGACAGCAAGAGACAGAGAGCGACAGAGAAAGACAGAGAGAGACAGAGATAGAGACAGAGAGACAGAGAGAGAGACAGAGAGAGAGACAGAGAGAGACAGAGAGAGACAGTGAGAGACAGATATAGAGAGACAGAGACACAGAGAGACACATAGAGAGACACAGAGAGACACCGAGAGAAACAGAGACAAAGATCTAGACAGAGAGAGAGAAAAAGAGACAAAGATAGACAGAGAGAGACACAGAGAGAGACTGAGAAAGACAGAGATAGAGACAGAGAAAGACAAAGAGAGAGACGGAGAGTGACAGTTAGAGACAGAGAGAAAGAGATAGAGACATAGAGAGACGCAGAGAGAGACAAAGAGAGACAAAGAGATAAACAGAGAGAGACAGAGATAGAGACAGAGAGAGACAAAGAGAGACAGAGAGAGACACAGAGAAGACAGTAAGAGACTGAGAGAGACAGAGATAGAGACTGAGAGAGATAGAGAGAGAGACACAGAGAGAGACCAAGAGAGACAGAGAGAGACAGAGAGAGACAGAGAGAGACAGAGAGAGACAGAGAGAGACAGAGAGAGACAGAGATAGAGACAGAGAGAGAGAGACAGAGAGAGACATAAAGAGACAGAGAGAGACAGAGATAGAGACTGAGAGAGACAGAGAGATACAGAGAGGGACGGAGACAGAGAGAGACAATGAGAGACAGAGAGAGACAGAGAGAGAGACACAGGAAACAGATAGAGTCATAGAGAGACACAGAGAGAGACAGAGAGAGACAGGAGATAAACAGGGAGAGACAGAGATAGAGACAGAGAGAAACCGAGAGAGACAAAGAGAACAGAGAGAGACAGAGAGAGACAGAGAGAGACACAGAGAGAGACAGAGAGAGACAGAGAGAGACAGAGAGAGACATAGAGAGAGACAGAGACAGAGAGAGACAGAGATAGAGAGACAGAGACACAAAGAGACTCTTAGAGATTCACAGAGAGACACAGAAAGAGACAGAGACAAGGAGATAGACAGAGAGAGACAGAGACAGAGTGAAAGAGACTGAGACAGACAGAGAGAGACAGAGAGAGACCGAGACATACACATAGAGAGACATAGAAAGACAGAGAGAGACACAGAGAGACAAACAAAGACAGAGAGAGAGACAGACATAGAGACAGAGATACAGAGACAGAGACACAGAGAAACACATTGAGAGACACAGAGAGAGACA